>NC_137965.1:7089092-7431695 GCF_963924665.1 Micromys minutus
ACAAAGTGGTTCATGGAAAACGATGAGCTATTACTGAGCCTCATGCCTATCTTATATCCTGCATGGATGACCCACTAGAGTCATTGCGTTCTGCCAGCGTTGTTTCCATCCTAGATCATCAGAAAGCTAGTGACTACAGGAGCTAGCACATGAAACCAGGCTTGGGGGTGTTTTCATTGCTCCACAGAGTTTGTATGTTTCCAACCCCCCCCCAATATCATCCTGGTTCCAGCTTCCTTTCAGTCCTTATTAAACAAGAAAGTAGGTAGGTGGGAAAATTTGCAAATGCTGACTTCATGGAAAAC
Organism: Micromys minutus; assembly: GCF_963924665.1. Classification (NCBI taxonomy): domain Eukaryota; kingdom Metazoa; phylum Chordata; class Mammalia; order Rodentia; family Muridae; genus Micromys; species Micromys minutus. The sequence goes on from NC_137965.1 coordinate 7,089,398, forward strand.
AGGGTTAATACTGTGTCTAGGATGTTCAAAGTCTGTCTAGAGCAATTCAATGAGAAGTGAATAACGAGCAAGTGATTCCAGAACGGGTCATCCTGAGAGCCATTGTTACAAAGTCAGACAAGCTACAAAAATAACATTGAGGCATTCCCCCAAAAGAAAGCCCTTACACTCCTGGAATTGACTAGGTGCCCTCTCCCAATAATTACACAGCTGCATGGAACTCTAGTCTTATCTTTCTTAGAGTGACATGCCAATTAAAAACAACCAGGTAAAGTATCCCTGAGACTTATGAAATGCCAGATGATCTCTCTTATTGCAAAATGCCTGATCTTAATTTGCCTCCATCTTGCTTGTATATTTTATTTGGTGACAGATAGTGGTACCATAGGTATTGTCAATATATTGCTTGATAAAATACACTGGAGGCAAAAAAGGCTTTAGTGATTTCCTTAAGAGAAAGAATTCCTACCTGCTATTTAAATGAATACTTCTAAAATATTGTTTCATGATCACTGAAGGTAGAATAGGAAAAGAAATTCCCTTTCATATAAGGAATATTGGGGAAGACGGTTTAGTGACTGGGTTTTTTCAGGACAGAATTGAAAAGGAACAACCAACATAAATATCTGTGACCTGTTTCCAGTCTCATCTGTTAATTCTAGATGCTCATTTGCCTTAAAGCAGAAAGCAAGCCCCTTTCATTCAACAGGCATTATTAATGCACACCACTCTAGAAAGAATGCACATATGGCACTCACACCTTAAGTCTTCCCTGCTGTTCCCAACACAGACATAACTAATCAATCACAGAACTCTTCTCTGCCAACTCTTGGATTTAGTTTTTTTTTTTTTTTTCCTTAAAAAAAAAAAAAAATCCCTCTATCCCAGTGCTCCAGGAAGGTCCTCTCCAACCATGACAGGTGGCCCATAAGTTAAAATAAGTTTGCTTTTTCTGTTTAGCATTGATGATGCAAAAATGAATAAGTTTCTGTTTCTGGAACAGATCTGGCAACAGTTACTATAATAGTAGGGGAGAAAATGATGAAATGTCTATGTTGGATGACATTGATATGCAGATAAAGGACTAACACATTATTCATGAGGGACAAGGAGAGTATTTCTGGGCAGAAATGAGGATGGAGGAGATTGGAAGATCATACTTTCCTTTTAGGTCAAGGTTGGCTGAAGCTTGGGGCACCAAAGTTGCATGGCCTGAGAAGGCCTCTCTCAGCCTGGATTTAAGCAGGGCCCTGAAGGAAGCTGGGAAATAGGTTTCAGGTCAAGAGCATAACCTGTTTCATTGCCAAATAAGATGCTAAGGGCTTTTTTTGTGGAAAAATTAAGTCAGAAGCATGTGACTCCCTTGGTGGCCAAGTGTTATTCCCAGGGGGTCCTCATTCACTGCAGACTGAAGAGTGTCCTTTGATACTGGAGCAAGTGCATTAGACGGCTGCAAACTTCAATGCTGTCACCTCTGCAGACATGGACAGATTGTACTAATAGCAGTAGAAGATACTCAGGAGAGAAGGCTTCTGACGTAACATAGCAGGAACAAAATGCTGTCGTCAGCAGGGCGGAGAACGGAGAGCTTATTCAACCCCTGCATTTCTAGGGGGACTGGGAAACAGTGGGGACTTCAGAACAGTCCCAGGATCCTGACATCTATGTGTGTGTGTTATGATATGGTCAATAAGCAAGAAGAGTTTTGACAAATTACAGAAATTCAGCTTGAGATTTCACAAAATCATAAGCTGTTAATCACTAGAACTTAATATTCACTCCCCAAAGCAAAGTCATTATACTTAAATGAATATACTATGTAGAAATGGGTCCGTAACTTTTGCTATCAACTAACTTAGCCTCTTCCAGAACTCCAGCCTTTCCCCATCTCATTTGTGTGATTGACAATCATTTCTTAGGCAACTTACATCTGAGAGCTGGTCATCAAGACATTGCTCATAACTCAAGATAGTTTAAGACTCTCTGGCATGTATATGGGACTGTTAGCAAAGTTCTTTCTCTCACGTGTGATTTGATGCTCACAATCACCCAGGGTCAGTGGAAAGGTTTTGCTAACTTTAAGCGGTAAGTATTGTGATTATCCACAATCAAGATTTAAAATGAAGAAAAGCATATCTATAAAACAGCAAGAAAGGAAAGATTATCTCCAGTGGTTATTCAGAAAACAATGAACATGAAGTGTATCAATCTTTTCTCGCCTCATATCACATAAATCACAAAGCAGGCTCATATGGGGTCAGTGAAAGGCATCTCCGATCTCCTCACAGTAAGTAAACACCAAGATGAACCAAGTAAAGAACCGTGCCCCATCATGCCCAGGCAACACTGTTTGAGAAACTATCCCATTGAAATGTTGTTGGCGAACATAGTACATTTTCATAAGGAAAAAAATGTAACCGTGAAAGAATGGGAGAAAATCTACTGAATAAAAAACAGGATCAAGTTGAAGGGTGCCAAAATGAATGGGGAGAAGAGGAGGCAGGACAGCTGAGGTGGGGAGTGGGGATGAGTGTAGTTAGTGTGGCAAGAGAGAAAGAGAAAACTCCAGGGACTTTCCCTCATGTCTTTTTCACACCACACTTTAATACAAGGAGCAGCAAAATGTCCTAAAATGCATGTGCAGGTACAGATTGTGTAGCATATAGAATTAGACATCTAGAGATACCTAGAGTATGTGTGTGTGTGTGTGTGTGTGTGTGTGTGTGTGTGTGTGTGTGTAGTGGGGGGTGTGTGTGTGGTGGGGTAAGCTTTCAGCTCAAACAGATTCTCTGTTTGCAGCTTTTCATGGTGATTTGAATTTTTCCCCTGGGGCTTTACACTAAATTTACTGCTTCTTTCATTTTATTGATACTATAATGGAATTTGATACACTCTAATTCAGAAACTAAAATGTTTATTCATTTCATATGTCAGTACAAAATCCAATCAGGAAAAATTACTGCCCCTCCGGAAGCTCCATTTGGACAGAATGATAATTGCTTCGCGGGGAAATAAACAAGTTTGGGAAGAGAGTGTTCTTTACCACCAGCCAGTGATGCCGTCCCAACCCAAAGTGCAGCTCTTTGTCAATACTGTTCTGCAGTAGATCCAGTTTATTCCCTACAAGGAAAAGCTAGGAGCTCGTGCTCTCCTGAATGGTTTGTGAGCTTACAAGCATTCTAGGCACACTTTAACTGCACTGACATGGTTGGTGCAGACCTTCTGTGGGTTTATTTTATCAATAAATACAGCTAAGAGAAGGATACACTTTCAAGGCATAGGGTTTGTGTTCAGGTCACAAAGACCAAGGTTTGAGTCCTGGCTCCTACTTAACAATCACCTCTGTGTAGGGGAATTATTAAAGACCTCTGAGCTTCCTTCAGGTTCCTCCTCAGAGTTAGCAAAGAATTAAACCCAATGATTCATTCCACACAAAACATCTGTAGTAAATGTTACCATGTGAAATACATCAACAAATAGATAACCTATGTCAAGGAACTTAAATGTGTCTGATATGTACAAACTCATATAGTCTTAATAACCATATGAAAGAACCACTTAAAAAAAAAAACAATTAGCTAATTGGAATGAGAGGAGGGTGTTCTCATAGGAGCATCCTCACTTTCAATACCAGGCCTTCGTGGATAGTTCCAGTTTACTGCAAATTTACAGACTTGCTGAAAGGTCCCGTAGTGTCCAGGAAAGCTGTTATGTGCATGGTTATGGTTTATTAAGAAAGGTACTGCTAAAAATCAGCCAGTGGACGAGGTGTGTGGGTCAGAGTCCAGGGGTGGGGCTCACACTGTGTCCTTGATCTATGGAGTATTGCCAACTAGGATGCTGTCTTAGTCAGAGTATTGATTCCTGTGCAAAACATCATGACCAGGAAGCAAGTTGGGGAAGAAGAGGTTTATTCAACTTACACTTCCATATCGCTGTTCATCACCAAAGGAAGTCAGGACTGGAACTCAAGCAGGTCAGGAAGCAGGAGCTGATGCAGAGGCCATGGAGGGATGTCACTTACTGGTTTGCTTCCCCTGGCTTGCTCAGCCTGCTTTCTTATAGAACCCAGGTCTACTAGCCCAGGGATGGCACCACCCATAATGGGCTGGGCCAGGGATGGCTCCACCCACAATGGGCTGGGCCCTCCCCCCCTTGATCACTAGTTGAGAAAATGCCTTACAGCTGGATCTCATGGAGGCATTTCCTCAGCTGGGGCTCCTCTCTCTGTGATAACTCCAGCTTGTGTCAAGTTGACACAAAACCAGCCAGCACAGATGCTCACGTGAGCTTTGGGGGTCAGGGTTCTGGTGTAATCCAGATGTGGCTGACCTTTAGTTTCAGGTTCTTTCTAGAGATAGAACCGATGAGAGCCGTGTTAGCCTTCGGAGGACTAGGACCAAATACTGAGACATTTTGAACTTAAGTCTTCATCTTGATTCAAGGTTTCACAGATTTCAACTCAGGTGTGGTGGGTTCTGTTACTTTTGAGCCTAAGGAAGGCTGCGAGTAGAGTAGCACGGTTCCCTTGGTAGGACAAAATGCTTACCTCATGGAGGAGGTAAAAAGAGAAAAGAGAAAGGGAGAGCCAGAGTCCCAAGTTCCAGCTCAGACACATACCAGCAATGCTCTAATGTCTCAGCTAAAGCCCCACCTCCTCGGGAGTTCCACCACATCCCTCCCTGTATACCAAAGCCTTCAGCACACACACCTTTTGGGGCCACCGCCCGAAGTCCTCATTGGAAGTCACATTGTGATGATGTCTGAAAACCTACAGACCAAAGGAAATCAGTTCTACTGGCAGGACACCCCAAGGGTCTGGAGAACAATAGCCAAGGGCAACGGCCTAACGGCCTAACGCTCTAAGTAAAGCTGAGTCTTGGCCACTCGGGTTCTTTGCATAATCATGGTGAGAAGGTGAAAGCACGGAGTGGTCAGGCAACCCTGAGCAGTAACTTAGGGCCAAGGTCTAAACCTAGGCAGCCTTCAGAGACACGTAGACATCGCCTTTTGCTGCCTACCGAAGTCCACTGAGTCTCATGAAAGCAAATTCCTGGTAAATGGTAGGTAGGTCCAGTAGTTGAGCCACAGGGGATCTAATTGTGGGGTTCTTGATCATTTTGTATCTCTCTGCCCCCATTTTTGAAAAAACCGTGAGGGCATCTCTGAATGTTGTTCACAGACTCTCACTGCTTCCTAGGTGAAGTTTCTAGAAGCCCCCTCCAGTAAACTAAGCCTTGAGCACAGCATCTATCTCAAAAGTGAACCCGTGAGGTTTCCTGGGAGTTCTTCAGCCAGTAGGAGTAAAGAAGTTTGTGCTAGCCTTGATAACAATATTATCTGTGGTACCAACATTCCTGTGGGCCAGGAGGATAGTGGCAGAGCTTCTCAACACAGTCCTGCAGGTGTCAAGCCAGAAGATATTGATGATCTTGCGCTCAGCCCATTTAAAGATTAAGGAATCAGAGTCAGATTGGCGTCCATTCCACAGAGCACGTCTCAGCTGTGTTTCTAAGAGATGCTCTCCCTCACTTGCTTTTGAATGCACAGTTATAACTTGGAGGCTGTCTCCGATACCCTGAGATTTAGGGTGTAATTATAGAAACCAAGCTACAGCTTGTTTCCTTAAAGACAAGTCTCTCAGCTCCTTGTCAGGCCCCGGTGGTGGTTTGGAGTGGAGTAGGAGGACATGCGCCCTCCCCACCACCCTCAGAGAGAGAGGGCAGCTTTTCTAGGTGGCCACTGCAAACATAAAGCAGATCATTGATGAAAACCAAAGGGGCGGGCACCTCCCACCCACAGAGCTGCTGTGCTGTGTGCAAGGCCAGCTCATCCCTTCAGCAGGCGTGAAGCTCTCTGAGTTAAATAAAGCAAAAAACAAGCGTGCTTCCCCCTCCTCTCCCTCCTCACCGCATCATTGAGTTGGGGCCTTTAATCAGAATCTTTCTCACCCCCCACCCCTGCCCCATGTGCAAAAAAAGTCATAAGCAACTAGATGTTTTTAAAAGAGCCATAGGATATTCAGGAGCATGGAGACCATGCCGAGGGTAGTGGATCTGAAACGATGCCGCCATCTAAAAACTAAACGTGTCAGAAGACGGGAGGCCAAACTTTTTTTTATTACTAGTTCCCAGCTTGTGAGGCAGTTCCCTTCTTTAAGGGGAAATGGAGCAGCCAACCGCCACTTAGGTTTAATTTGGGTTTGTAAGAGGGGCTCTTCTGTTACTTAAAATGGAGAGAACATGTCATTAAATCATGTGAACATGTTAAAAATTACAGTAAATGGGCCACAAAGTAATTTGAGTTTTTAGCGACCCCGTTACAGTTTTTATGGTGTTTTCACTCTGGGTGTTAATGACCATGGCTGCAAAGAACCCCAAAGTTCCTTCCAAGTATTCTTGCTCTTTGGTTACTGTATCTTACAGACACCAGTGGAAGTTACACACTTCTTGTAGGTCGTGAGGAAGAAATTAGACACAGAAAACGGGAGAGCATGAGACGCCATCCGACCTGCTGGGTAGCATCAGAGCCAGGCTTCCACACAGGTGAATTGATGATGGTTAAGGCCAGCACCGAACCCGAGCAGCTCGGAGTTCCGAGTGCAGCTCTTCTGTCCCTGTCCCCCTGTGCCCTCCTGATTTCAGGGCTGTGGTGGAGCACTTCTCCACGGTGTAGCTTCCAGAGCTACCCCTGCCATGTCACGTCCGTCCGCAGATTGGCCTCTTCCTTCTCCTGCTGCAGCTCCGCCATTTGTTAATGCCCCTTGTGTGCCACACATTGAAAGTCTCTAAAAGCGAGGATGGAACTGAGGTCAGCAGGCGTGAGCTGTAGCCTGCCCCCCCCCCCCCCAGAGAAAGTGAGAACAATAAGCCGGTCTCCACAGAGCACTTGCCAGAGGCATTGAAGGCTGGCTCGGGTCAAGTCCTGCTTTGGTGATCATCAAGTAAGTGGAATTAAAGATATCCTTCCAGTGAAGCCATGAATCAGAAATTTAGAAACAATCCACAACAACAACAAAACCTATGTGAGTACCAAGGAGCTGCTCAGAAGGCAGCCCTGTGGGGGAGCGAGGCCCGGTGCCACGTGATACCAAGGATTAGGGAACCTGAGGAAAGACTTGCAAGTCCACCAGCAGCCTGTGCAATTTAATGAGACCCTGTCTCAAAATTAAAAAAAAAAAAAAAAAAAAAAAAAGAAGAAGAAGAAGAACTTTTGAAGGGCTGGGAAATACAGCTTGGTGATGGAGCATTTGCCAGGCATGTGCAGCCCTGGGTCCAACCATCGGAAACAAATGTGAGGAAGAGAATGGGGAAGAGGAGGCAGCACTGTGATTGTTCAGAGGGAGGGCACTGCACCCTTGGCAACACTGTCTGAGCCCCAGCAAAGTCCTCTGTCTGGGCTCAGTATGCTGCGAGCTCTGAGCCTGGGTTCGCCCATTGCTTTTCTGCACAGTCCTTATCACTGGGATCTTCATGTCCTTTTATTCCTTTTTTAAGTCCTGGAAAGAATCATGTGGCCTTTTCTGGCTTCAATGTTTTTCACACCAAGTACTCGGTTTGGGCACGAGATAAGTAAGATGTCAACCAGGACATTGTAATCTCAAGACCTCCTATTACTGGTTTTCATTGAAGCTAACTTTTTTTTTAAAGCATCCATACATATTAATTTGCAGAATCTATAATGTTATCTGTATTGGGCAAAAGATAGAGTTAAGTTGAAGATTCTTTATGCAGTTTATCCTTGATAGCTTGAGGTGACGGAGCCATCACAGGGTCTGCTCATGGAATAGCCAGAGGGAAAGTAGATATAACCAAAAGAATCGGGGTCCAAGGACCACAAAGGTGGAGTGGGAATCCATGCGCCACAGTGCCAGAGATAGAGTTGCCACTACAATACCAACATTGCCAGCATGATTCAGAGTCCAGAATAAACAAGCTTAGATTCTCCTGGTGAAGACCTGGGGTGGTAGCAACCCCACAGTACTGTGTAGACCGATTCCTACCTTCTAGAAATACAGTGGAATAAATTTTCTTTTTCTTCTAACCTCCTCTAGTGCGATCATTTCTGTAGCAGACTATCTCAGCTTATCTTCTTGCATCTACTGAGTGGTATACACGTGCGCGCGCACACACACACACACACACACACACACACACGTTAATAAGGCTCACGGTTCTGAGGTTTGGGACATCCAGCAGCATAGTTGACTAGGTCTAGGTGCTGCATCTTGGCCAGGAGGAAACCCAGGGAGCCTGTGACAGCTGTAGGCGACAGTGTCCCAACTCATTCATTACCAGACACTCCAGAGACAACTCACTTCAGAGATAGCAGCGTGCATCCATTTTGGATGGCGGGCAGAGCGTTTGACATCATCGCCCCCTGAAAGCCCCAGCTATTGATATGGTTACAGTGGTAATCATATTTCTGCATTCAGGCCCCAGCTCGGCTCCAGGAAACTAACACAGGCGTCGATCTTGTGTTTTATTGAGGCAGCTGATTTCATGACGGTGTCTTTATTCATGTACCCCAGATATTTGCCATATCCATCCTCCATCATCTTCTCCTGTCTCCCCTGACTAATTCTCTCTTCCTTTTTCCTGGTCCTAGTGAGAACCAGTCTAAGCATAAAATAAATCCACACCTAGGCATTCTTTAAGGATAGATATAGATAGCCATGTTCCTTTTTTTTTTTTAAGTGCAAAAGAAGAACTTGGTCTTTCTTTTTTATAGGAAAAGTAGAATTGGGTTCCAGGTCTTACCACCCATCTGTAAGACAAACCTTGCCACAAATATACTAAATGTTATGGTACCCCAGTTTCTTCACCAAATTTTTATTTATGCCAGTATTGTTCTGTTTTCCAAACTGCAAGGTGTGATCTTGGGCCACGTTCTCCGATGAATGGATCTTTAGCATTGTCACATACTGACGTGGACCGCCATGTTACTGCTGTCAGTAACTCAGTCCCTTCATATGATGCGAAAGCATGGACCGTTCCACAATGAAGTGAATGTGAAGGCGTGGGCTCTGGTTGACAAACGGTGTATAGATGGTGTGTGGAGTCCTCAGTATTTGGAGTAAAAAATCTAAATATTTCAACTGACTAAATTAATATCAAAATACTCAGACTACATAACCCAAGGGATCATTTCTAATTTTCTTTAAATTCTTAAAACTAAATAAGACTTCACTCCAACAGCACAGTTTCCCATCCTCTGGAAGCTCCTGCCATTCTGTTTGTAGTCAATCCATTAACAGTTCTAAAAACAGTTCTTTCTGCTGCTCAGGGTAGAAGACTTTCCATGTTAGGCCTACAGCAGAAACTCTTTTACATTTTCTTTTTTCTTATTGGATATTCTCTACATTTACATTTCAGATGTTATCCTCTTCCCCCAATTCTATCCCCCACCGCTCCCATTGCCTCCATGAAGGTGCTCCCTCTCCCAACCACCCTCTCCAACTTCAGCACCTTGGCGTTCCCCTACACTGGGAAAACTAGCCTTCACTGCACCAAAGGCCTCTCCTCCCATTAATTACAGAAAATGCCATCCTCTGCTGCACATCCACCTGGGGCCATGGGTTTCTCCATGTGTACTCATGGTGTTTTAGTCCCTGGGAGCTGTGGTGGGTTTGGTTAGTTGATCATTTTATTTTTCCTATCGGGTTGCAGACCCTTTCAGCTCCTTCAGTCTTTTCTCTAGCTTCTTCATTGGGGTCCCCGTGTTCAGTCTGATGGTTAGCTGCAGGCACCCTCAATTGTATCTGTATGATTCTGGCAGAGCCTCTGAGGAGGCATCCATATCAGGCTCCTGCCAGTAAGCACTACTTGGCATCAGCAATAACACTTGGGTTTAGTGGCTGCATATGGGGTTGATCCCCAGGTGAGGCAGTCTCTGGATGATCTTTTCTCCAATCCCTGCTCCTATATTTGTCCCTTTATTTCCTCCTATGAGCATTTTATTCTCCCTTCTAAGAAGGACTGAGGCATCCACTTTCTGGCCTTCCTTCTCTTTTAACTTCATAAGTTTATTTTACATTTTCATACTCACTAAAGACACACTCTTTCCAGTTTTGAAGTCTTCTTTTGCCCCCTAACCATTGTGGGGTGTTTGAACTCAGTTCTCACTGCCTGTCTTCAAAGGCTGGTACCCTTCTGTTTGAGAAGAAAATATAACTTGAAACTAACAGGTTCCTACATTACCTGAGTTTGCCAGAATACGTTGCAGGAAACAAAAGAAGAATAGCAGTTCTTGCTCATTATGGAGAGAGCTGTGGAAAATAGAGAAAACCGAGGCCATTTCAAGGATGTGACTTAGAGACAAAGGTGTTTAACACTTCTGGTTCCACTGAAAGTAGCACCTAGAATTGTCTATGCATAAATGGAACTTTTGGAGTAAGTTGGCTTCCCAAGGGGCTCAGGGGGAATATAAAACAAGCCATTTAAATTGGAACCTTCCTCGGGCACGTGATGAAATCAAACCCTGGACTTTCTGCTGGTGGGCCTAGTCAGATGTCGCTAAGCACAACCCGAGGGACAAACTCTAGCTTGCTTTTCTTTCTCCTCCTTCTCCTTCTCTTTTTATTCTTTGTGTTGTTGTTTCTTCCCCCTGTTCTGCAGTGTTGACTTTGGGCTGTCCAATTGATTTTGTTGTTTGATTGTTTGTTTTATCAGTTTGAGTTGCACGGGTAGAAGGACAAGTGGGTGGATGGATGGATGGATGGATGGGTAGATAGATGGATGAGTGGATGGATGGATGGATGGATGGATATTTGGATGGATGGATGGATAGATAGATGAGTGGGTGGATGGATGGGTGGGTGGGTGGATGGATATTTGGATGAATGGATGTATATTTGGATGGATGGATGGGTGGGTGGATGAGTGGACATTTAGATGGATGGATGAATGGATGGATGGGTGGGTGGGTGGATGGGTGGTGAAGCTATATAAAGGATTTCCTGGTTTGCCTTCTAGAAATACCATTAGTAGAGTTGTATTGCCCTGTTGAAGCACTGGGAAGGAGGCTTTTCCTGAACTCTTACCACTGCTGTTCCCATCTAATGAATGGATAAAGATAAGTAGGTGGGAAATGGGAACTTTTCTAAGAAAGATTAGGGTTTTTTCATGAAGAAATTCAATATGAATAGTACCTTACATATTATTCCCATCTTTTTATCAACCATAGCACCCCAAATGCACCCTATCATATTTGATCTCAGAAGCTAATCAGGCTCTGACTTGCTAAAGTTACTTGCACTGCTGCGTTCTTTCTTTTCAAGGCTGCATTTCAGTTGGGTTCATTTGTGTGCTCACTTCTGAAGCTGCCGTTTTATTGTACCCTGGGACTACCAGCTGACATCTCAAATCCAAACAATGGATCTTTATTTGCCATCAATAAATTCAATTTTGATAAATTCAGCCTTTTTTTGCACAGTGGTTTTTCAATATCTGCCTGAATTATTGAGCTCTTAATCCAAACAAAACCTTCTGCAGATGCCAAGCAAATAAAAATGGAACAGTTTCAGCTGAACGAGAGGAGGAAGGGGGGGAGTCCTCAAAGATGAACTACCAACATAAAATTCCTCATTTCATCTGCAGTTTGTGGCAGATTCTTGCCATGTATGTTTACCACTTTGCATATGGTAAAATATCAGAAGGGAAGAAATTATGTTTTCTTTTAAAGAACAGAAGTATCTTGAACCTATCAGTTTTCTTTTACCACAAACTCTTACAAAAGTGTCAACAATAGATAGAAACATTAAGCTAATTCTTCCCTTTCTCTTTTCAGGACAGTGAGAAGGTAAGACTGTGAATCTTATAATCTTACGATTGGCTTTGGTTACACCTTAAACTTTTGTCTTGTTTTTACCAGAAGCACATAAGAAGAGGGGATAAAACCTACATTATTAAGATGTACAACTTTCCCATAACTGGCTATTTTTGGAAGGAATCGTGTCAAAGCCCTTGCCAGTTTTTGTTTTTGTTTTCATGACAAGATCCCATGTAGCCCAGGTCGACCTCAAATTCAAAAGTAGCCAAGGAAGACCTCAAATTTCTGATCCCTCCATGGCTGGAGCTCTGAGGCTGTAGGAAAGCACCACCAGGCATGCTTTCTGCGGTGCTGGAGGTCAGCATTCTAGAACTCTCCTGGTTCTGTATGGAGTGTTTCTCAAGGGCTTTTTGTTTGATTATTTTTAAGGATGTATTTATTTTATTATGTTGCCTACCTGCATGTATCAGATATTTTCACAGAAGGAAGATTGTGAGCCACTGTGTGGGTGATGGGACCCAAACCTCTGCAGAAGCAGCCAGTGCTCTTACCCACTGAGTCACTCATGTAGCCTTACGCCCCAGCTCTTTCACTTCCCCTTTTGGGTGAAGTTTGCATGACTGCATTGTTTCTCACATCGTTTCCAGCTTTGAAGGCACAGCAAAGAAACAAAGGTGCCCTGCTTTCTGTCATTTGTGCTGATTCTTGAAGACCTTATAAACTGGGTCTTTAATATGCTGCTATAATTTCCCAACACACAGACCTTTGTATCTTGAATCATCGCTAAGGTTCTGAGTACAGTAGTGTCATGAAGACACAGAACTATAAGCCAGGGCGTCACTTTACATATGCATACATGCACACACACAGAGACACAGAGACACAGACACAGACACACACACACATACACACACACACACACACACACACAGAGAGAGAGAGAGAGAGAGAGAGAGAGAGAGAGAGAGAGAGAGAGAGAGAGAGAGAGATGTGCTTTTAAGCCCTGTCAAGTGGAATAAACCTTGATAACCCCTCCATGTGTTCTAATTCTCACCTGCACCTAGGGGCGTCTGCAGATGGAGATGATTTTAAAAGTGTGTGCTTAATGAGCGGCTGAGGTCCTAAATATTCATCACTTCATACCTAAATATTTATCACTGCAACATTAAGTGCTGTGTGTGGTGGTTCTGCTTTTTTATAATTGGAATTTTTTAAAGAAAAGAAGAAGGGGAAAGGAGGGAAGAAGCTAATAATTATTGACTACTTGATATCAATCAAGACATGGATTTATGTAATTTAATCCTCACAACAACCCAACAAGGATGGGATTATTATCCCTATGTGGCAGATAAAGAAACAAAAACAAAAGATAAAAGAAAAAATATGTTGATGTCTAGGGTCCTCCAACTTGACCTAGGAGGTTGGTAGTATTTGAAATTAATTTTTCCCAAAGACAAAGACCAGGCATTCCCCCCATGAGATCGAAGCATTAATTGATGTCAGCATAAGTGGTAGAGAACGAGAAGTCGTAGAAATCTAAGTTTCTCCGTCAGAAAAGACAGGTCACTTGGCTTATGGGCCAGCTCATCAGGGAGAGTAGTGGGTACAGCTTGAGATTCACAAAAGCTTGAGTTCAGTCAGGCTGAGCATCACTTGACAGGAACGACCAGCACTTTGAGAATGAGACCATCAATAGAACGGTGTTTGTTCAGGCAGACTTCAGGAGAGACTACACTCCCACTGCTAGCACTGAAGAACTCGGTGCCTTAAATTTTCATTCATGCTCTTTTGGAAAATTCACTAAAACATTTTTTTAAAGAGATTAATCTTCTCTTCGGTCGTTCACGGTCTTAGATGGTAGAGAAAGTCAAAAGGGGCCATGTTTAAAGAATGGAGAGAGAATCTAGAATGGATCTGAGGCAGAGGTACTCACGTTCGTAAGAGAAACCTCACGTTGAAGAGAATAGGGTGTGGCTGAACGGTCTTCAAGTCTAGACATAAGAGTTAGGGATGGAATAGGCTAACAGGAGCCATTGCACTTGTGCCTCAGCATCAGCTCTAATAGCTTTGATGAGGTCTCAGACCTCTGTGTGAATAGGACTTTAACAGATGCTTTTTGGTCCCCAATCTGCCTTTTAACAGTGTTGAGCACCAGGGACTATTCTACCTCTTTATTTCACTCCATAGGTACCCTTGGCAGCACACTCCCTCTTTCTTATCTCTAGGGCTCCTTTCTTTACTGAATCACTATTGCCAGCTGGTCTTTGGGCACCTTGTCATTAGCATATGATTTCTTAAGGTTCAGCATCAGACTTTCAGTTTTGTTTACTGTCTTTTTCGCAGTACTTGGAAATCGAACCCAGGTTCTTTCACATGTGGGTCAGGTGCTCCACCGCAAAGCTACACTCCGATTATCTACCTTGATTATCTGGGGCTAGGTTTTATGTGTTTGTTTTTAGTTTTATTGGCTCCTACATGTGTGGTCTCCCCACTGTAGGGGCCCTTAGACAGGCCCTTGGGTTCCTGAAACTGGAATTACATATGGTTCTGAGCAGCCTGGCGTAGGTGCTGAGAACTCACATTTGGTCCTCTGGAAGAGCAGCAAGCATTCTTAGCCTCTGAGCCACCTCTTCATTCCCTAATCTCTTGAGTCTTAATGAACATCTTTCTCCAAACCATATTCATAACCAACAGCTTCATTATTTTTCTTTCGTGAGATGTCTGTCCCATGCTAGACCCCCCATGAATCAGATCACAAATGTTCATCACTCTAACATGCTCATAGCCAAAATTAGTATGTCTCCGAAACTGTTCCATTCTGGTCTCCACTGTGTAGGATTACAGGCCAGCGACCCGAAGGGACATCAAGAATGACTCCTTGAGCTTCACTTGAACAGTTGCTTAGGTAGTGAAGTACAGAGCAAAAGAGCCAATCGTGAGTTTAGGTTTGGACTTAACTTTCTTCGAGCTGGGAGGAGTCTTCAGAACCATTGGGTTTGAAAGTAGTGACTTGGAGGCCAAATGAAAGTCAAAATAAACTTTAGGCTTAAGTTGTCTTGCAGAGATAGTCAGGGACTTCTACTTCCTGTGACACCATGTTCCATCCCAACACACTACATCAGCCCAGCGCATATAGTGATGATGTGTGTGTGTATTGAATGGTTGGAAACAAGATCAGTCAGTGAAGGGATTGCCACTTAAGCATGAAGACCTGAATTCAGATCTCAAGCATAGATAGTAAGTGTGTGGGGGGGAACTGCATATGCCTGTTACCCTGCGCTTTAGAGTCGGTGACCTCCAAGTACAGTGAGAGGCCCTGTCTTAGAAAACAACGGAGCAAGCCATTAATGAAGACACCTATCTGTCACACATGCACATGCACGTGTATGCACACATGCATCGCATATATTACTTTTTAAAAAATACTTGGAATTTTCTTCCCCGGCTTTCTTTTGGGAAGCAGTCAGCGTAATCTACTCATTTCTTTATTCGTCTATACTTACACGGGAGCACTCGGGCCAGTTCTATCTAGGCTATATCAGGAGCACTGGAGAATCGATCTGTGGAGTGCCGTGATCACAAGGAAGAGCCCAGCACGCACTAGCTGAAGCCCTGAAATGAGTAGGAAAGCATCCCATGCTCAACCCTCGCCCGTCCCTCTCAGGAAAGCCTAGTATGCTTCCCAGTGTCCTGCCACACAGAACAAGGAGATCCTTACTCCATGTCTTAGTTAAGGTTTCTGCTGCCGTGATGAGTCACCGTGACCAAAATCATCTTGGGGAGGAAAGGGGCTATTTGCCTTAATTTTCTACATCACTGTTCCTCATCAAGGTCAGTCAGGGCAGGAACCTGAGGCAGGAGCTGATGCAGATCCATGAGGCTTGCTCCCTGCGGCTTACTCAGTCTGCTTTCTTGTAGAACCCAGGACTACTAGCTGGAGGCAGCCCCACCCACAATGGGGCGGGCCCTCTTCGTCAATCACTCACTAAGAAAATGGCTGCCAGCCTTGTCTTCAGCCTGATCTTAGGGAGGCATGACCTCATTTGAGGATCCCTCCTCTCCAACGCCTAGCTTGTTTCAACACGACAAAAACAAACAAACAAACAAACAAGAACAACAACAAAAAACAAAAACAAAGAAAGCCAGCACACTCTTTCTAACCCCATTTTATAGATGTGTGAACTGAGGCTTATGGCTTAAGGACACCAAGCTAATAAATATAACGTTAAATTTCAATGCTGGACTTGCTTCAGATCCTTTCCACTCTCCACAAATGTCAGGTCACTGAAGCCTTTTTCTGTCTTTGCCTGGATAACTCCCAAGTCCCTCTTTCTTCTTTTTGCTCATTAACAACAGAGGATCTTTCTTCTTGATTTCAACTTTTTCGAGGCAGAAGGGAAAAGGACACTTTTAACTCTTGGACAATTCAGAGTTTCAGCCTGGACACAAATCTGAGATCCTCACTGGAATTGGATTGATGTTCCTAAAGAACAGGGAAGAGAGAAGCTGGGGCGGGGGTGGGGGTCTCGGGAGGGCTCTTCCAGATCCTGTGAGGTGGGATTTGTACAAAGTCTGTGGATAATGGTGGTGTTGGCCTAAATGGGTCAAAGCAGCATTGGTTAAGTGTGAAAATTTAGTGCAAACTACGCTAGCTTTTGGAAAACATGCACGGGTTGTGAATAGCAATCTTTCTACCCCCACTTTCTGAGTTCTTCGGTATAGAGTTGATGTTGCTCGGAGATAGAGCACTTGCTTAGAGAAATAGGACCTGGGTCCAAGATCCAAAACTACAAGCCATCAATCTATAAATGCCACATGTGAAGAAAGGGAATCGCTTTCCAACAACAATCCCTCATTCGTGGGAAGAAAACAAATCTGGTCAAAGACACCTTAAACCAAAACTCTAACCTTGTAGTAAGATAAGGGTCTTGTAGAAGGTCATTTCTCCCCCTCCTCAGTTCTGGTGCAACAAATTTGAGTTGTTCAGTAACACTTCGACTCTGAAATCAGCAAACAGTTGTTAGTTTATGGTCAATTTCTTCTAATGTCTATCTTTGACAAAGTGTGTGTTACGAGGGACAGCCTCTAACATACCCTGCTGTTGAGAAATTCAATAAGGTGATGTTTTCAAGGACAGCTGCTAAGAGGCCATGAGCAACCCCTGCAGCTCGGGTGTTGAGGGATAAGTAATAGAGGAATTTTCAATAGAAAGCATCCTTTCCAATATCGCTTAGTAAAAGCATCCGCTTATGAAATCCGCCTGTGAATTTAAGCTGTGGCTGAGGAAGGCAAATGGCTTGCTCAATCCAGGTCGCATAGGAAATATCGAATATTCTATGCTGCCAAAGAACAGTGTCATCCTTTCCAACATAACCCTTTCCTTTAGAAACCCGGAGTCTCCATCTTCATGTGAGAGGCAGGAAGAAACACTTGCGGTGGGTGGGGGAGGCTCTGGCGGACTCACCACCCCTCCTCATGTTATGATGGAGCTAGAAGACAAGAGGTTCCTAATTTATCTTGTTTTTTTTTTTTTCAAACTTCAAGGAAAAATGCAATAGAGAGAAAACAAGAGAATTCTGAGAAGCCATTACCTGTAAATGAAGGAAACCACTGCCAAGAAGCAAATTCACTTCCTACGTGAAAACACAGGTTTAAAGTAGGGAAGCTGCCAGGTTTCTAGAGAGATAGAAGGGATTTTACATGGGTCAAGAGGGAGTGAACCGCAACAACAGAAACTGAAGAAACTGTGTGTGTGTATGTGTGTGTGTGCGCGCCTGTGTCTATGAGTATGTGTCTATAGGTGTGTGTGTCTCAGTAAGTTTTTATGAGTGTTAAGTGTGTGTGTGTATACAGATGTGTATGTCTCTCTTTGTGAACGTATGTCTCTGTATGTGCATGAGTGTGTGTTCATGTCTGTGTGTGAATATATGTCTGTGGTGTGTGTGAATGTGTGTATGTGAATGTTCCTGTGTGTCTCCGTGTGTGAGTGTATGTGTGTATGTCTGTGTGTCTCTGTATGTGTATCTGTGTGTGAGTGTATATGTGTGTAAGTGTGTATGACTCTGTGTGAGTGTATGTATGTCTGTTTGTAAGAGGATGTATGTGTGTCTGAGTATGTGTCTGTTTCTATATGTTTGTGAGTATGTGTGTGACTTTGTGTGGGAGGGTGTGTGTGTGTATTTGTAGGTGTCAGTGTGTCTATGAATGTGTGGGTGTGTCTGTGGGTGCATGTGCTTGTGTAGGTGTGAAGACATGTACACGGAGAGGTCAGCCGTTGGTGTCTTCCTCACTTACTTTTGTAGTTTAAGGTGAAGTCTCTCATTGACCCTGGAGCTCAGTGATTCAGCGAGGCTGGCTGCTAGAGAGCCCTAGGGATCCAGCACTTTCTTCCCCCTGCTGGGGTTACAGACACTCTGACAAAGCAGCTGTTTACAGAGGTGCTGGGTATTTGAAACAGCATCATTATGCTTGTGTTTCAAGCCCTTTACCAACTGCACCACCCCCAGATCCCTTCCTATCTTTTCTTTTCTTTTCTTTTTTTAAGGTTTAAAATCTAGCAACTAGATATTTTGAACATACAATAATTAATGACTCCATTAGTATATCCCAGGGGGCCAGTCTAGGGATAGAAAATGGTTACAATGGAACCACAGACAAAAGTCAGGCAATTTGCACTTTTCTGCCTTGGCATTGTGGTCAGTCTTTCAGAATGTTTTAATATAAGTAGTTATTATAATCCTTTCCAGTGTTCTCCTTTAGCCGTTTCTCATCAAAAAAATATGGATGGCTATCCTGAAGTATTTTCTTACAAAACAAACACCAGAAACAAGTGGGAGGTTAATAATCAGGTTGGCAGCCACCGGACTATGTCTTAGGGCACTGGTGTCCCACGAGAGCCACTTGGAACCTGTGATGACTATTTGGGTTATAATTTTGTACATGTAAGGGGAAATTACTTGTGGGAAAATTACTGAGCGAGGTTGTCCTGGACTCTTAGTGTTGAAAGGTCAGTATGGCCTTGTGCTAGCAACACAAGAAGAACCTTTAACCTGTCACCACTCTGAGGAAAGTGACCTATCTGACATGGCAGTGCTTTAATCTCACAGCGTTTGGTCTCTGTGTGTCTGGTGCTGGGTTTTTCTTCTCACCTTAGTTTATTTTTGTTTTGAGAATTTTCCTATCAACTCCCTCACTTACTGATTTTTCTCAGTGAATAGTCTAAGCATTGTCCTGTTTCTTAAACAATGCTGCTTTCTTCTTCATTCTCCTGTGCAAGTCAAACGTATTCGTGGACTTTTATTAGTTTATCTATAATACTACGACTAATAATGTTATACGCACAAAGTAAACGATATCTAAGTATATATATATATATATGTATATATATATATATATATATATGTATATATATATATATATATATATGTATACACACACATATATATATACACATATATATGTATATATATTCTCTCTCTCTCTCTCCATATATATATGGAGATATATATATATATATATATATATATATATATATATATATATATATATATGGAGAGAGAGAGGGGAGGGTGGGAGAAAAAGAGAGAGGGGAGAGAGGGAGGGAGAGAGAGAAAGGGAGAGAAAGAGAGAGGGGGGGAGAGAAAGAGAGAGAGGGAGGAAGAGAGGGAGAGAGAGAGAAAGAGAGAAAGAAAAAGAGAGAGGGGGGAGAGAAAGAGAGACAGACAGACAGACACACACACACACACACACACAGAGAGAGAGAGAGAGAGAGAGAGAGAGAGAGAGAGAGAGAGAGAGCACCAACATGAAGGTCCAAAAGGGAAAGGCTTAGCACACTCAAAACCTGAGTTCAGTCCCTTGGATTTACATGGTAGAAGGTGAGAACTGAGTCCCACAAGCTGCCCTCTGACCTTCATACATGCCATGGCACACACCTGTGTGTGCACATATAGACAGAATCAGGAGAACTCAATATTCCTAGTTGCTAGCATCATAACTGCATGGGTTTCAGAGTGTTTAAGGAGGAAGATCGATGAAACTGAATCAGATAACTATTTTTCAGTGGCCAAACATTTTTTTAATGTCTTGCTAGTTCATAATTGCTCATATCTTACTTTAAGAACCATTCACTTCTCAGAGATAATTAAGATTATTTTTTACAATTTTGACGGCTCGTAAAGCATGGGAAAATGCCTTTGCTGCTGCAGCTGAGGAAGTCGGTGTTTTGTCTTGCATTTGTTTCTCTGACGTAGATGAACAATTATTTCTTTAGCACGGATTTCCAGAACTTAGATGACAGTCCTCGGGTCCTGCGTAATAGGGAAAATGGGCTGCCAAACCGGTGCTTGTGTTCTAGTCTTCCTTCAGTGACCACAGCCACAGGCTTTTCACCTCATCTTTGCACGAGCCTGAGCTTTTATTTGAAAAGAAAAGTCGGGGGGCTCTGCATGGGAAAACAGTAGCTGTTAGTACCGGAGCATGTAGTTCAGAGTTTATTGATTCCCCGCCCCCATTCATTATGTCTCTTGCTCACTCTTTACCTTTCTGCCAGCTCGTGCCCCACACTGCTCATTTCTGGTCCTTTCCTCCTTCTCCATGGACCCTTTCTCTGTTATTTTTGTAAATCGTCTTTTGTCCAATGTCCAGTAACTTGGGGGGTGGGCGGGCAGCGGGATCCAAATTACATTTTAAGATCATTTTTATGAGTTGTTCCCGGCAGGCATCTCCAGGGCCCCACGTTTGCTTTTTGTCCCCCACTGTGAAAAACTGATTGGCAGCTGGTGACTGGCAGGGCGCTGGGACTTGGCACTCACAGGAAACCCTGCAGGAGGTGCCCAGAGCCATGGTGGATGAAGTGTGGCCAAGCCAGCACAAGGTGGGGGACCAGATGTCACCCGATTATGTTCCATTGAAATCCAAACAAAGCCCCACATTCAGGATCATTTCCTTGAGACTCCCTGGTTGGAAACTGGAAGCCGTCCAGAATCTCACAACAGCTGGTCTCCCTAGGCCAGGATTTATGTGCCTTGCAGAGAATGTTACCTGTATGTCATTGATTGGTTTCTGTGAAGCTATCAAACACCATTCTGAAGACCTAAAGCACACTGCTTGCTGCTGAAACTAAAAATTAGGGAGGGCGCATATATCACAGAAGCTGCCAGTGTCTCATTATAGGCTCCAGAAGGCTGAAAGGGAGATGTTTTCCTTTTCTATGCCACCCGTGTTAACCTTTGAGGCAATATGCTGATGCTCTCTGCTTTCTGTGACAAGAACCCTCTCCCAGGAGGAAACAGAGCCCCTGCTCCCAAAGTAAGTTATATTATAAACTCCGCTTTCCAGGAAGACCCGTAGAGGAGAGCGTGTGGTAACGTTTCCTGATCCCCGCCTCACGCTCGGATGTCTGAAGCTCTTCAGATTCACATTTTCGCCTGGTCATTTGCATTTATATTCTTTTCCTTTCTTCAAAAAGGCAGGCAAGCTCCAAGCCTGGAGGTATTGCTTTCTGAGTGGCAGAGAGAGAAACACACACACACACACACACATACACACACACACACACATACACGAACACACACACACACACACACACACACACGCACACACACACGAATACACACACACACTCACACACACGAACACACACACACACACAGGAACACACACACACACACACGAACACACACACACACACACACACACACACGAATACACACACACTCACACATGCACACACACCTGCCCCACACTGCCCCCAAAGTTGCTGCAGTCAGTTGTGCTGAGTGGTGGAGATGGGACAATTGGAAAACCGAAGGCAGGCATCCAGGCGAGGAAGGAGCTGAGTGCTGCTGGTGACGTACGTGCTGCACCAGCATAAGGACCTGAGTTTGGATCCGCAGCATCAGCACCAACATGCAGCCAGGATTTGGAGTCACGGGGAAGGTAGCGATGGGCAGTTCTGGATTCCTGTGGCCTGTCAGCTAGCTAAACTGGACAGCTTCAAGTTCAGTGGGGGACCCTGCCTCAAAAAATAAGGCAGAGTGTGATGTTAGGAAGACAACCTTGTCTACCTCTGGCTTCTACATGCAAACACATAAACACATACACATGTGCACACACACCTGTTCTCATTCATGTACACAATCATCTCTCTCACGAATGCACACACACACACACAGACACACACACCACACACACACCTATTTTCTAAATACACACCAGGGCCCATTTGTCCTTGGCTTTAAAACACGATGCTCTCGCTGTCCCCATCACCTGATAAATTCTGAGAGCCTCTCATCACCCCGTCTCTCTCTCCCCCTCTTGCTGCCTGGCAGTCTTCAACTCCTTCTCAGACCTCACAGTGAGATCCTGGAACTAACCCTCTCCATTAGAAACAAACAAAATAAATTGCTCCCATTCCCCAAAGGAATGTGCTAAAGCCTCTTTCCTCTGTAACATGGTTGCAATTTAAGTTTGGCAAGGGCTTCATACAATCTACTTCACTAGGCAGAGATGGAATTCTGAGAGACCTGCAGAAAGGACCAGGCATCCTCTTGCCCCCCCCCCCCCCTGTGAACTTACAATGACCAGAAGTCGGGGTTGTACTCTCTGCACCCATTGTGTCTCTGCACGGTCAGTCCTTGCCCGTGCCCTCGGTCCTCGAAAAACCTGCATTAAGAAGCCACCTGTATCTGCTAATTCTGAGTTGATTTCTTCCCATCTGTCCCTGAGAGACTGTAAAGTTCAGCCTTAAAATGCATGTTTGACTTGCTTTCCTGAGGATTATCTGTCACCAAACCAGGGGCTGCTGAGTGTCATTCAGTGACATTTCTTTTTTTTTTTTTCCCCAACTTAGAATCCTGCTTATCTGTGATGCTCTGAAGCTGATGAGTTAAAAGGAAGTAAAAATAAGAATATGGCCTAGTCGCCTGGTGTTGAACACAAGTCCTCCAAGATGGCCTTCTCTGAGTTAATCAAGGATTCTGAACTATATACTTGTACGTGCTCATTCTCACACACACCCACATACACACACTCCCCCCAACGTTTACATGCCGTAGTGGGTGTTCTGATTGGCCTGATTTGGACAATCATTGCACAATGTGTACATTTATCAAAGCATCAAGTTGTATTCAATTTTCCTCTGTCAGTTATAGCTCAGTAAAGGTGGGAAGGCAACCGTGAACTGATCAAGGACAATACAATGAAGAACAGCTCTATCAGAGCTCGAACCCTTAAGTTCAAGCCACTGACCTGTGAGCCAGAAATGCTTCCCAACCCTTCACTCATTCCTCTCTCTTTTCCCTCCCCTCCTCTCTCTCCCCCCTCCCCTCCCTCCCTATCTACATCTGTGTTTGTAAAATATGCGTGCACAGGGCCTGAAGGATCCCAACGTCTTTGCATACATTTTTTTCAAGCAAGGATTGAGGGTCAGATCCCCATCCTGGGTGAGTTAGGGCGTAGCAAAGGGTTCTCTGAGTGCAGGTCTTGACTGAGTCCAGTGGCTTGTCTTCCCTGAATGCCAGGAAGATTTAATTACTCTTATTTCTCCTAGTCATTCTCTACCCTTGGATCATTGTCATGAGTTTATGAAAACATTTGTCGAATCAGTCTCTCTTTCGTAACCCATGAAGATGCTATAGGATGCTATAGGATGTTCTCCCAACCCATAATGTTCCTCGTATGAAACATCTTGAGTAGTCCTTCCCTGGTTGGTCTCTACCCCACTTCCTCTTTTCTGAGACTGGAAGTCGCAGTAATTCTCAAGGCTCTGAGTTAGCCCCAAGCTCACCCTGCTCCACTCTCTTCTTAAATAACTGCCAATATTTTGGATTCTTGACAGTCATCCTGAGAACAGATGAAGTCAGGGAAGGACACCAGCTGGGGCGAGCGGAGGACTTGAGAGAGGACTGGTGCACACCTTAGCTCTTAGGTCAGGGCGGTGGGCACAGGCGACAAGGTGCTGCTACTTGAGGAGACTGAGGGAGATCCTCTGGAAGACCTCTTCTAACATGAGGCCTGGATTTGTGACTTCACCACAGGCAAGAATTTCAGTACAAGTCAGAATGAAGAAAAGCTGTAATTAATTAAGAATCGGTTTTAACATAGATTTAAACATGCCTTGGGGTGGGGGTGGGGGTGGTTCTTATGAAGTGAACGGTGCACATTCAAAACATGGGGGTAGGCGTCCCAAAAGAGCCAAAAGAGCCACTCCGGTGTCACGAAAAGATCCATGCTCACAACTTTGGTGTCTTCCAAAGTTACATTGTTCAAGGGATTTCTAGGAAACGTTTTTTTCTTTCTGGTTTTGTTTTTGTTGTTGTTGTTGTTGGTTTATCTTATTTGTTTGTTTGGTGAATGGCATCTTGGCCTGGTTTCTGAGGCCTGCTAGTCAGGGCTGCAAACTCAGAAAATAAAAACCCAGCTTAGGCAGGTCCCAGGGATCCTTATTGGGTGGAAGTCAAGCCTATGTTTTGACTATAAATAAAGTTTCTATCATTGTGTGTGAGCATCATGGAAAACTGTATGGAGTAAGGTTCAGTTCAAAGCCACTGCCCTCCAGCTTCAGTCTAGTTTGCTGTTACTTGTACACCTTTATTTTAGGTATTATTATGAAAGCACAGCTTCTATAAAGCCCATCTTCACAGTGGACATTGTTAGATGTGTCGGTATTCCTGACTCTGAACAGAGACTTCAACCAGACCCTCTTTCCCATTCCCACCTCACCTTGATTTTCCCTGTCCTTCCTTGATGTTGTTCTTAGTTTAGTCATCCATGTATGTGTGTCTATGTGCATGTATGTGTGTCTATGTGCATGTATGTGTGTCTATGTGCATGTATGTGTGTCTATGTGCATGTATGTGTGTCTATGTGCATGTATGTGTGTCTATGTGCATGTATATGTGTTTATGTGCATGTATGTATGATTACGTGTATGTGTATGTGCTCACAGGTGCCTGCAAAGGCCAGAAGAGTATACTGCCGCTGCCACCACCACCCGTGAGAGGGGTTACAGCTGATTGTGAGCTGACTGAAGTGGGTACTTGGAACCAGCAGTCTGTTGTGAGAGCAAGTGCACTTAACCATTGAACAGTCTCTCTGACTCCCCTCCCCCTTCTGTTCTGCCTTACTTGGAGATCTAGTCCCCAGGGATGAGGAAGGCTTCGGAGTGAGGTAACATGCTTTCCCTTCACCAAGTCTGCCTTAGGGATATTGATTTAGTCATTCATCGGGATCCTACCATCTGGATGGAGATCAACAAAAATTGTTGTGAAAAGGCATTCCTAGCTGTTCTTAAACTTTGATTATAGCAAACTATAAATTATCAATTGATAACTGCAGAAAATCCACCTCTACCCTGACCAAGCTGCTTAAAATAATGCCTGGACTGTGGGATTTAGCTGAGCTTCTGAGACCTCAGTACGTCAGACTTCAGATCTCAAACTGCTCAGAAGCTGGCCAGAGTCTATTGTTTTGAGTAATATGGCCAAATGGAGAAGATTATGACTTGGTGTGTGTGTGTGTGTGTGTGTGTGTGTGTGTGTGTGTGTGTGTGTTGTAAAATAAAGTTACCTAAAATATTGAAAGTTGTATAAGTTAGCAAAAGCTAAGGTTCTGAAGAATAGTTGAGAAATGCAGATGAAGTTTGGCTGTATGAGCTCCCACTGCAGAGCTAGAAGCTCACTTCCATTTAGCCTTAGGGTCACAAGCACCTCTTCATGGCTGTTAAGCTTCTGACGTTGTTTGAATTGGCATTATCTGTTGGACCTCGAAGGTAGATGGTGTAGCCTGTGTCTTACCCACTTGAGTAATGTGTTAAGTTGCTCTGGGAACCGAATAAGCTTTAAAGAGTGTGACTTGCCAGCTAAGCCCTGACTGACAGGCAGTCCAGTTAATGTCAAAAGATTTATTTGCCATGTCGAACCACCTATGAAGATTCAGTAGCTGATAACAGCATCCAGTAGGTATCAACAGAGAATTTTACTATGTGCTGCTCAACTTCAACCCCCCCTAAAAGCAAAAATGCCCATAAAGGCAAAGTGGACAAACTCCTGCCCCTGCTGTGCACTTGGAGACTATCAGAGCCCGCCCCCTGTAGCTTTCAGTCTGTGGATTTTACAAGCAGAGATTCAAACCAGCTGTATCACTTAGCGTAGAATTAACCATGTTTGGTAGATTGCTATGCTATGCAATTTAGGGTTCTATTGGGGGAATCAAACAACTGACTTCCCCAATGCTGGGAGTGATATAGGTTTCCACTCTCTGCCTAAGCTCCCATCATGAACTATATGAAAAGCAGCATCCTACTAAAGGCCAGACCATCTTTCTTACAGCAGCCTATAGGCTATAACTAGTTCATGAAGAACTGGGCCATGTGCAGCAACTTGTGTCAACTGTGGAGAGCAATCCTCACTTCACAGCTCCTGATAAGTTGCCTTGGACCTTTGTTGAGGCTACATAAAGCCCACGTCTTCCTTGCTTCATGGCCCTTCCTTCTTTTCCATCTGAGAGGTGGTCGTTCTTTAGAACACCCACTAAGAAACTTCTGCAAGCTAATTTCCATCCCAGGGCCAGGTTTCCAAGAACCCAATGGATGTCCTACAAATGGAGCCTTGCGGTTTGAGAGATAGGAAAATCAGTGAAATTAAAAGAGAAACTTAGTGCCAGCAAAGGCATTGGGACAAATGAATCCCACGGTCCTCAGAAAAGAGGGAAATGGCCGTGTGACTTGGTGGAGCTGTTTTGTTTAACTTGGTTTTTGAAGGCAGGGGTCTTGGACCATGACATGTGACTCAGCAGTTCCTCAGCCTAGCACATTCTCAAGAAAATACACAGACAAATGCGTTGATACTCTGCCTGTCCTGGAGAAACCTGAATAAACATTGATTAACCACAGACAGGACACCAGCAACAGGTCAGTGGACTTATTGAACTACAGGCCATGGGCAACAGATTTCTTAGAGACTCATGGGTAACTCAGAGACAGCTACAACACAGGAAACCCCCACCCAGCGTGGCTTTTGACATCATAAGAGTTACATTACTGAAGTCCTGCCTCCTGTCAATCTTTCATCTCCAAAATATTTCCTTTAGAATTGCCATAGATCACATGCAACTGTGGGGGTTGGAGGGTTGTACATTGAATCCTATAATCTGAAGGGTGGATCCAGCAACACCCCAACTCTTTCTATAAGAGATTGCTAAAAGCCCTATTGCTATTATTTTGCTCTACTGATCACTGTTTTGTCCTATTTATTTGAGCCTCATAACTAAGTATCCCAGTATTCTGTGGGCCACTTAAGGAACCTATGATTCAGCAAGGTGATGATCATGGAAGGCCCAGAGGAAATGGCTTTCCCCTAACAGTCACCAAAAGAAGAAAATACATGAACAGATGCAGATGCTTACTTCCTGCATGCACAGTCATAGAAAGAAGGATGACGTCATTAAGGGCAGAACGGACTCGTAAATTATTTTGTAGTCACACAAAGGCAGGAGGCAGTTGACATGAAATACAGCTCTTTCCTCACAGGAAAAAGAGTTCTTGAGCCAAGCATGAGTGGCCATGGCCCAGGAGCACAGATTCAGTTTGCCCCCAAAACCACTTCATGATCATAAATCAAGGCTTATTTCAAATACAGGGTGGAGACACAGACATGGGTTAATTACAACAAAGCTGGAATCTGCTATAGGCTTAAGTTGCTTGCTGATGACTTTCTCCCTGTTGGTTGGTGGGAACAGTGATTGGTTTAGTTAGTACATGTCAACATGTTCAACAAGTGTCGAACCTGACCAAAGGATGCTAGGCTACACGTGGAGGTGGGCAGCAAATGACTGTTAAAGGAACTAAAGGTAGCTGGAGATAATTTGGCTCTGGATCTTTAACATTCCAACTCTCCAGAGTCATGAACTCAGTCAATCAGCCTAAGAGAATTTTGAACATGGGTGCGGCTTCTAGGAACTTCAGCTCTCTGCTCAGCAGGGAGAGCGATTCCATACACGGTGCTTGAGTCTCGGGCAGTGTAAAAGTTCTAAGGTCACATGAGACTGACTTGCACACTCTTTGAAGTCAGAATGTTGGTTCCCTTGGGGGGATTTTGTGACATAAGGGGGTGGGAAAGTGATTGGGGTCCTTGGCTGTTGCTTGGTCCATGCTTTGATTATGGATTGAAGTTGACTTTGTCAACGATCACTGGTCTTCTGGAAGCTTATTTATTAGTCTGCTTTTCTTTCTATGGGTTCTACTTGAACTGGGAAAAGAAACAAGCAAAGAAAAAAGGCCAAAGAGTGGATGGAGACTACAGAGACGGAAGTGTGTCAACCAAAATATAGACACAAATTCCCTAGTCTTTCACAGGGTCCTGCTGTGCACCGATACAGGGTCTTAACACATGCAGAGCCTATGGTTGAGAGGCCTCCAGCCGGCCTAGATTTGAAGAATGCTGAATGACTCTGCCTTTAAGCCTCTTCCCACCTCCACACAAAGAAGAAAAAAAACACAGTTCTCATTCCTGTGGGCTCAGAGTTGTCTATATAAGCATCAAGGTTGCCTAAGCAAGGCATACATTGCGTAGGGGCAGAGAAGAGGAAAAGGCGTCAGAATTTGATCTACTGTGTCCAGGGTAACCAAGGTGTTATCCATCCTGAGATGTCTTTACCCACCTATCACCTACTATCTACCTACCTGTACTTCTGTAGTCATCACCATTGCTTTGCGTTTCTCACCTCCTTGCAAAATCAAAGTGGCAGAGAAAATGTTTTTGAGCTGAAAGCTAAATGTCTCTTTCCTCCTTGATTTTACCCTGTCACCTTGGGGGAACGTTTACCACTTTATGCTTTCAGAAGTCCTTCTGACATTCTGATCAAATGCCATAGAACTGTTGTGGGAAAGAGCTAAGTCACAGTGGCTTTTCCGGATTAAAATGGGGCTTTCATTAAGCACTTTAATTTTGTCTAATATGTGTTAGAAATGTCCATGAAGACTAAGACTGAAACCTTCTGCATTTAAGTGTGCTAATATATATATATTTTATGGTTGTGTGCTCATATGCATAAGCATGAGTGTGTGTTTAATGAATATGTATAAATAGATATATACTTGCTACATAGGTATGCCTGGGGTATGTGTTATGCTTTGAATAATATGTGCATGCGTGTTTGCACCTATCTTCATAGATATAATGGGTTGTGATTGTGAAGTGTGATTGTATGTTTGCACATGTAGGCATAGGTATGTATATGCATAGTTTCGGCTTTTCTGTTTATAGGTAGTGCTCCCACATATGTAAACGAATATACATGTGTATGCAGTAACTATACATCTTTGCATTGGTATATGCTTTTGAGCATGTGTGTATGTGTGTGCATGTGTGCGTATATGCACATGACTGTATATGAACATTCCTATTCCCTGTAAATACGATGCCATTTGAGGGTGCACGTTACTCTCTCGAGACTTGTGGCTCTCTGCTTTCAATTACATTCAGACTGTTCCAAAACCTTTCTGAACTAATCCTAGTCAACTTGGAAGCCACCACACTTGGGCATGAGGCTGTCAAGAGTGAGTGTTTGCAGATGTCAGCACAAGGAAGGCAGGAGTCCAGGAGGACAGATCAAGGCTTAGTGACGGGAAAATATGTGCCAGTGTGTCCTAGCTCCAGAGCACCAGTGTAGCCATGAGAAAAACTCATCATGACAGCAAATCAATAATCACTCGGAGATGATCCGTTTCTGAAATACCCTTGATTAATTATGCCAGGGTATGCTTGGCAACAATCCTTTCCTCCAGATTAACCTAATGCTTTTTGCATGAATCAGGATTATAACTGGTTCTCGTAAGTCAGATTTGACATTTGAAATCAGGCTTTAAAGGTTTGGGTTATAGATTTTTTTCTAATGTCTCCATGTCAAACATAATTGTCCTTATTGCTGCTCAGAGTTGTTTGCCAGTCCATCAAAATAACATTTATTTGATCGTAAACAAGGCTAAATTAAAACCATTTGAAATCGTCGTACTTGAGGACTTGGTGAAGACGCATCTTTCGAATCTCGGAAAGCTTACTGCAGTGTTGTGACAGACAGACAGTCACAGCATCACAAACAGCAATGGAAGCGTATTATTGTTAACTCCAAAAATTAATTTTTCTCTATACTTTTTGCGTCCATAGCTTTTATTTAGCAATTTAGTCCCATATGACTACAATATTTTCTCTTTTCTATAATACACAATTATAAATTTTACCCCTTAAAACTGAATTTATTTTTAAACTTACTTTTAAATATATTGCACTCAGGAACTTATTTCTCATGAATTGCAGGTGGGATTCTAATAAAAATCTAATGAAAATAAGACTTGCTTAAGGGTGTGGGACTTAGAAAGCTCCTCCAACAAAAGTTGTGCCTGCTGTAGTCTATTTGGTTTAATATATTCTTAACGGGTCCCACCCCCAGTACATCAGCCTCAGGCTGAGTATAGTACTATGTAGCACATTACTGATTTATTTACATAATCATAATTATAGATTGATATAAAACTGCTATAATCTTCATGTAGGCCAACAACACAAATCAAAACAGGGTGTAATATTTTTAGGGCAAGTTTAGCATTATGGGCTTGCATTAGTTTACCCTAAGATAGAACAGTGTGCTACTGAGCTCTCCATAGGTCAGTGCTACACAATTTCTTCCTCACTCACACAAGTCTTCAGCGGCTCACACGACTCTCAGGGCTGTTCTCTTTCAGGTTATAACTCAGAACTTTGGGTAGCTTCTTTCTTGAAGTCCCACCATCTAGAGCCTCAGAACACTAACTGCAGAACAGAGAAAATAAATTAGCAACTTGAGAGCCATCAGTTGTCTACATAAACTCTGGCAATTTTAAGTCCAGTGTTTAAATGTGTCCTATTGTGAGGAATGTGAGCTATACATCGATGGGTAGAAGGTGCCCACGTGAGGTATAGAGCCAAGAGAAGATCCCAGATATGCCATCAGAACGTTAAACATAAAGAAGCAGTTGACAGCCTGAAGTCTTTAAGTGACAGAGCTGTTAGTCCACAGTGGTAAGAAATGGATCTGAAAGGTAGGTTGGATCCCACCCCGAGGACCTTCGAGGACAGAGCTAAGCAGCAGCTCACTTGAAAGTAGCAGGTAGATGTTGGAGAATGGAGGTCAGTATCAAACCCTAACACCACAGGATGCTGATACCTCTGATGAGTCAGTCCGGCTAAGAAAGTAATTTCCGAGAAGGCACAGACATGTGCTGTTGCGTGGCATGCCCCTGATAAAGTGTGTTGTCCTTCCTTTCTCAACAAGGCTCTTCTTTGCTTGGTAGTATCTACTCAAAGGATTTCCTCAGGACCTTGAAGGAAGTATGGCGGAGTTCTCATCAGTTAAGGGCTATTCAGTTTCCCTACCATGGCTCCTTGACGTTCCTTACCTACATCCTCCTTGTCATTCAAAGTGCTTCTAAGGAGAACAGGCCTTTGAAGAGACAAAGCTAACTTGTGGCTGAGCGCTTCTCTGTGAGGATGTCCTGGGGTTATTCTCACCCTCCCTCTCTACTAAAAGGATGCTGTACCATGAGTTTTGCTTCCCTCATGGATTAGATCTTTTCCAGGGTGAAAGACTTCAGGTTGTATTCGTCTAAAAAAGGCATCCCCAGTGACGGCTAGCCAGTAAGAATCTTCACCTACTGTGTTCTGAGTTTCTCTTTCAAGTACCTGGGATTGTAATAGGCACCATCAGTATAATGTTTACTAAGTCAGTGGGTGAACACACGAGTGAACAGAACACATGACTTTTCTGTGTCAGTTGAAAGCCTGGGCTTCGGAGTTAGAAAGATCCCAGTAAGCATTGGCTGGAAAATGTGTGAATCTGACCCTCTCTGCGAGCTAATCCCGGATCCTCTATTCCTCAAGTAGAACAAGGCAGAAATGACCTCCGTAACAGAGATTTCTCATGTGTGTGAAATAGGATCAGAGTAGAAATTGTCTACTCTAAACTCAGCATATATCAGCTAAGTGGATGGGAGGTATTCTTTTTTATACGTACCACATTTGCGTACACCAGTTAGCATTTGATGTGCACAAATGTGGTAGGTATAAAGTATCATAGGCAGAGACGGGGAAAATCTCTTTTTCATGTGTTCAAATAGGTATTAGCCCCAGTTATAAAAGGTTCTTTTAAAAAATCTTTTCTTGCTTCTTTTTGTTGTTGTTGTTGCTTGTTTTGTGTTGCGTATATTATTAAGATTAAGGAGGGAAGAAAGAAAACGGGGAGTTGTGGGTAAGGAGACAGAGTGGTAGGGTAAGAGGCTTAGAAGGGGGCCAAGAAGAAAGTCTTAAGAAAACTGAGTTCCTTCCTTGGGCAAAAACCCACCAGGTTTTGCTTAGAGAAGGACACAGTATGGCACAGAAGTTTCTCCTCTCCTTGTCCCATCCTCTCCACTCTGCCTCTAGGTTGGACTTTCTATCATTAATATCCATTTGGTTTCCTCCATCTATATAGACTTTAAATTTTACAGCAGACATTTGGACTTATGGAAGAAAAAGAATTTAGCACAATGCATGAAAAGAAAAAGCTCTCTACGACAGAGCTGCCACGATTATTCCACTCATGTGCCCTGAGCTTATACAGGGGTCACATCCTTTGGCCACGGTGCCATGTCTTCACAGTGACTTTCATTTGCTCTTGTCAACCAGCTTCTTTCTCACCCAGTCTTCTACATGCCGTCCTCCAAGCCCTAGGAGAAGCCCAGTTCAGAGGACTGCTGCTGTGTGAAATCTTTCCTTGGTCCACCAAAGTAAGAGGAGAGGTCTGGGGAACCGGCACCGTGTCTCCCATGCCTGTCTTTTTGTCTCAGGGTAGCAATCAGAGGTGCTGAGCTGTGAGAACTGCTTATGCTGACTGTGGAATGGACCCAGAAGAAGTGAAAGTTAGGGAAATCCCACTAACATGTTAGATGGTACAGTGGGCACTATCGCTGGCATCCATTCACAGGAAGAAAAAGAGAAAGAAAATCTCTATGATTGTTGGTCCACAAGATGCTGGGCTCTAAACAAGGAGAGGTTGTACCACACAGTGGTACCTGCCAATAGAGTGCCATAGCCACTCAGCACCTCGTGGGAGCACCTCAGCACAGTCCTTAGGAAGATCCAGCAAAAGGAATGTGCTATCCTCAAATCACGTTAAAAAGCAAATACATGTAAATGTGTCTTTTCTAACAACCCCACTACCAGTTATTGTCCTGGTGTAACTGTTCTCATGACGAAAAAAATATGCAGGTCTGTGTTTAATGTGTGACACTATTTAGTTCTAGGGATTAGAACCACATCCCAGGAGCTGTTGGAACTGATGTCAGAGCTTAACGCATCCTGAACTGAGGGCACATACTTTGGCTGTAAAGAAGTTGGCAGATACCTGGAACACTGATGCTCTTGTTGGTTCTCCCTGTGTTTTGTTGACCCTGGGTTTCACTTTCTGATCTTGTTTGGAACAGGAGGTTGCCCTTATGTAAGTCATTTAACTTGACGTCACAGTCAGCAGGAACAGATGGCAAACACCATGCCACAAAGACACCATAAAAAAAAAAAAAAAAAAAAGAAGCATTCCCAGGAAAGAAAGGCCCATGACTAAGGGAAGTGTCATGGAGCTTGTAAAGAATCGGAGAGCACAGTAGTTAAAACTGGCGGTTTCTTCCATTGTGAAGGAGGTCTGCTGGGGGTAACACACCTTGAACTAACCATCTAATTGAATTAATAACAGCAATTTCGGAATAAAACATTCAGTCAGATTTAGATGTAGGGTGTCAGGTTTGCCCACAGAAAACAGGTCTGACCTCAGAATAAGGAGAAGCCTGTTCTGGAGCCAGACATGCATGGTGAAGGCCCAGAAATACCAATTCAGGTCACCCCACATACCGTGTCCAACAAAACGTCATAAGTCAAGGTATTTTGTGAGAACATTTTTACCCTTTGGATTGGTAGACACTAGCCCTTCATTTGTTCTTCCCATAAAGGATTGTACTCGACCATCACCAGGATATTGGGGCAAATGCAGAGGTGGGTAATGGAGAGAGCCCAAGATGAATCCTAAGATAAATGCATTTCAGGGACCATTTCAGCCCTCCACAATCGCAGCAGTTCCTGTCAGCCAGTCAGCTTTGCAGTTTCTAGCACAGGCATGTCTCTCTAACCTCATCTTCATCCCTACGCCCGCACCACCGCACCCTGCAAACTCCAGTTCACACAAACGGACCTGCATCAGTTTGCTTCCAAGCCGACTCGTGTCTTGTCTCCATAGCCCCGGAAGAGGAGAGGTGCACCACCTGCTCTGCATTGCAGTGGCCCTGAGAACTTCTCCCGAGCTCCCCCAACACTGGGCTTTCACCCCCAGTGCAGTTGTGTGGACAATGAATCAGCCAGTGTCTTGCACCTTTTTTTTCTATATATTCTTTTATTTGTTATTTTATTAACACTTCAAATGTTATCCACCTCAGTTTCTCCTCCATTAAACCCCATCGAATCCCCTGTTCCCCCTGCTTCTCAGAGGGTGCTCCCCCACCCACCTACTCCTACCTTACTGTGCTAGCATTCCCCCACACTGGGTCATCGAGCCTCCACAGGACCAAGGGCCTCTCCTCCCACTGACGCCAGATAAGACCATCTTCGTATGCAGCTGGAGCCACGGGCCCTCCATATACATATTTTATGATGTGCATTTTTATGATGTTACCCTTTCTGTCACTTCAAATTATATGGCTTTACTTTTAAGCCTGGAGGTTCCTTCTTGTTTTATTACCAGATAAAAAATCCTCAGTTTAATCTCTCTTTTCGTATGTGACCAGGGTGAGAAAAGAAAAGAAAATGCAGGCTGTACTATGACTGTGCGGTTTTGTGTGCACTGGGGCAGCTTTGCCACGGCTTCATTCTTGTGGACCTGTACACAGGGTGGACATTAGGGGACACCTTCACCCTTTCCTCCCAGGCAGGGCCAGTCACACATCTGCCCATGCCCTCAGTCTGGGTCCACCCGGGCACTCAGGAACACGCTGACACATGTTCACAAACACAGTGTACAGGGACATCCTCCTGTTTGTGATCCTCTTGTCATAGGGACGTAAGAAACACAGATACCCTGGCACACAAGAGGAACACACTTAGCTGGTAACTGAGGTACCTATAGCTGGGTGAACTCAGTGGAACCTGCCCCTGCCCTCCAGTTACGCAATGGTAGACACCAGGGTGGCTCTTCTTTCTTCCTGAACTAAGCTGCTCTTGCTTCTCCTCCCAAAGCTGGCTTTGCTTCCAACAAAGAAATAAAGTTTGCCCAAAGCGTCTGCATGGTGAGAGAGAAGTACTCCCCTGTGGGGTCTGGGGTATTTCCGAGATGAGGACGACTAGAAAAATGGCAGCAGTCTCTGGATCTTACCTCTTATCTCTGGTTTTGAGTGTTCTGCTTAGCTGTCAGATCTAGGACATAAAATGGTCCTCAAGTCCAACCACCTCTCTCTCCGCTGACTTTGTGCCATCGTATATACAGAGTCATCTCTGAGGTTGATTTATTTTAAATGTATCTTTATTTATAGGTTGCTCGTTGCCATCAGTGATATCCATAAAGGTCTTGTAGTCCATACCTGTGTGCAGTGGAAACCTGTTTCTTTAATACCGTTAAATGACAGTACATTCTTCCTAAATAAGTACCTTAACTTGCTACTTGCACACCTCTGCATGTTTCTGGCAGAAAAGCCATCCATTCACAAATAAATTTGATAGTGAGAAAATGCAACAAGAACTTCCCAACAACCTGTCATAGTGTGTCCCAGTGTACAGCTTGTGTGTTTGTGTCAATCAGCTTCATGGCTACTCTAACAAACTTTTGAGACAATCAACTTAAAAGAGAGAGGTTGATTTTGGCTCACAGTTTTGGAGTTTCAGTCTGTAATTAGCTGGCCCTGCCACTCTTGGAAGGGTGTGAGGCAGAGCAAAGCCATGAACTTACTCATGGCCGAGAAATGAGGCAGGAAGAAAAGGAGACCAGGTTCCTGCGGTGTCTTCCTAGCATGCACTCTCGGTGAGTGTAAGACCTCCACCAGATTCCACCTCTTCAAGTCTCTACTGTGTCCTAACACCTCCAAGCTATCAACCAGGCTGTTCACACGTGTGCCAGTGGAGGACTTCAAGCTCCTGGCATTAAATGCTACCAAATCAGCTAGCCAAAGACAATTCCCTGTTGACTGTCCCTTTGATTCTGTCAGGAAAGTCTCACTTCATGTTTGTATGTCTTTAATGCCCCTCTCATAATTAGCATCCCTATTTAACACAGATGGGCCCCCTAACCAAGGTCTTCGCCAAGTAGACAAGGCTGGTGAACACCTTGGATTGTATTTGTTCTGATGGTTAGTTTCTCTTTATGGAAGTGGTATTCTATCTCTAAAAGTTAAAGAGTTTCTTTTTGGGTGTGTTTAGGAAAACGTGAATTGAATGAGGAAAAAAAAAGTGTTTTGTTTTAAATACAGTAGCTATGCCAAGGTCTTGGTCTGGGTTTTTTTTAGATCTTGGCCATTTTATGGTCCTGGAGCTTTTCCTCTATCGGTGTGTACTGGCCTAACTGCGTGGGCAAAAGGGAACATAATCTTCAACTCTGAAGTTCTCTCTTTTCCTTCTGGCCTTAAAAAATTAATATTTTCAGGGTCCCTAAAAGTATCTCATATCAGTGTCTTCTGTACCTGACCATAGATCACTCGGTCCTGATACATGCGCAAACCAAACTCAGAGCATTAGCCTCTCTGACAGAAGTTTGACAAGCGCTATGTCCGCCCATCCCATTATTCTGCACAGAATGACTTTAAGCTTCAGAGTGTGCAAGACTCCCACCTGGAGTGTTCGATAAGGAGGCTTGTGGCCCACGCTAGGTCCCACAGGCCCAGCTTTCTAATTTTCAAATTTCTATATCGCATTGGTTTTTTTTGTTTTGTTTTGCTTTTTGAGCATCTTCTGCAAACACTCTTTCCCCTCCTCCGTCTCTTCACCCTTCATGTAGCATGTAAATCGTGGGCTTTCTGTGTGTCTATGTCTCTGTTGGCTCTGAGGACTGTTCCGGGTAGGGGACTCTACCACGCATGTCCACTCTGCGTTAGGACTTTGTCACATGGCAGAAGTCACTCAGCTGCACCACAGCGAACAGATCCAGACCCGTGAAGAAAACACACAGATACAGTAGCCTGTGAAGGATTCATGCTTACTTATTTGGATACAGGCTTCCAAACACAACAGTGGAAGACAGAGTTTGTCACATAATCACAGCTGTAACAGTTAGCCCAGTATATTCTAGGGCAGAGTTTCTATATTGACCAGATAAAGCCTTGACTCATTTGGCAGTCGACCACCCTCACCGTACTCTGAAACGAGGCAAACATGAGTCACGTGGAAGTTGTTCACTGACGGCTGTGAGTCTCTTTTCTCTGCTACAGTTAATTACTAAATGCAGGTCAGCTTGATAAAGCAAAGAGGTAGGTTTAGCCCACAGTTCTGGACATCCAATCCTGCCGATAACATCATGATAGGTGAGGCCTCAAACTCAAGTGTATGCGATGGAAGCAGCCACATTTTTATACAGAGAAACTGGGGTTTCATAAATCCTTCCAAAAGCAAGACTCCAGTGATATGAGGAATTATTGCTATCTTCACCTCTTAAAGATTCATTGCTCCTGCTTTACAACATGGAAGACCATATCTCCCAACACATGAGTCTTTGGGGAACAAACCATATTCAAATCATAGTAAAAAGTGCAAAGAACAATTCAGGGCAATTATTCAGAGCTGTTGACCAAATATCTCCATGTTTTGTTTTGTTCTCCAAAATGCATCTACGTCTACCTGAGAGCACTGTGGAATCTCAGTGATTACTCATGCCTAGGATGTAGATCATTCTTTATTTTCCTTCCAGATACTCAAAACTGCCATTACAACACTGCGTTATAGTGTCACGCTCACTGGTTTTATTGTTCACTGTTAGTGAGAAGCTCGTGGGCTAAAGGAACAACAACGAAAACTGTTATTTTCTTCTGCAACAAAGATCTTGTGGGTTCTTATGAGACTGAACTAAAATAATTTGGTCTGATGGAAGAAATTTTCCATAATCTCTATCATAGGATTGCCAAGTCCAATATTATTCAACTCAGCCATCTTTCTAAAATGCATTTCTGAAACAGGCCTGGTGACATGGCCCTATAATTCCAGCTCCTTGGGGCTGAGGTAGAAGGATCAAAAGTTCAAGGCCTGCTTAGACTGGACAGTTTCTTCTAGGCCAGTCTGGGTGACTTAGTTAAACCCTGTATTAAAATTAAAGGTAAAAAGAGGTGGGAAGGAAGGAATGGTTGAGCACTTGCCTAAGATACCTAAGGCCCTGGGTTTGTACACACTTGTAATTCTAATGCAAAGAAAAGATTTTGAGGTGGGCTTAAAGCAGCCTAGATTTAACCGGACACTTCAGACCTAGTGGTTCTGGGATACTCTGAAAGGTAACCTGAGCCTTGTGTTGCCTCATCTGCTGAATGGAGTTAACAGTATCCTCTTCAAATATGTTTTCAAAGATCGTCACAACAAATATGTATTGGATGTCTTACATTCCAGAGTCTTTTCTAGGTTCTAGAGAGATATCCTGCAAGCAAAATGCAACCTCTCGATTCCCTTGCAGCCCCGCTCCTGATTGAGAATATACCTGGTTCTCAGGTCCTTCAGATGAAGTGCTACCCAGGAGTAAAATTGACACGGGAGTTCTTGCACAATCAGTTCTAAGCTAAGTGTTCTTGTTGATTGAGATTTGGCCTTCGAGGTCATCTATTACAGGAGCATGAATAACTTACTTTTTTATTTCTTAAAACTTTATAAGGCAACATTTAAATTTGGGATAAACACTTGGCACTGTGTTTGTCTGATCAATATATTCTCCTTAGAAGTAAGACTAAGTTGCACCAAAAATGTTTTGGTGGGGGACTGAGAATTGTTTTGTGCATGAAAATTATGAATGACGAAATCTTATCTAGATTTTTAAAAAGGA
Organism: Micromys minutus; assembly: GCF_963924665.1. Classification (NCBI taxonomy): domain Eukaryota; kingdom Metazoa; phylum Chordata; class Mammalia; order Rodentia; family Muridae; genus Micromys; species Micromys minutus. Next base: position 7,128,221 of record NC_137965.1, read on the forward strand.
ACAAACCACTACAAAAGAAACTTCCCCTTGGGATTTGCCCCTGGCCACATCTGCACATGTGGCCACCCGAAGCTAGCCACCCGAAGACCCCGGGTCAGTGATCACATCACTGATGGAGCCCACTTCCCCTTTCCATACGGGGGACAACAACAAACCCAAACCACTTCCTGTCTGGCATCAGCCAAGCCCAGCTGACCTTGCCGAGGACATCTGACCACCATCGGGCATTCGAGGGACAAGAAAGTATAATTGGGCAGCTGAACATATGCCGGTCGGTTGTTTACATTCAGTTCATTGAAAAGTGTCTCATTTTCTACTCAGTTTTGGATAAATGAATAAAGAAGGAGAGTTTAGACATTTCTATAAAACAGCCAGCCCAAATCATAGCCCTGTCACGTATAAGCCACCCAGGCTTTCAGGGTCAACCTCATCTTCAGAGAAAAAGTACAATTTGCAGATCCTTTTCTATATCGCATTTGATGAGAAGTGCATTTTGATGTTTTTTAATACGGTAGTATTACCACTGAGGTCTCAAACTGTTGGTGAAATTCCCGGCCACTGTCATCTGAAATAACTAGATTAGAAGGGGAAAGCCAGTAGAATACATTTCTAAAATACATTCTGTCTTCACACCAGCGCACTGTGCCTCTTGCACAATTCACCACAGAGCTGACTGTATTGTTTCAAAAGAATCATGACAAGAATAGGGAAGAGTAAAGGTAAAATATAAAGCTAGCGGTCTATGGGGTTACTCAACCCACACTGGTGGAATTTCACACACTCACGAATGAAGACTCAGAGGGAGATGGCATCCAGCAGTGTATACTGTGGCCAAGAATATCCAGAACTTTAATATGTATTACAAAACTGTCACTTTCTGTTGTTTTTTTCCTGTGAATATGAGCCAGAACTTTTTTCCCCCCAAAATACCCGTCTTGATATCCTCAACATATCTTTCACCTGCCAACACTTACTGCCACCTGATTCTGTTTTACTAAAATGCTAGAGTTTGAAAATCATAACATTACGTTTTCTGCCCCTTTCCCCTGAATGTGCAAACAGTGTAGTAAGAACAGGACAAAGACTCTTTCATGGCTTTTTGGGAAGTGCTACAAAGAGCTGAAACCTACTAAGGGCTTCATTGTTGGTTCTGCCATCTTTGTACTCTCAGAAATGTCTCCAAAGAGGGAAAAATGTGTGGCTATGGAGAAGTGTGCAGTTTTCAATGAAATCTCAGACCATATTTCATTAGATTTCCATACCAAGAGCTTTTGATCCTTGAGGAATTCAGGAGCCTATGTTCCATCTTTCTAGTCTCCTGAAAAAGGTCAGCCTCTGCCCTGGCCCACCATGCTTGGAATGGACAGTAGCCATTCAGCTAGAAGAGGAAAGGGATGTTCACTCAATTCTATGGGGTTCTCCTTTTGTATGTCACAATGACAGCTACACAGCACAAAACATGATGCTGCAGACACGGTTTGTGTGTTGGGAGCCTCGAGGGCTCATTGTCGCTCAGTCATAGGTAGTGATCTAACACTGAAAAGAAGCAAAGTGCATCATGGTATTGCTAGTAAAGGAAGACTTGAAATCTTTACCACTTACTGCCCAAGAATGGGCATTGGTGATATGAATTTGAGAGCGTCCACATAGCAAAGTCTTAGGCAGTGCAGGTCTGGAGTCCTAAAAAAAGAATTTCTAAAATGACGTATTCAAAATTTCTCATTTATCTTTCTCAGTTTTTTTTTCCCCGAGATTTAAAGTTTTGAGATTTACTTATCTAGTTATTTCCTTTATGTATTTGAGCGCTCTATCTGCAGGTACACCTGCAGGCCAGAAGAGGGCATCAAACCACATTATAGATGGTTGTGAGCTACCATGTGGTTGCTGGGAATTGAACTCAGGAGAACAGACAGTGCTCTTAACCACGGAGCCATCCCTCTAACCCCGCTTTAAGGTTCTCATTGAGAGGTTTCTCCCCACTCTTAGGTTTATTCCTAGATGTTGCTATGGTGAATGGTGTTTCCACAGCTGCTCCCTCCACATGTTTACTATGAGTATACAGAAAGGCTTCAGGGTTTTCTAAGTTGATTTTGCGTCCTGCCACTGTGAGGAAAGCGACAGTTGTCTCTAAAAGTTTTCTTGTAGAATTCTTAGGATGGTCTCTGCCAGGAGGAAAAATTTGACTCTTTTTCTTATTTGGATCCCTTTAGTTTCCTTCTCTTACTCACCTGCTCTAGCTGGGGCTTCAAGCAGTGCATCAAGGAGCAGGAAGGGTGGACAGCCATGTGTGGTTCCTGATTTCAATGAGATTGCTGTAACTTTAATTTTTTTTTCAAACCTTATTTTTAATGATGGTTCTTAAATATTTTAACCTCCCTTGTAGCCCACCACCCACCAGACATAGTGGGAAAGAAAGGATACAGGGTAGGGTGGGGGAATTGGAGGTGTTGCCTGGAAATCCACAGTTCAGTTGACAGGTCAGCTGTGGCAGCTCGATCCACTTGCAAACACTTCGTGGATACACCAGCAGTGCAGTTCAGTAGAGTCAGGGTAGCAGATTAAATCAGCAGCAGTGGCATGGCCTATCAGAGACAGCCAGGTCTCAGCGTTAGGAAAATGATGAAGAGAGTGGGGGTGGGGTGCACCATGGAGGTGTGGCGAGGCCTGGGGGCAAGGGGATGACTCTGGGGGAGCCATGTTGGGAACCCCTTCCCTCTGAGGGACCAGCCACAAGAAGGTATAGTACAGAATAGAGTTTATTCAGGGCAGGGGAGTTAAGATGGTAGCAGGGGCAGAGAGAGAGAGAGAAGAAGAAGGAGGAGGAGAAGGTGGGGGAGGAGGAGGAGGAGGAGGAAGAGGAAGAGGAAGAAGAAGAAGAGGAAGAGGAAGAGGAAGAGGAAGAAGAAGAAGAAGAAGAAGAAGAAGAAGAAGAAGAAGATGATGATGATGATGATGATGATGGAGGAGGAGGAGGAGGAGGAGGAGGAGGAGGAGGAGGAGGAGGAGAAGGAGAAGGAGAAGAAGAAGAAGAAGAAGAAGAAGAAGAAGAAGAAGAAGAAGAAGAAGAAGAAGAAAAAGAAGAAGAAGAAGAAGAAGAAGAAGAAGAAGAAAAAGAAGAAGAAGAAGAAGAAAGAGGAGGAGGAGGAGTAGAGGCCGGCCATGAGCAAGTGGAGAGGAGGGGCAAGGGGGCAGAGCAAGAGAACACAAGAGGCCAGGAAAGAGACCAAGAGAGAGAGGAGGGGGAAATCACCCCCCTTTTATAGTGTCAGGTAACTGGGGCAGAGCTTACCAGGCTGTTGCCAGGTAACTGTGGGGTGGGGTTTACAGAATCCCAACACTCAGCCTTAGCAGGAGACAGCAGGAGGGACCAGGAAGAAGACCAGGAAGAACACCAGGAGAAGTTCTCAGCTGTGCCTCTCTAAAGGAAATGAAGATCAGCGAAGATGAAGCCCCACCAGCGTTTCACAGCTGGCTGTACTAGCGAGCCAAGCTCAGCCTCCCGCACTGTCTGTTGAGTCCTATTTATACCCTCCAAACATCACATGTCCTCTCACGTGCTTTAGCAGGACATCCTCTCTTCGGTGTCAGCAAAATGTTCCTTCACACCTGTGTCTGTTAAACGAAAAGTTTCTTCACATGTTTGCCCCAACAAAACACCATCCAACCGACTTCCCAAAGCACCCTTAAGTTTCCACTTCAGATTTTTCTCCACTTAGGGCGGATGTGGTTTGCTTGCCGTATTTGGTGAAGTGTGTTTTCTCCAGCCCTAGTCTCTCTGGGACCTTCATCGTGAAACACATTGCATTTGTTTTGAGTGACTAAAAATCATCTCTGACCGTGTTTAACATCCTTAGCCATCAAGGCAATGCGAATTCAAACTATGCGATTCCATGTGACCCCACTCACAGTAGCTAAGATCAAGAAAACAACTGGGCAGTAAATGGTGAAAGGGTGTGTGTATGGTGGAGGAGACAGGAACCCTCCTTCACTTTTGGTGGGGGTGCAAACGGACGCAGCCACCATGGTGTATATATGCAGAAAATACTCAAAAACCTAAAATCACATACATCATATGACCGTATCCTACCACACCTCGGCAGGGGTCTGAAGAATCCCACGTCCTACTACAGAGATACGTGATTGACTGGTTACTGCTGCTCTGTTCTCCATAGTTAGGAAACGGAAGCTGCCCCGATCTCTGTCCACTGACTGATTGACAACGAAAACATAGTACAAATAGACAAGAGGATTTTTTTCAGGTGTGGATAAAAATGGGGTCATCAAACTTGCAGAGAGATGGTTAGAAGCGGGGATCCTGACCTCAGTGGAATAGCGCAGAGGCAAAAAGACAAACACCGCGCTCTCTCGCCTGTACTCATGCCTACCTCCAGATCTGTAGATTTGAATAGAGAGCCTGGGGTGACAGAAGCCAGGAAAGAACATGGGGAACACTGCGAGAAGGGTGGACAGACAGCACAGGGGACGGAAATGACGAACGCAGGCGTCCTGAATGTGGAAAGGTGGGAAAATCAGAGGGGACTTGACTGGACGGAAGGGAGGAAAGGTAAGTGGGGAGGAACAAACAGAATGTTTGAAAAGGCCACAGGGCAAGATTGTGCTTATTTAAAATATATACAAGTGGTGTCAGCGCTATTGTTATGTTTAATAAATCGCCTTACAGGTTTTGCTTCCATCTCCTGGCTTCCAGTTCTGGGTTTAAATGGGTTTCCCGACTGTGTGAGAGAGTTTGTCTGAGTGTGTGACCGAGTGTGTCTCTGCGTTGATCTGTTTCTGGCGCCGGTTCTTGACCTTGTTAGAGTCTGCTTGTTTGCTTTGTCCTATTCCAAGCTGTTTGGTTCTGCTTTATCCTGTTCTATTTTATTATCATCCCTCAGATGCAGTTTTGATTCTAACAAGAGGCAGAAAAGGTGTGAACCCAGATGGGCTGGGAGACGTGGATTCATTGGAAGAAGTGGAGGGAGGGAAAACTACTCAGGGTATATTATATGAGGGAAAAAATCATTTTCAATCAAAGGGGGGAAAAAAGAAATGCCATTCCCATAATAGATCCACGTATACAAATTTTAAATGCTTTAAACATATTTAATATTAAAAAAGCTTTAAATATTTAAAATCTGTTATTAACTATTAGTGTTCGTTGCGGCCTTGACGGAAGGTAGGATGCCCTAGGCGTGGCCTCCTGCATTCCTGGAGGGAGTTTTCACCATTGCATTGATTGACGGGAGATGATCCATCTCAATTGTGAGCCGGACCTTTCCCTAGGCAGGAGATCCCGGATTGTATAAAATGGAGTGTGAGCTCAGCACGAAAATGCACTCAGCTGTCTCTTTGTCTCCGTCCATTCTTCAGTCCCCTGCCCCCTTTCGTTTTTCTTTATGTCCTTTTATATTATAAAAATTTTCCATTGTAAATGTCAAACAAAATAGTGTTTCAATGCTTTAGGTATGGGGGAAAAGTACTGTCAGAGCAGTTGTTTTCGTAGTTGTCTCTCACGGGAGAGCTGTGCACAGGTGTGGGTTGTGGGTCTTTCTTGGGAATTTATATTCACTCTTTTGTTGGAGAGCAATGACTGTAAGGCTCGATGCTAAGAATCTAGTCTTCCCTGTTCTTTTCCAGCACACAACGGTTTTGCCCTTTATATTAATCGAGATGAGAACATCCCACCATGAGTATCCCAGCAGAAGTACTGGACTTGCTGCCATATGCACCTTCTCCGTGGGCTATATATTATGGTAAGGAAGGGGCTGCTGGGTGTTCTGTGGGCTATATATTATGGTAAGAAAGGGGCTGCTGGGCATTCTGTGGGCTATATATTATGGTAAGGAAGGGGCCTGCTGGGTGTTCGGACTGTATTAGACTCTGAGCCGCTACATTTGGGCAACTGTCGCGCTATGGTTATAATCACTGACAGATTCACACTGCGTGCCTCATTCGGTCCAAGACCTGGGCTTTGTCTTGTTTCCCCAGATGCTTATATTTTTAGAAATATAGCCAAACCTCACACAGCAGGAATTTGTTGAACAATCCCATGTAAGCAGTACGCCTTCCAAGGCTATGTTTTTTTCAACTTGCTTTCAAACTAAATGTTTGTCTTGGACACTAGTTTTATAGCTTAAAGTTTTTTTTTTCTTTCTTTTGCTGGGGTTTGTGTTTTTGTTGTTGCTTTTGTTGGGGGCATGGGGTTTGCAACAAACATAAATGAAGGCAAAATGAACTGGCTTCTGTGGGTGAAAACGCACACTTTTGTGTGTCTACGCAAAACCGATCTCAAAATGCACTTTACTGATGTTTGTGGATTTCTGGGTAGATAAACCACAAGGAATCTCCATGTGGTCTCATGAGCACACTGAAGGCCTAAGGGCATACTGCCAAATTTATCTGATAAGAATTTTGCTTAGTAAGTGTATTTCCTGTTAATTTGGGTCTTTATCATGTTTCAACACTTTGATATAATTATTTATCTTAGCACAGAGAATTTTAAATTTCTCTTTATAATTCCAAGACCACTTTGATACACTAACCCAAGGAGGGGATTCTCCCCTAAGCTGTTCTTCCTTTTGGTACTCTCTTGTTCTGCGTTCTGGGTCACCAAACTTTTTTTTAGTCCTAGAACCCTGGATAGCATCCTTGCAAACACCACACAACTGTTCTTAATCCTGCCTCTACCCAGTCTTTGGGAGATGCAGTCTCTGTGGAGCAGTTTGCTCCAGCCAGCCTACAGTTCTCAAGGAGAGGAGTTGGTATAGGCTTTCACACACTTTGCGCAAACAATCATATAATATCCAAGACCTGAGATAAAAGGACACCGAGCAACAGGAAGCCATGGCATGTGGCTGGATGTTAGCGATGATCAGAGTGTAGACCTCAGAGTAAGCCAGCAGTAACATTCCTGCCTTGTGGCTCTACCACACCACCAACTAGTGAAACACTATTCTAGAGGCCTTGGGGAGTTTGTTTTCCTAATCACCTTCTAGGGTTTTTATTATTATTATTATTATTATTATTATTATTATTATTATTATTATTATTAAATCCCTGCCCAGAATCTTAAGTATTGACTTTTTCTGATAGCAAGAAGTCCAAGAGATTTGTCTTGCTGGTGAAATGTACATAAATAAATAAATAATGTGTCTTAGAAATGAACTTGTGTGCCTTGTAAATATGAACTCGATGTTTATAGGCCATTCACTTGAGAAAAAAAAAAATCAACTGTAGGAGACGCACAATCGCTCAGGGGTGCTCTCGTAGACTGCCTTTGGCCTTAAAAGTTAGCTCTCTTCCTCAGCAAGCTCGTCAGTGCGGTGTATTGGCTTATGCAAGGGAAAGGAAGTTCTCTCGGGGAGCTGTTGTATTTTTGAGAATTTATTCATGTGCTAGTCAACGATCTTGCAGAGCCTGGGGGGGTTCGAGAACCATGTTCTTTCCGATGACTTTTCTTCCGCTGTGTGTACAATCAGCTCACGTTCCAAGGAGACGCATGGGAAATACCACACAGTCCTCATTATAGACCCCCAAGATCCCTCGTTAAAAATGAAGCATTACCCACATTTTGCGTGCCAAGTGAGGTTTGCCAGCCCCAAGGACTCCCTGGACAAACCAGGGCTTGTTGAGACATGTGCTTGCATTAACCAGAAAATTCCCTCAGATTCGGTATCGGAGAGCTTTCAAAATAGACTTTTCCCTTTGCTGTTCTGCCTGCCCTGGGCGTTCAAAGCCCTGCCAAAAACTAAACAGCGCCCCTTGAGTCAAACCACATTGTATAAATCCAAGGGTTTCATTGTTGACAAAAGGTGCTAGCTTTTGCGCCCTTCCCAACTGTCTCATGGCCCAACATGCCTGTCTCATGGCCCAACATAACACTGAAACCGGTGTAGTCCTCAATCAGTTCAGATCATCATCCCAAGATGGGAGAAACCATTATTGTGGGATAATTATACCATAAACGGGTCTTCTTTCCAGCCCGGAGTACGGCAAGTTGCCTGTACGCCGGGGCTGCTGGCCAGGCAGTCTGGCTACTGTGGTAGGACTGTGGTTCTCCAGTCTCCTCAGTCTCCTTCCCATCTTGCTCTATTCCCCCTATTTGGATAGGATCACTGAGGAAGTCAGGAGTGATGCATTCATTCGCCGTCACCTCTGAGCTTGTACATCCTCCAGCCCCTTCCGGGTCTTCTCCAGGCTTAGCATCTCCTGGTCGCACTAGACCCCTCAGATGAACTTGTACCACCAGCCTGCCGAGTTTCCCTCTTAATTGCTCAAACCTTTGAGACACACGCATTCTCCTGTCCGTTTCTGAAGCGCTCTTAACTCCCCTCTCAAACACTCCCCACCGTCCCCCCCCCCAACCTACATTTCTCTGCACCCTTTTATAAGATGCTGAGCATGCAATAGGGGGCCCTTGGTCCTCAGCAGAAAAAAATGGTTATCGTGAAACATGATACTACTCCTTGGAGACAGACGCTTTGCTGTGCGGGGGGGGGGGGGGGGGGGGGGGGGTTTAAGGGTTTAAGGTTCTTTTATTTCCTTCGGATTACTCTACAAGGTAAGCTTTTCTTACCCGTTTTACAGAGAAGGAATAAAGGCTTACAGAGGATGGGTAGCTTGCCTGAGACAAACTACTAGCCTATTACCAAAATGCCAGGAAAAGTGAGCTGTCCACAGGGCTCAGAGCCCACACCATTAACTAAGCCCCCTGTTGCCTCCTCCTGTGGGAATAGTTCTGTGGATGAATTTATTACAGAAGTTTTCACTCTTCTGTGTTTTTTGAAGAAAACATCAAGTGTGGTCAAGTCTAAGGATTAAGCCTCTTTCCTGGGTTGGGGTCCCAGCTCCGCCCCCACTTCGCCTTTTCGGGCCCCAGCTTTCTTGGATTGACATTATGAGCCAGCAGGGAGGACCTGGGAGGACCCTGTGCTTTTATGCAGAGCCCACCAGACCAAGGCCTCCGTCCAGGTAGTCAGTTCTTGGAAGCTCCTCAGCACACGGCTCCTGATGTTTTCTTCTTCAGGGGTTGAGGATTTCAGTTAGGGTGCTAAGTTGTTTTTCCCTTAATGTGTGACTCACTTTCCTCATTCAAACATTCTGTGTTTTAGCACACACACACACACACACACACACACACACACACACACTACTGTTCATGCACCACACACATATACAGCACACTCACACACACACACACACACACACACACACACACACTGCTGTTCATGCACCGCACACATATACAGCACACTCACACACACACTCACACACTCACACACACACACACACACACACACACTGCTGTTCATGCACCGCACACATATACAGCACACTCACAGTAATCAGAGAAACTGGTTGGCACTGACCGCCACTTGGAGCAGTGGAAATTATTGGTTTTGTGTTCTTGGAGCACACTGAGTCGCCGTGAGCCCTCCACATTTCTTCTCTCCTTGAGCTCTAAGGGATGTGAAAAATCCTTTTATTGTCCCAAAATCCCTGATGCTCTGAGACAGAGTCCATATTCCAAATCTCAATATCCCAAATGTATTCATCAAACTACATTTAAAGAAAAAGTTAAATCAGACTTCAGTGTGATTTCCTTTTTACGACCCAGTCCCAAATGGCTCCAGGTTGGAAGGCTATGTCCCACCAAAGCCAGCCACAGAATCCCGGGTTCTGTCTTGTTTTCTGTGGCACTTTCTGTATCTTCTCAAGCTCCTGCTGAAAGGAAAGCGGGAGCTTTCTCCTTACATACGTTATCTCCAGAAAATTAAAGTGCACTGTAGATCACAATGTTCTTAGACATGAGAGAAATTAGAATGAAGGTGGACATTTAGGTCATAAATGTCCCATTCAGTAGGATGCTTCTTCACCAGGTGAGCAGATATGGCCAGCTTCAGTGTTCTTCCCCAGAAGGTTACATTTCTCCTGCCTGCTCCATCTGAACCTTTATCCCACCATTAGGACCTCTCCTCTTGACTTGTATGTGTTTCACAGTACTTGAGTTTTGAGCGGGGTTGTTTTCTTTTGTTTTTCAGATTTTCTGGTACTGGGCCCAAGCTGAAAATGAGATGACTTTAGGTAGTGAAGGTCTAGCAAAGGCCTTGCTTCCCCCGCCACCATCGCTCTTCCCAACTCTCCCAGACTAGCTGGGGAAGGGGAAGTGCCCTTACTAACTGAGTTTGAGTTCGGTGGAGATTCTGGAGAAGGAAGTACCTTGACACACTCACTAAAGGCAAGCATGAGAGAATCCTATTAAATGGGGCTGCGGCTGGAATGTGGTCTAAGGACCTTCCCTATGCCTCACATCTGAGCCAGAAGGGACAGGGCACGTGAGGGAGGGGCAGCCACGGGACAGTCCACTGTCCTTCCATTTAAGTCCTGAAAATAGACAAGCTGCATGGGAACCTGCTTTAACAGAGGAAAGTCTGGCACTGAGGTGTGTGCATGCCCCAGTGATAACTCTGAGGCAAGAATTTTCCAAGAGTATGAAACCGAGTAGAGGTCACGGGAACCAGCCACATGTCCTTGTGGTTCTCCATGCCCCGATCTGGAGGGGAAGAAAAGAAGAAGAAGTTGAAGATAGTCAGGATAGCCTTGAGATCTGAGAAATGGCAGGCTGGGAAGACGAGTCAGTGGGGCAGAAAGAGTGCTTGTGTTGTAACTATGAAGACAGGAGTTGTGGTCCCCAGCACACATGTGAAAGCTATGTCTAGTCCTGCAAGTCCCTCACCCCAGCCTTGACACACAGAGACCAAAATGGTGAGCCTCCAGTTCTGTGGGACACCTTGTCTCAAAGCAATAAGAAAGAAATTCTTGGAGGAAGTCAGCTGAGAAACTGCTCTGGCCTTTCAGTGTATATGTAAGGGTTCATGCATGCACACACACACACACACACACACACACATGCACACACACACACACTACTATTCATGCACCACACATATATACAGCACACTCACACACATACACACACACACACTCACACACACACACACACACACTACTGTTCATGCACCACACATATATACAGCATACTCACACACTCACACACACACTCACACACTCACACACACACACACACTACTGTTCATGTACCACACATATATACAGCACACTCACACACTCACACACACACTCACACACTCACACACACACTCACACACACACACTACTGTTCATGCACCACACATATATACAGCACACTCACACACTCACACACACACACTCACACACTCACACACACACTCACACACACACACACACACTGCTGTTCATGCACCGCACGCATATACAGCACACTCACACACACACACACACACACACACACACACACTGCTGTTCATGCACCGCACGAATATACAGCACACTCACAGTAATCAGAGAAACTGGTTGACACTGACCCCCACTTGGAGCAGTGGCAATTATTGGTTTTGCGTTCTTGGAGCACACTGAGTCGCCGTGAGCCCTCCACATTTCTTCTCTCCTTGAAGGTTAGGCTTAGCCTACGGATGAGTTTGCAGATGGTTTGGATGCTCTGTTTATCGCCCCACTTCCTAAGATCATGGGGAAAAAAAAATCCCGATCCTCTATTGGCTTCATTTTTCTTGCCTCCTCTAAAATGAGAATGAACATCTGCCTCAGAGTTGTGAAAACGAAGGAACACACCCTCATTAAAGTCTTTCATCTCTCTAAGCAGAAAAAAAAAAAAAAAAAAACCCTACATGTCTGCAGAGTCTCTTTCTCTTCCCCAAACAACTTTTTTTTTTTAGTTTTCATTCTGTGCCCTGTTCTTCTCATAAGTCTTGGTCCTCTTTCATGGTGATTGTTTCTCTGAAGCCTGCTGAGAATATTGAAAGTGGGTTTTTTTTTTTTTTTCTGAAACGTTCCTATGGTTCATGTATTAAGTTATTTCCAGAGCTTAGCTCTCCCCTGAGAGCTGAGAATGTCATTGCTTTCCCATTATTCCAATCTGCTCTTTTTTTCAGAAGCACGTCGTGGAAAAAGCATTGTTTTCTTGGATTCTAACGAGAAGCCTCTGTGGGCAGCTGAGGATTTCTCCTCTTGCAGTGTTTGCTCCAGGTTCTTACAGGGCTCTGGAACCTAGCCTGGGCACAGGTTAGGTGAGTTTCTTAGCTCTGCATCTAGAGGAAGAAGGCCTGGATACACCGCCCATCTCAATTCCCAGGAGTTCTTACTGAGTTCCATCCTCTCCCACCCAAAAGCAATTCTCCGTTGCTCTCTGTTGCTCTCTGGGGCCCTGGAGAGCTAGGAACTAGAGGCGCTGGTACCCTTGCCTACCCACAGATAACTTTGTCTGTGAGCCTTCCCTCAGCCAATCAGCTCCCTCCAGACATCCTGTCGCCATGGCTGCTTTAACCCTTCGCTTTCTGGCATCACTGAGTTGATGCTGCTGTCTCCCTGATGCCACCTGCATCTCTGCCCACCCCCCCCCTCCACCCCCCCCCCCGCTTATGCCTTTTGCCTTTTCTTTCAGGACAAGGAAAGGAGCTAACTGGCCCCCTTCTGCAAATGTTTTTTAGCTCTCATTTTTCCTTCCCCAGCAGGGGGGTCCCCAAACCTGTGCTCAGCCACCCCTCCACCCCAACTACTCTGCAGCCTTCCTCTGAGCACCGCTTTATCCCTCCCCTCGCTAACTTCAGCCTCCCTCCTAGATACATCCAGTCAATATCTGAACCCGTCTCTTGGCTTTGCCTGGTAAATACTGCTCACTGTAGGAACAGTCTCAAGACTTTCCTACACTGTATCATATCCATTCTCACGTGCGTGTTTAAGAGTCAGGACACTGTAACGTTTGGGAGAATGAACCCCTGACTTTACTGGCTGAACCCGAGTCATGTCTGACTCTCCCTATCTGTAGACTGAGTGGTTCATAGCATCTGCCACCCTCATAAGATGTGATGATCACTATGATAATATTTTAGCTTTGTATACGCCCAGAGTATATATTGTTGATATTATTATTAGCCCACCCCAGCTTAACTGTTCACTAGCAAAATCTCTACAGATGTCGTCACCAGTGACTTCTGTTCCATTAAATTCACACATGCTTTGTAGGGCTGATCTCTCTTGTTGTTTTACCCCTATTTTTCAAAACGAGGTCTTTCTGTGACTTGAGGACATCGCCAGTCTTCCCACGCACGCCTCCCACCTCCGAGGATCATGGCAACCTCTCTCAGATTCTTTGTGTCTTTTCCCCGTCTACATAGAACTCCAGGCTGGAGTTCTTCAGAGCTCGGTGCCAGATCCATCTTCACTCCCCCCGAGTCATCCCGTCTCCTCTGTCATCCTCAGTTCAGAAACTCTCCTAAGCTTATCTGCTCATTTAGGAATCACACAACCGCCTCGGGCCACGCCTACATTTCCTATCCCATGCACAAACTCGCACCCCGTCCACCAGCCCCAACATCCTCAGCCGGCCATTATCCACACCAGGAGCACACCAGACATCCTGAAGTCATCTCTCTGGTATCGACAACAGCCGTCGTCAGTAGCTTCACCCTTTGCACTGACTCCATGGTTGATACTAAGATGGAGCTCCAAAAGTGTGTCCTGAGAAATCGCATAAAGCTTCCTCCCCTGCCTCCCCTGTCTATCCACACATGACCATTTCAAAATGATCCCACTGTGTAGATTTCTCTTTGCCTCTGTGGATTGAGTCCAAAATTCCTTACTCACTTTAGGCTATTCTATTACCTGGCTCTGCTGATGCTCTGACCGCCACCATCTCCTCCTCCTCCTCCTCCCCTCTTCTTTCCTTAGTTATCCAACCACAGTACTACCCACCTGAGCCACTCAGCTTTTTAAGCTTTAGCTTTGCCCCATACTTCCAGGGAGTTCACATCCCCCAACTAGGTCTGCTGTTGTCACTCTTGGTCCTTCTTGGCCATCAGCCCCCAGCCTCTGCGTCATGGTCACAAGGAACCTTCTCCCCTGCACCTCAGTTGGTTCAGTTCTCTGTGGGGCATTATTATCAGCTTTCTTGGATTGCATCTGGGGATTTTAAGTCTAGCTAGAGTCCAAATGAGGTCTTGCTTTTTGTCTCAATGCTTGTTCTCAACATCCCCACCCTTCGCTGTCCAGAGTAAAGATCTGTACCTGAAGTTTAAAAGAAAATGGAGAGCCTCCTCGTCTATAGGCTCTAAGTGTTAATAACCTTTAAACACGGGGACAGTCAAAATGGTACAGAAAATATTCTTACATTAAGTGAGAGAAATCGGGATGTATGTGTGTTTCACATGAAAAGTAAAGTTTGGGAAATAAATATGGTGTGTTTATGTACATACAAACATTTTTTTCACATATATACGATGTTGTATACTTTGCCCAACAGTAGCCACATAAAGTGTCTAAAATATCCCGGCTACTCATTTCTCTGAGATTGAATCTCAGCTTTATTGTCCCTTTTCCTACCTGCCTGATTTACTTAAATTGCCAGCAGAAGCTCCTAAACTTCAAGAAGAAACCCCAAAGGCCACACTCTGCTGGAGTGACAGCCCATGCGGGAGGTGATCCAGTTTAAGCACTGGAAACATTTCAAGCAGAAGAAGATTTTACTTACTAACAGCCTCTCTCAGCTTCCCTGTGGTGAGCTGTCTTGGGCTTCTGAGACCAGGACAGCACCTGAAGTCTCAGAACATGTCCTCTAGTGGGCAGCGTGTGAGGGTTTCTGTGTCTTCCTTTACAGTGGCTCCGCGCCTGCTGAGACTCACTGTTATGGAATGGCTTCCTCCACCAGCAATAACCTGAAGGGAGAATGTGTTGTCTTGTAGCACTAAACAGTGTTGGGGACCCAATATAAAAACTAATTGAAAATAAAGTCACAAACAGTACTGGCTGGTTTTGTGTCAACTTGACACAAGCTGGAGCTATCACAGAGAAAGGAGCCTCAGTTGGGGAAATGCCTCCATGAGATCCAGCTGTAAGGCATTTTCTCAACTAGTGGTCAAGGGGGGAGGGCCCAGCCCATTGTGGGTGGTGCCATCCCTGGCCCAGCCCATTGTGGGTGGAGCCATCCCTGGGCTGGTAGACCTGGGTTCTATAAGAAAGCAGGCTGAGCAAGCCAGGGGAAGCAAGCCAGTAAGTGACATCCCTCCATGACCTCTGCATCAGCTCCTGCTTCCTGACCTGCTTGAGTTCCAGTCCTGACTTCCTTTGGTGATGAACAGCAATATGGAAGTGTAAGCTGAATAAACCCTTTCCTCCCCAACTTGCTTCTTGGTCATGATGTTTTGTGCAGGAATAGAAACCCTGACTAAGACACCAGTTTAAAGGGACAAATAGCTGTACCAGACTTAAGATCCACCATCAAGAGTCAATGAAATATGAAGCAAAGATGAATGAAAACAAGAAACAAAACTTGCTCTCAGACCACCATAAGAACTTGGATTCTATACAGTTAAAAGAGTCTCTCCTTTAATAATTATCAGAGGGAGAGAAGCAACTGTCTTGATATCATCACCATAATATTTGTATTCTCCCATAGTCTGAGATATCTAGATATATACATAAAAATATTGATACAGAACGAAGCAATGAAGCTCATTAACTTTCTCAAGCAACTGTTTAGTGAGCACTCTCTATGTACCCGACAGTGCCCTAGATGGGGGGAGGGGGTAAGCAGACTATAGAAGCTTTGGCTTTGACTGTAGAAAGCAGTATTTTGAAGGATATGAGAAAATAAAGGACAATTATACAGTTCATAAGGAGAAACAGGCACAACTCGGAGAGTCCAGACGTTCCCTGACCTAGACTGGAGTGATGAAAGACTTCCCCGCAGAAGTACTGTATCACGTATTCCAAAGAGGATGAACAAGAATTCGAGTTTGAAGGTCTAGGAAGAGGAAGATGTTCTAGAGGCAAAAAAAGAGAAGGTCACCTTTGGACAGCCAAAGTTGAGGGGCACAAATGGACTTTTGATCCTTCTGTAATTACAGCTGGACAGTCTCCCTTCACTGATGCTGTGCTTGTATGCAGCATGTGTGTGGTGTTCAAGTAGAGGCTAGAAGCTAACTTTCTGTGTCTTCTTCAGTTTCCACCTTAATTTTTGAGAGAGGGCCTCTTTCTGAAGCTAGAGCTCCTGGATGCAGCGGGTTGGATGGCCTTGAGACTCCAGGGATCTGCCTCTCTCCGGCTCCTACACCTGGTCTAGAAATTTTTATTTAAATGCTGGAGGGAAGATTCAGGGTCTCCTGCTTGCTCAGCAGACATTTACCAACCAAACCATCTCCTTGGCCTTTCCATCACTTTTTTCTCTCTTTTCAATCTTGTTAGAACATTCTTCTAGATATAGAAGAGACAGTGGGTTCTCTATCAGTCCGTAGTTGGGTGGCAGGGTGAGTGGGTGCCCTGTCCCTGCCTTGCCGCCAGTCTTTTGTGGCGACTCCTCCGCCTCCTCTACCAGCCCGTCCCCACCTTTTACAGAAAAGTTTGTTTTTTAATTTTTTTAATTCAAATTTCATCCTGTTAGTCCTTTGACTCAAAATGTCCCAAGAGTTTGATTTTCCTAGTTTGGAATTTTCAAGCGATGTCTCCATCATGGTATTAGCTGTTCTTTTTCTTTGTGTGAGGAAGTGTCCTTGGGCTGTGAAAGTTTCACATGACGATAAAAGAAGCAAATGTGTAAGTCACCCCTAAACTCTAAGAATGACATTCAAAAATCTTACATAAATGAAAACAGCACATAAACTTACAGACATAAATGCAAACCCTTCTGCAGGAGCAGTGGATGACTGGGCCTCATGACCTCTGCTTGGGAAAACACTAGATACGAGGGAGCATTCTACAGCTCAGACTAGCTGGTTTCTAAGCTCTGCTAGGAAGAAAGAGAAGTGACAATTCATTCATAAATTCTTGCCAGTCTCTTGAGAAATCCAAGTGTTGTCACGAAGACTCTGGTTAGAGCTATTCCTTCCCTAGAGGACTAAGTAGCAGTTGTCAGTGAGCCAAAGGGTTGTCAGTTCAGGCCAAATCCCTTTCAGACACGCGTGACCCTCAGTCCCCCTTTGCCATCCAAAGTGCCCAGTACATATATGAAATTTTAGCCCAAAAATCCATTGAAAAGTTCAGAAAATTATTGGACTGACAAGATGCCCTAGGGTATCTGCTGTCACACTTGATGACCTGTCAGTCACACACATGAACACGGAACAGTTCTGCTCATCTGAACAAGAGATGAAGAACAAGAGATAAATTTCTATATGGATAAATAGATGGAGGTGGGGTTCCAGACACCTCACCCTACCTGAGAAGCTAATGGTAGTTGCCAGATGAGAGCGACTCTTTCCTTTGTGGAGAGAAGTCAACCACTGATAGGTTACCGATGACCTAATGCAGTGCTCCTCAACCTTCCTAATGCTGTGGACTCTTTAATACAGTCCCTTATATTGGGATGACCTTCCCTACCATAAAATTATTTCATTGCTACTTCATACCTGTGATTTTGTTATGAATAGTAATGTAACCATCTGGTACACAAGATATCAGTGAGTCATTCGATTGCCTAAGAGGGGTCATGACCCACAAGTTGTGAACTGCTGTCCTAGCAGGTGACTCCACACACAGTGCATACATACACCACTAACTGGACTTAGTAGGTTCTTTCCATCTTTGAAGATAAACTTGGGACAGGTGGGTGATATGTTGGGAGGATCTAGGAGGATCTGAAGGGAGGGAATCTGGAGACAGATACAACTTTGGTACATTGTAGGCTTGTATAAATTTTTCAGGAATTGTTGCATATATGATTAATCTGGCTTCAATAAAATGAATATAATTTCATTGTTTTTTTAAGACATCCTCGAATCTCCACATATTTACTATCTCACATTTATGTCTTCACAAGGTTGATTGTGCTGCACACATACACACACACACACACACACACACACACACACACACTAAATAAATAGGTACAATAAAAATTTCTAAATAAAAAATAATTTTAGAAAATAAATGATTTCAAAGAGAAAACAATGTGAAATCATGCTCTTTGAATTTCAGGGTATAGTTTTAGAAAGTCATAGTCCAGGTAGATAAGTTTAACATCTTCAGGAGCAAACTTTAAAGGAGAAAAAAATATTTCTTTCTTTGTATGAGAGGAGCAAATGACCAAGTAAGCTTGGGGTTCTCTTACCCTTGGTTTTTGAAACAGCCCAGGTCTTAAAACCCATGTCTTGGTGGCATAAAGGGGCCTCCTGGAGTGCCCTTGTGGTAGCCTTTCCTGCATTTCTACTGTATACTCATCTCTTATCTTGATGAGGAGAAATCTGAGGAAACATTTATTTCTAGAAAAAGACCCTTCCTTAGTTTTCTATTGCTATAAAAAGACCCCATGAGCGAGGCAACAGCTTCTAAAAGCGAGCATTTAATTGGAGTCTTGCTTACAGTTTCAGAGGATGAAGCCACAAGCATCATGGTGTGGGGCCCAGCATTAGGCTGGCAGGCACGGTCCTGGAACAGTAGCTGAGAGCTCATATCTGGTCCACAAGCATCAGGCAGAGAGTTTGGGAACAGAGTGAGGAGGGAGGGTGTGGACCTGGTGTGACCTTTTAAAACCTTAAATCCTACCACCAGTGACACGCCTCCTCCAACAAGGCCACACTTCTTAATCATTCCAGAACTGTTCACCTACTGGGAACCAATCTTTCAAGTGTGTGAGCCTATGGGGTTATTCTCATTCAAATCAGCACCGACCCATTATTTTAAGGTTGAGTCTTTCTCTAAGTTAAATAGCAGTTTCAGAAGCCTGAATCATCAATTTTTACCTTTATTCTTAAAATAATTTCCAATTTCAGATTAAGGGGTTTTGTTTGTTTGCTTGTTTGTTTCGTTTTATTTTGATTTGTTTTTGCTACCCCAAGGATTCAACTTTCTTATTTCCCTTCTTAATCAGCCCTGGACTCTGGCCCATTAGATGGTGCCACCCACGCACACGGTCTTGGGTTCAATCAGATGCAGGACTATGAATGAAGCCCTAGAGCTCTGAAGAATGTTCACTGCTAATGTACATGGTTGAACTCTTCAGGGGTTCCATATAATCTATCCCTTGCCTATTACTGCCACGTCATCTCTTGACACCGTCTTATCCACCTGCTCTTTGTCCTTCAGCCACACTGGGTTTCTTTCCATTCCTCAGATGCACTAGGCATTGATCTGAGCTAAAAGAAACCCAGATAGCTGGGAAAACATTCCTTCCTTCCAGTTGTCTGGTGCATTTGGAAGAAGTTGGCCTTCGAACCTACAGACAATATAATTATCAAACTCATCCATGAGTTGAGACATCTGTCTTCTGCATTCAGCCTTCAGAGTCTCTGGTTCTGGAGCCTGTAGACTTGCAATGTACAATTCCTGGAGATTTGTGATTTGATGGGACTGTACCACTTGTTTCTGCATAGTGGTGTATTACTCAGGGTTCTCCAGAGTCACAGAATTTATGGAATGCCTCTATAAATTAAGGTAATTTATTGGAATGACTTACAGTCTTCAGTCTAACTAACCCAACAAGGGACATCTGTGGATGGGAAGTTCAATGATCTAGTAGTTTCTCAGTCCCACAAGGTTAGGTGTCTCAGCTGGCCTTCTATAGAAGCTGGAATCCTGAAGAAGTGGGTTCCAACAGATGTGCTGGCAAGAGTGAGTCTTCCTTCTTCCATTGCCCTTACATGGGCCTCCAGCAGAAAGAATGGCCCAGATTAAAGGTGTGTACACCACACCTGGATTTGGAACTCACTCTGTCCCAGGCTGGCCTTGAACTCAGAGATCTGGGATTAAAGGCTTGTACTACTTTGCCTGGGTCTAAATTGTTCATGGCCACTATGCCTCAAGATCTGGATCAAAAGTATATGCCATCCAGGACAGAAGCCTGTGTCTTTCAGCCTCAAAATCTGCATCACGGGTGTGCCCTTCGTTTCTGAATTGTAGCTCATTCCAGACACAGTCAAACTGACAGCCAGGAACAGCCACCCCAAGTGGATAGTGGGAAATCTCTACACTTTCACCTGTGAGCCAATTCCTCCCAAATACATATCTTCCTGTGACTCTGGTAAGCATCTAATATAGAGCCCACGGTCTTTCTTCCCTCAGAAGTCACATGCTTTCCACATTGTTTATCTGCTCTGTTTCTGGCCCCGTTCCCTTACCTACTTAGTTAGCTGTCCCCTCAGCATCCCTTCTTCCAAACAAAATCCTTCTGATTCCCCTTCTGTCTTAGGTCTGAGCTTCCTCTTCCCTGTAGCTTATGGAATTGTCCCGTAAGTGTCTCCCATCCTCCCAAACACTGAAGATCTGAATAGAAGGACTAAGCCTCCTCTGTTTGCTGCTGTAGCGTGACCATCAAGCGCAGTGGTTTCCAACCTTCCTAAAGCTGCAACCCTTCAGTGCAGTTCCTCATGTTGTGATGACTCCCCCTCTCCCAACCATAAGAGTATTTCATAGCTACTTCATAGCTGTGATTTTGCTTCTGTTATGAATCATAATGTAAATATCTGATATGCAGGATATGTGGTATATGACCTCCAAAGGGAGCTCAACACACAGGTTGAGAACCTCTATTCTAGCTTAGGGCCTTTGATAAATGCAAAAATGAATGAATGAATGAATGAATGAATGAATGAATAGACAATATAAACAAATGCTAAGGTTTGATGACAGTCAAACAAGAGACCTGCTGCCATGTGGCTAGGCCTTTCTTTGCGATGTGACATGATCTTATGTAAGGGAAGCAAGGCGTGTAAGACAGGAGACATCTGGATTTTTGTCTGTTTCCTTTACATTGATGGGGTGGAGTACTTACTCCCCATCATCTGTTTTTAACAACTGTCGATATGTGATCAGGCTTGTTTCAGCTATAACTCTACCTTGCTGCATTTGTTTCTGAGAGAAATAGTTCCCATACCACAAACCTTCCTTTAGCACGCACAGTCCGTGTGCGAGCCTGTAGGCTGCCATTACTCCAACCCCCAGATACTTGTACTAACCCCAGAAGAACCGTTTTATGCTTTAGGCTTCAATTCCTTCTTCACCCCTCTCTCCACAGGCAACAACTAGCTTCTCCTTACTCTATGTGAGTTAGACTATTCTGGACATTCCACACGACAGGACTCAGGTGGTTTGCAGCCTTTAACACGTGACCAGCTTCTTTCATTTAGTGCGTTGTAGACTGAATGAGCCACTCGCTCCTTTTTAGAGCGGAATAATACTTCATGTACAGATATACCACATTCCAAGTGCATGTGTGTGTGTGTGTGCGCACGCACGCACGCACATGCATGCGTGTATGTTCCTGTGAATGTGTGTATTTGGGTGCAAGTGGATGTGGTGTGTGTGTACATGTACCAGAAGACAACCTCAGCAACTGTTCCTTAGGAATCATGTATCTTGCTTTTTAAAACTCCTTTTTTTACATTCCTGATGTACATGTGTGATGTACAAGAGTGAGGGGTACACCCAGGCCTTGCCATGCGTGTGGAAATGAACGAAAGGCTTTCAGGAGTCTGCTCCTCTGTCGGCCTTTACGGCTGTTCTAGATTCTGCACTCAGACCACCAGGCTTGGCTACCCAGCCATTTAACAGCTGAGCCATCTTTCTAGCCCCAAAATGAACTTGTGTTCTTCCTTCCTCCACCTCTTCAGCACACGTCCTCCAGCCTGTCCTGCCTCCACCAACTAGGTTGGCCACAAGAAAACAGGGAGCTGGCCAAGTAAAACCTTGGTGAAGGAGCCAGAAAGCCCAAGGAGTCTTCCCGTCTCTGCCTCCCAGCACCAGAGTTACAAGGACATACTTGTTGAAGCGTGAGCTCTGGGGGACAGAGTTCTTATGTTTAAGTGGTATACAGGCCGAGCATAATGCTCAACTATCACCCCTGCCAAAAATACCATATTTTGCTCATGCATTTTCCAATTGATGATCAACTTTCTTGTGAGAATTTTTTTTTAAATTTTTTTGGATAGAGATGGAACTTTGGAGATATCAAACACACGAGGAGAGAGAGAGAGAGAGAGAGAGAGAGAGAGAGAGAGAGAGAGAGAGAGAGAGAGAGAGGAGAGAGAGAGAGAGAAAGAGAGGAGAGAGAGAGAGAGAGAGAGAGAGAGAGAGAGAGAGAGGAGAGAGAGAGAGAAAGAGAGGAGAGAGAGAGAGAGAGAGAGAGAGAGAGAGAGATGGCTGAACTCATAGGCATCCTCTGTCTTGTCTTCAGAGCCCTACCTATCAGCTCTGTTAAAGTACCTGAAATTCCATGAACTCACCTACGATACATGTTGTGTTCATCTCTCTGCCTGAACTATTTTCTTCTAGGTCTTATCAGCACTGTTAATCTGTCTTTGAGTCTCACATCATAGACTTCATACTCCAAGAACATTTCTCTGACGCTATGACTCACCTCTGGTTCCCCGTTTCAGGTACCCTCATAACACACTCAGTGACACAGCTTTCATCTACCTACACACCACACTACGTCACCACTGGGCTGTGATCTCATAGGCAAGAGCTAGGGCATTCCCCACAGGAGCTGCATGGTTTGGGGCAATGCCCAGTCTCTGCAAGGTGCTTGCTAAGTAGAAGGAATGCTTTAACGAAGGGATGGTATACACTATCAAGAAAACATCAGTCTAGACAGACGTCACAATTCACACCTGTAATCCAAGAACTTAGAGGCTGAAGTGGGAAGATGATCACATCCCATCAATGCCAGAGGACGATCCTGTCTTTTAAAAAAAAAAGAGCAACAATAGCAATAAATGGCTTGAATCCTTGAAGCAGGGCCGAGCAGACGGCGGGTGCCTTCCTCCATGCTGGCGGCTGCATTTTCTCAGAGAACAATGTCTGTGTCTTTAAAAAATAAAAAATAAACAAGTGAGAACTAGAGGAAGTGATGTTTGTCAAAACATGTCTGTCTTTCTAGAAAATGCCATGAAAGCGTTGTTAGAAATGATTAAATCTTCGGCTCTCTCGTTTTCTTTCTCTGTCCACACCGGGTATCCCACTCACGACGCTCATTTCTAACCACGGCTGGAAATAGGCAGAGCTACTCTGATGGGATGCGCAGTTGGAGCAGGATTTCCAATCGTTAGAAACAGCCTCACGAGGGCGGTGGCGATGGTGCCCTGGGCGTCGTCCTTGCTGTGCGAGTCGAAGTTTGAATCCCCAGAAACCCACGAAGGGCAGATGCAGAAGTGTATGCATCTGTGATCTCAGAACTCTTGTGGGGACCTGGGAGGTGGAGACAGAAGGATCCCCAACAGCTCACAGGCAGACATGCACACAAATGGGTAATGATAAAAGAAATAGTCTCCTAACAGACATCAGAGAGAATAAATATAGTTTTTACTATTTACTGGTAACTGGCCTGCCCCCATCACCTACAAAGACTGGTCGGCTCAGTTAAGATTTTTGACTGTGCACACTTACTTGAAGGTGCCAAATTATAGAAAATTCAAGATTTTAAGTACACATTGAATCAGTAGAGTTGTTACCTAGACTTGAGCAAATGAAATAGCCAGACACACTGAGAAGTATGTTTATGATACTGTGCATGAAACCTTTGACAGCCAGTTCCTTTGGGGAGATGCAGTACAAAAGTAACTGCTACACTGATACATGGCTGATACATGGCTGATACACGGCTGATACACGGCTGATACACAGCTGATACACGGCTGATACACAGATAATTAAGTGAGCTTGAGCTGTTGAATGAAAGCAGGCAACAAGTCTCTTTCTCAGTTCACTTTTAATAGTTTCTTTCTCAGTATGTGATTCCTTAAAGCAATGATGTAGCTTTTCATGAGACAAATGTCAGGAAATGGCCTTGAACTGGCCCTCCCTTTGTAGTCAAAAGTATGTCTTAAGGCTTATCCAATGACGAGCGAACACAAAAATGTTCCTTCAGACCACCACACTCAAGGTGCTCATTAACATTAATCACCATCAGGGCTCTTGGGAAGAAGCGGCATGGCCAGCATTGGCTTGCCCTGTGTTGCATGAAGTTTGCTAGCATCTAGGAAGCATCGATCTCACCACAAAGGCCATCAGGGAGGTTTCCATGGTAGCGGCCTTTTTCTTTCTTGCTGGCACATTTCTAACACAGATCAGATCTGAATACTCACTGTGCTGCCTAATAAAAAAGAAATGAAATCTCGCTAATGCCAGTAGTCAGGCCTGCCTTCCAGGTGCCCCACCAAGGTGAAGCAGACTATCTGCTCAGCTTTTCTTTCCTCGAGTCCCTTTGATCTTATTGTATGTTAATGGCCTCCAGTCATCTCCTGTTACTGCTACAGAGACAAATGGATCTCCATGAGAAGTACAACTTTCTCATCAGAGCTGCCTCGTACGGTAGACAAGCTTGTAAGTCTATGCCACGGAGGAATCAAGGTAGCAACACGGGAAGAAAAAACAACCCCAAAGAGTGAAAGACCCTGCTGGGTCTCTGTATATTTATTCTGCCTAGATTCTCAACACCTAGGGTTTTTTTATTTTAATGGTCTTTATTACCTGGCATAAATGCATTGTGGTATTACCTTCCTCTGGTTGTAAATTAATGAATTCATCTCTTAGCCGCAGCGATGGGATGGGCTATGTAGACTTCTTATTCTACAAGAAGTCAGTTGGAAGTTAAAAGATGCCCAGTCATCCAACCTGAGAGGACTAACTTGTCATCCTGCTGCTGAGTCATAGAAAGCATCACACCCTCCTCCTACTTAGGTGAGAGCGCAGAAATAACATTCTTGATCCGATTTCATTTCATTTTCCTTCCTCCCTCTCATAGGCTGGGAGATCTGAAAACACTTAGAAACCAATATGTTCCAGTACCCCTGTGTCAGCTACTTTAATCATGAAATCTGAACAAGTCATGGCATGGTTTTACTTACAGTTTTAATCTTCAATATAAATGGATTAAGTGGGTGCTACATTCATGAAAGCTGCATACATAAAAGCTGTCATGTAGAAACTATATTTTTTTAGTACTTTAAATGAGAAAACTTCAGAAGAATGTAGTATAAAAATGAATAGGTATTTAGGCATACATGTGGTGACTGAAGACCCAGGGTGTGGGTATTAAAGTAACTCAGAGATGAAAGGATTCCAGCTGGAAGTTGTCTGGAAATTTCCACGTAGCTATAGGGTAGATGGTATGGGATCGTGGATATTCTCAGTGCACAGAGAAGCTGAAGGTCAACAGAACTAGAAATGCTGCCCTACGCACTAACAGTAGAGCAAACAGCCACTCAGCCATGAGATGTTAGTGCAGAGGTGGAACTTTCAGAACTGTACGTGAGGAAAACCTGGGTTCATACATTCTTCCACCCCTACCAGAAACACAGCAGTGAGACTGACCAACACCACTGCTTTCCTATTTAAGGAATTACCAAAATGTGTTTTCTCCTACTAAGTAGGGCATTAGAATTGTCCTGTGTACAGAGGGCAGTCTTGAGCCCAGGTCTTCTCTTCTTTTTCAGCCATTCCTCTGAGTCTTAGCTTCTGATAGGGTTATCTATTTATTCCACCTGCCCACAGACTGTGAGGACTCGGGCAGGCTCTGTGCAACTGCAGATCTCAGCGACAGTCGCTTCTGTGACCAGGTTAGCCCTATTGAGCCAGAGACTCCTGCTAGCCAACTGCTTCGGCACAGAATAACAACGGGAGACCCGCCCAACCACAAAGCCTGAGAGTGAGTTCTATGGCCCTAGTAAAATGATCTATAACCATAGATGCTACTAACTGGGCTGCCTAAAATTCTGAGCAGGACTGTTAGGGCAGGTAAGGTTTCTCTCCCACTGAAGCTAGCCAGGAAAGATTGGAAAAGATCACTGAGTCTTCACATAGACAGACAACAAAGTGAGAGTTCAAGCCTCAGAAAGAGTCAAGAAGATGTCACACCATCCCCCCACCAAAAAAAAAAAAAACCTGATAAAGGATGTGTTATCAAGACAGACATAAATATTTCTAAAGAACTCAAAATAATCTAATTTAAAAAGACATAGCTTGGGGCTGGAGAGATGGCTCAGTAGTTAAGAGCACTGACTGCTCTTCCAGAGATCCTGAGTTCAAATCCCATGATGGTGGCTCACAACCATCTGTAATGGGATCTGATGCCCTCTTCCGGTGTGTCTGAAGACAGTCATAGTGCACTCATATAAAATAAAATAAATCTTTAAAAAAATAGTTTAAAAGCTCAGAGCAAACAAACTAAAAGACACTAAGAATAAAATGTAATACAAAAGCCACAAAGAAATAAAGACATTTTTAGATCTTAGAGCTAAGGAACATAATGACTAAAGTGGCAAGAGTTTCAATAGAACCTCAAAAGCAGAAGATAAAGTAGAACAGGTCACAGACAGAAGGTGTCACTTAATTATTGCCCCGAGTCAGAGAAGCCAAAGGAAAAATGGGAAGAGTAAAGACCTGCTCAGGTTGTACGGGATCCCAGGAACTGAACTAATATATGAGAGTCCCAGAAGAACAAGAGGAGACGCAGGCAGAGTCTTCCAAATCTGGGGAGACAAACAGATGCCCAGATTCATGAACCCTTTACAGCATATAATTAGAGTGAACTTAAAGAGGCCCAAGTTGAGACTCATTAAAAGTATATGGCAAAATGTCAAAATAAGGGAAAAAAATGCAAGCATTGAAAAAAAAAGTCAAATCATTGCAATAACTTCCTTATGAAACTACTTATGGATTTCTGAACAAAGCTCTCTGTGGGCAATAAGAGAGGATTATCTATCCAAACTACTATAAAGAAAGAAAGCTTAACTGATAACAGAATACTTAGACAAACTGTGTTTCATAAATGGAGAAAGATATAAAGTCTTCCCTTATTGAGAACACTAAGAAAGTCTGAGGAATTAATTTCCAGGAATCAAGCTTTACAAAGAATAAAAGTAGCCACCAATCTGAAACAAATAATTGTTAGCAACATTAATCCCAGGAACTATAGTTGAAGTCAAAGAGTAAATGTGTTGAGAAGATAACACAAGAACCCATCATTGGATACACACAGGGAAGACAAAAGTCTCTTTAACATATTTGGCACCAACCTCATCCCTTTACCACCCTTCCATCTTTTCCATCTGTATTATACAGGGTTTCTATTGCTGTGTAAAGCACCAGGACACTATAACTTGTAGAAGAAAGACTTTAGTTTATGTCTAAAACAGGAACCTAGAGGCAGGAGCTAAGGCAGAGGGTGTGGGGGAGCGATGCTCATTGGCTTGCTCCCCGTGTCTTACCCGCAGCGCCCAAGGCCGATACCACTCCCAGTGATCTGGGCCTTCCAACAGCAGTCACCAGCTGAGGACATACAGCACAGCCGTACCCACAGGCCAACCCAGGAAGGGCATTTCCTCAACTGAGATCCCCTTTTCTCAAAAGACTCTCTGACTTGTATCAAGTTGACATAAAACTAGCCAGGACGCCATCCAACTGTGAGGTTAATTCCTCTTCCTCCTCCTCTTCTCTTCCAACTCCTCCTTCTTCTTTTTTCATCACGTTTAGTTTGTGCTACCCAGCTGCCCTTAGGAGTTGGGCCTACCCTGGTGTGAAGTCGCCCTACTAAGAGTCATATCACTAAAGAACACTGTATGTTCTCACAGAAGCTATCAAATGCCCAGAGTTCCTTCACTAGTGAAGGTGGAAATACAGTACACTTTATATATACATACATACATATATATATATATATATATATATATATATATATATATATATATATATATATATATATTCCAAAGGCTGAAAGCAATCGCTGAAAGAATTCAATGTGACTTGGCTTGAGGAGCAGGACCAGGTGTGAGGAGGCAGCTAAGGATTGCAATCCTTGAAAAGGGGAGTTTCAGCTTCTTTAAACATACGGCTTTTAGAGCTTCTGATCATTTAATTCAGAGTAACAGACAAACGTTAAACTTTAGAAAAGAACACTTAGCAATGTTCTAGGGCTGTCGTGAACAGTACTACAAATGCCATTTGTCACTGAGGGCCATGTAGCTCTGAGTCTCGGACCACATCTTCAGGAACTATGTTTCCATCTTAGACACCACTTAGGCCCAATCCATGTATGTTAAGTGGAAACAAAGTAAACAGAGCATTTGGCACCGTGAGAACCAGCACCGTGACAACAGCGGAGACATTCTCACTGTACATGTATGACATGGGACACTTATGACAACGGGAGCTCCAGAAATAGCCAGAGAGATGAGGGTGGAACAGGCAGTCAGGAAGACAATGAGGAATTGTTAATTGCCCCAGTGGAAAGCATTTGGTGCTTCTGAGGGTCAGAATAGTTAAGTGAATTCACTTTCTGCAGAAGTGTGGGAAATGATGCTATCTGCTGTGGAATTCAGGCAGTTCCTCCTCGCCGCCCAGCTTGAATGTGTGGCTTCTCTCAGCAGCCAACTCCAATGATCACACGGATCATAATAGTCCCATGTTGAGTCCCCCACCTCCCTCCTGAAAGAACACATGTTCCCTTCGGTGTTCAATGTGTCAGCTTGATGTTTGGCACCTGTGTGCTTTGAGAAGTTCCAAGTGATTAAAGTTAAGGAAAACCAGCCATGAGTTTTATTGAGGGAAATTCAGATTGAATTCTCTCCAGGAAAACATCACCATAAAATCAGGTAGATTGGAGAGAGTGGTTCTCAGTGGAAACGAATCATTTGCAACCAGTTTAGGCATGTGCCAAGGGATGTGCTAAAGGAAAACTTTCTGAAGTTGATTATTGGCCTTCCATCGTGAATAAATCACTCCGATATTTGTGATTTAGAACCAGGAAGAAAACACATTCCCTCATGACCTCATGACAGAATTCATTCCGAAAGCCTTGCACAATTTGTCTGTTTCCCTAGGGATGGGTGGAGGGACTTGTAACCTTGGAAATATTCTTGTATGGAGTACAGGAAAATGTTATATTCTTCCATATAAAGAGAGACACTAAGCTTTTGTTGCTGCTTGTTTGATCTGCTCAGATACATTCTTTTAAGCTGGAATGTAAGCCGATGGTGCTAATAACTTCATTATCTGCTTCTTAGAGTACTTACTTCCAGAAGTTACGTACTTAGCTCTCTATTTCTCCTGTGTTCTCTATCCTTGGTGTCAACGTCTAGCTCGTTCACATATTTTAGATCATATTTTCAGGCAGTGTTGAAACTATCCTACTAACCTGGAAACAGGATCAAAGACACTTCATGATGTTCAAGGTGTTGCAAGCTTTTCCAAAGTACTAAAGACTTAGCTACATACACAGGACTATGTAATTTGTGAGGCCCAAATGAAAAATATTAGGAGAGCCCTTTGTTAAAATAAATTATTAACAATTACATCATGGTGACTGTGGATGTTTAATTCAAGTCTAGGTCCCTTTGGAGCACTGTGTACTGTGTGACACATGACACACACACACACACACACACCCAGAAAACCTACTCAGGATGTGTGGAACTAGCTACATTGAAAATAATCAAGAAATTTTTAATGAATAATAAATTATGAGTATGTTATAAGGTATTACCTTGAAAAATGCCCCTAGTATATAATGTTAGTTTTTTTGCGGTTCTATTTGTAAACTAAATGGTATTTCAACATAACTCAGAGTGAACCTCTCTGCATGGTGTTGGTCTATAAATGGAAGCATTTTCTAGCACTGCTAATACCGAGCATGAGAGGAAGTTTGAGCCCATTTTCCACATGAGCAAGCATCCCTCACAGTTTGGTTCTCTCCTTCCTATTCAGGAGCAAGTCCAGGCAAACCCACCACATCACAATCTCATAACCACACCTACGCACCACACTACTGCTCATCCCACAAATGGAGACTTGTGTGCTAAACAAATGTGCGAGTCCATGAACAACCACAACACAACACAAACCCCCAAAACCTCCAGAGTTACCAAAATGCAATAAACCAGGTCCTTGGGGAATCAATACTTGAAAGAAAGCCCATGCAGCCTTCAGAATCATCCTCAAGTTGAACATATGGACAGAAAGTTCAGTCAACACGTGAGCGGATAGACGTGCCAGTGAAGTGCTCTTCAGAAGCATCAGAGGGTTGAGAGATGTGATGAGGCAGGGGGTTGATGTCCATAGTCTATGCTACCCAGGACTGAGGCCATGGCCTGGCAGGTATAGTGAGTCCTCGTAGGTTACATACACATATGGTGTGACTGTTTCTTGAAAGATAAGTCATCACCTCCAAAGGAGCGTTTTATCCCCACCGTGGTTTCCCTTCTTCTCAAAGGAAGTTATAAAATGTGATCCTTGAGTTTTATAAGACATTCGATCTCGTGTTAAAACTTCACCAAAGTGATTTATTTTTTGTTTTTGCAACATTTCTACATCTCACAAGATTTCCATAAGGAACATGTGAATTGCTTTAATATTCAGTGGGGGGAAAACTTTATAGAGAGGTTTCATGCCTAAATCATTTTTGGTTTCTAAAGCATATTAAAATCTTGCCAGGATCCTGTTCTTATCCGTAAGAGACTAACCTCTGGAGCAGTAGAGGAGCCAGCTAAGCAAGCTAAGAACTGAACTTCTGAGATGTGTGTCCCAGCCTCTCCACTACTCAACCTCTCTGGGCCTCAGCATTCTCATCTGTAAAATGATATAAACCTAACACCCTCCCCCAGAGAAGGGCTCCCATAAAGCATAGTGCCTGTCACTAGCCTTCCAAGTGTAGCTTGCTACAAACTGCTATGGAACAGAAGTCTATGTGTGTATTTTACAAGCTAAAAGCCTAACTTTCTTTGAATTTGTTTATTTATTCACTCTATAACCCAATATTGGTGCCCCTCCTCCCAGTATCCCCTCTTGCAGATCCCACCCCGTTCCTCTCTCCTCATCCTCTCACACACCATACCTCGCCCCCCGCCTGTATCTCTTGCATAATAAGTTACTACGGCGCTGTATCTTCTCCCACTGAAGCCAGGCAAGCTGTCCCAGTTAGGCGAATGGGATGCATAGGCAGGCTACAGATTCAGGGACAGCCCCCACTCCAGTTGTTGGGGGACCTGCATGAAGACCAAACTGCACATCTCTTCCAAATATGCAGTCCTGGGTCCAGCACGTGCTCACTCTTTGGTTGGTTCAGTCTTTGGGTGGCCCCAAAGGTCCAGGTGAGTTGACTCTCTTGGTCTTCCTATTGAGTCCCTGTCCTCTTTGGATCCCTCAATCCTTCCTCTACGTCTTCCATAAGTCTCCCCGAACTCCACCGAATGTCTGACTGTGAGTGTCTGCATCTTGTTCCATTGGCTGCTGGGTGGAGCCCCTCAGAGGACAGTTATGTTAGGCTCCTTTCTGCAAGCACAACACAGTATCATTAATAGTGTCATGGATTGGCCTTTGTCCATGGGATGGGTCTCAGTTTGGGGTAGTCATTGGCTGGCCTTTCCCTCCATCTCTGCTCTTTGTCCCTGCACCTCTTGAAAACAGGACACATTTTGGGGAGAAGATTTTGTGAGTAAGTTTCTCTTCTTATCTCTCTACTGGGAGTCATTCTTGGCTATAAGAATTGCAAAAGCCTAACTTTCAAGCCCCCTAGCTCCTTTTCTGAAATTGAACAGTATTCTTTTAATCTTCTTAAATAATCAGGAAACTAAAAAGGCCCCGGTGGTACAATAGCTACTGTGTCCATGCAGGATAAATAAGGAGAACACACAGAAAAGGAAGGGTTGACATGGGAACCTCTGTCACTGTCCCAGCTCACGATCTCTGTGGTAAGATGACCTTTGTCCATGTGACCAAGTGAGCTACTAAATTTGAGGTCAGTTCTTTTTAACTCTTCATCAACATGTGATATGCAGTCAATATCCAAAGTAGATTCCAATCACACACACACACACACACACACACACACACACACACACACACGTGAAATCTGAAAATGTCCTTCCTTGCACTTTACAAAGGAAAGCCAGTTTCCAAATGACCCTTGAGTCTCAGTTTCTGTGTTAACGGACACGGTTTCCCTGGCCTCAGGACACCACACGCCCACTCTTGTGCCCATATCTCTAGCCCACATTTTATGGTTTACCTATTTAGTCCCATTTTCTCCTCTTCCCCTTGAAACATAACCCTTCTGCTGCCATGAACCTGTTTTCCTGATGCGTTATACACACTGTTGTCGAGATGGCCACAGTCCCTCCTGAGTTCCCACTGTCATCTTGTTGACAGTGAGCGTGGCATCAGTGCTTCCACTTCACACCCATGTCACTAACATCCTTCAGGACTCCCCTTGTACATCATTTGGATACCTCAAACTGAGCATGTCCAAACAAAACTCCCCATCCCCTGAAGGCAGCATCCTCACAGCATTATTTCCTATCTCAGGAAATGGCAACCCTCTCTACCTGGCTCACCAAGCCAGGAATCTATGATTAATCCTTAACTCATCTCAAAGGCTTCACAGCATAATCCCAAACAGTCACCAAGTCCTCCAATTCTGTTTCTGAAAACAGAACTTTTTTTTTTTTTTTTTTTTTTTTTTAGTTTTTACTGTGAATTGAAAAAAACCACATTATGTACCATGAACTAGCTAGGATATGTGCGTGTGTCTGTGTGCGTGCGTGCGTGCGTGTGTGTGTGTGTGTGTGTGTGTGTGTGTGTGTGTGTGTGTGTAAATGCACACATGCATTTCCATATGACTGAAACTTTCCTTTTGCAAGCCAGTTTGGATCATGATATGTTAAGTCCATCTGACTTTTTCCTTCTGATATCTTGGTGTTGTTTTTAATGGTTGTAACTGGGTTACTGGGAAATACTGAACAACCAGTGCTTTGGGGAACAGGGGAAAGAACTTCTGATGGATAGTGTTTGCCCTAATGTAAACAGTCTCGCTGTGGTTGAATGCAGGCAACCAGCTGACAAACTTCCTAAATGTCTGTAGTTGCCCCCATTATCATCTCCGGCACATCGCTGCTTATGACCTACACTTTGATGGATACTGGTCTACAGATCTTATGAAACTGTCCAGTCATTTTCATGTCCAATGTTACAATTTCCATCTAGGCCACCACTAGTCCAAACAGAACCGGTTTTCAGTTCTGTCTGCCCACAGTTATTTTACGTGCTTCAAAGACTTCTTACTCGCCACACTTGATAGCGTCTACCTTTTGAATGACTTAAGAAGACCACCCACAGTTGACACCAACCCCTCCTGTGTCCCTCCCATATCTCAGGGGGAAAAAAGTTTCTCCTTGACTATCTTAGAGTATCCCCTTTTACTTGGGTCCTTGAATATTTCTTTTACTAGAAAGTGCTTTCTTCCCATCTTTACTCAACTAAAGCTCCTCGTCTGGCACAGTTTAAATGACTAAGTCATGCACTCAGGTTCCTACCATATGACAGGCCTTGTGCGAACTCCTAAGTTGACAAAGGCATATGAAGACAGACACGGCTTCTCACCTCACAAAACGTGTGCTCTAGTTCAAGTAAAACTAGGACTCAAACTTAAGCACTATTAAAAGAGCTTAAAATAAAATAAAGAAAAAAAAAAAACTATGGTTCTCTAAGAATTTGCCACATTTGGATTAACCTGATAGATTGGGGTACTTCAGGGGCTGCCTGATGGCTGCTCGTTTATCACAGTAGAACCAGGATACCTGAAGATAAATACAAGTTCGTTCGTCTGCGGGATGGGTAGCTACCAGCATAGGCAGGGAGAGGCACACATGAAAATCCGCATTATGGGAGGGGACATGGAAAATTGGGGAACCAGATGAAAATCGGTGTAACTAAACTCCAAAGAGCAGCAGGAGAAAGGAGTCAAAGAGAAGCACACAGATAAGTGGAGGCCACTGTGGATTGGGTGTCTACACTTGCTGTGTACAACCAGGATGGATGGTGGACCACGGATGGGTTAAAAGGTAATGTGCTCATATCTGTGATCAAGAAAACTCATGGTGCCCACTGTGACAGTTAGAAAAGTCAGGGAAAAAAAGAGAAGACCCAACATAGAATCGCTTGCAGTCTCGGCACTGAGAAACTGTCACACAAATTAAAATGGTGATAGAAATTGCAAAGAAATCAACATGTGGCTGAGGTAACCTTGATCAGACCGCGCATGATGGAAGGGGGAAGTGTTGACAGGTGTCTGAGCTGCAAAATGGAACCATTCTCAGAGTTGAGGAATCCAGGAGGTCTGTCCAGAAATAGAACTAACTTTGGCTGTAGAAAGACTGAGTTGGAATCAGAGTTAAGATTTGCAAAATGACTTGTTTGAGAACTGGGGATATTTTCTAGAACTTAGAAGAGAAAAGTGGGTATGGGTACAAGTTTGTGAACTTTGTATGTATATGGTGGGTGGGAAGCCACAAACATGAACTTATCAGTGGAATGCATAGCACTAAGAAGAGAATATAAACTAAGTGTCAAGGAATGTTCATGGCTGTAGAAATAGCTCAGTGGGTAGAAGTGGTTACTGCTCTAGCAGAGGACGTAGGTTCAGTTCCCAGCATGCACTTTGTGACTCACAACTTCTATGTCACTGGTCCAATGTGTCTGACATCCTCTTCCGGCCTCTGAAGGCCCCAGACAAGCAACTGGTGCACTTGCTTGCCTACAGACCAACCAGCATTACGCTTAAAGTAAAAACATGAAGTCCATGAAGTTTAACGGTAGAATAGTGAATGAATTTATAGAAGGAGAAAAAGACTGGTCAGTGTGGCAGGGGAAAGGAAAAAGAAATGGTAATCAAACCAGTAAGCATGCTGTATTAGGACATCAAGGATGAAGCTTGGACTGGAGAGATTGCTCAGTGGTTAGGGGCCCTTTTCCAGAGCACCTATATTCAGTTCCCAGCATCCACATGGCAGCTCACATCTATGTGTAACACCAGTTCCAGGGGTTTGACACCTTCTGGCCTCCACAGGCACTGAGCACACATGGTACACAGGCATATATTTAGGCAAGACACTCAAGCACATAAAATAAGGAATACATATATATTGTGTGTGTGAGAGTAACGTGTTTTTTAAAAGCATTAAGTCATGTTGTCAGAAGAGCGACCCTAAAGACAGGACCAGGAAGTGCTCACCAGTTATAAATTGGCCCTGGAGAGGAGAGACAAAGAACACGGTTATGAAATTGCTAAAAGCTTTTTTATTGCAAATTGATGAAAGTCATTTGAACATATCAGCTATGAAGAAAGACTTGAAAGGAAGTTGAATATACAAGAGAATACACAAAGAGGACTAGTTGTCCACAAGCAATCTTTTCAACAGCAGAAAATATTCCCTATGCACCCGTGCCACTCTGATCCGACCCCGGCCTTTGCAGTGGTTGTGAGCCTTAGCCTCTATCAGCAGAGCCATCTCTCCATCTCCTGACCTTTAAAATTGTGCCCTGACTTGCAAGTGCTCTTGTAATTGCTTGGCCTCTCACTAGACTGTGCTCACAAGGACAGGCTTCTCCTCTGCTTCCCTTTCTGCTGGGTCTCTGCAAAGTGCTCAGATTGAAGTCACGGACAAGCATCTTTTTTGTTTTGTTTTGCTTTTTGGTTTTTTTAAACTTGTAAATTTCAAATAAATGCATCAGAAGTGTATGTAATAAAAACAGGTAATCCAGAAGTCTTATAACTAATTAATATGTGCATATGCACACACAGATAGATATACACATGCATGCACACATTCACCATGGTTGTTGATTTCTGTGGATAGAAATCTTTTTCATAATCTGCCATTCCCCTAAGCATAGCTATCTGGGCACTTAGATGAGAAAACTTTAAAAATGAGACAGCAACTGAAAGCAAACCAAGAACTAAGAACTCCCTATTCACAGATGAGCAAGGCCATGATGAGTCATCTTTGTGCAAAGAACTTAACTGTGATACTATCAAGGAAGCAGATGATAAAAATCACAACCTGTTAGGACAAGTGGATACTTCTTTCACACTAATCCAGGTGTAAGCCCCAATAACAGGACTTCTGCATCTGTATCTGGAATGATTTGATGACCTACAAAGTCAAAAAATCTGAATATTTTGAGACAATGTCATGTGCCTTAGGGAAAGCAAGTCCAGACAACAAAAAGGAGCTCAAGTATGGGTGGGGGAGGAGCTCTGGAGGCTCCACTCCTATTTGGGCTGCTGCCCGGACATGGAAGGTGGGTTCTCTTAAGCACTGTAGCCACTGTTAAGGTCTCCCTGCTCCAAGGAGCTTCCCTCTCACCACCTACATTCATGCAAACAATCCTAATTACTCAGTAAAAGAAGAGACATAAAATGAGAAGTGTGACTTGGAAACAAATGGTCCAGAGACAATGGAGGGGGGGGGAGAACGAATCACTAGTGGGGGAGCAAATAAGATTATAATATAATTTATTACCAAATAAGTCAATTGTTTTAAAGGGAAATCCACTCTGCATTTCATTCTTGGCTTTCCCAGTTTGGTTTTTTTTTTTTTTTTTTTTTTTTAAGTGTTATTTAGTTTGGCCTCAGGTTCTTTACTTGTGAAATGGGACTAAACAACCCTTGCAGGGGGTTGTAGAAGGTAAACATCAGGTGATAGGCCACGAGACAGGTTGACAGCACAGGAGTCAGAGCGTGGGGGTGGTGGGCTCATGCACGGGAAGCTGGAGTTGGAATTACCATTTGTCCAAGGTGGGAAACGGTCATGGAATTATAAAGCTTGAGGAAAGATCCAGCCTGGAGACGCAAATTTAGAAGTTACCTAAAGAAACGTAGGATGTGGTGGTCGTTATATTATTTGGCATTGTATGTTGGTTCCGTGGACACCAAAAGTGTACTGCATTTGCTGAGGAGCAGACCTTGGGCTTTGCAGCAGATTCTAGGAGCAGCAAATAAAAGTCCCAGTCCACCGAAGGCCAGCAGAGTGGAGATAACATTCACAGTTCAACTGCACCTCCAGTTTTCCTAATGGAGGAAAGGGTTTTACAGTGAGTCCGGTCACAATTTCCTAACGGGTTTGTAAAACTAACTGACTGCTTCATAGCTTTGAGTTGGGGGTCTGTTGCTTATTTCCTATGTGGATGCCACTTGGTAGCTGCCCAAGACCCCCCTACCTTAGTTAAAACGAGACAAGGACGATCTAATGGCCAATGATTCGTGAACTAGCGAAACAAGTCATATATTAACTCCCCAGTCTCATACCAACAAGTTAATTTCCACCGGTCTCTACCAGCGCTTCTGCTTTAAAAAAAAAAAATTCTTTTTGGCTAATGTTTCATATATTATATCCTAACCAGAGTTTCCCCTTCCTCAACTTCTCTCTCCCCCTCTCCCCTCCCCTCTCCCCTAGATTCACTCCTCCTCTGTTTTCCTTCAGAAAAGTACAGACTTTCCAGGAATATCAGCCAGAGCATCAGAGGCTAAAATAGGAGCAGACACAGTCCCTCTGGTCAAGGCTGCATGAGACAATCCAGTAGGAGGAAGACAGTCCCAAGAGCCAACTCCTGTTGCCAGTCAGGAGCCGCATAAGATCACCAAGCTACACCGCCACAATATGTACACAGAAGCCCTGGCTTAGACCCATACAGGCTCCCGGGTTGTTGCTTCATTCTCTGTGAACTGATAGGAGCCTCAGTTAGTTGACGCAGTGGTCCATGTTTTTGTGGTGTTCTTGACCCTTCTGGTTCCCTCTTCTCCAAGGTCTCTGTGTCTGCTCCCATCAGATGCTGGGGGGAAGCGTCTCTGAAGTCATCAGGCTAGGCTCTGGTCCCATGTCTTCCTGCCACTAACGCAGTCCTTATGTAAGTGTGTCCACATTCTTAAAAGGGTGGAAACGGAAAGGAAGACAACCAGCCCCAAACATTGAGGTCTAGAAAGTAGCCTTGTTTCCTTTTCCTGCTGTTTGTACATCACTCACCAAAACTGGTAAGTTCAAGTGAAGAAGTGAACCCCAGATACACAGAGAGTAGCTACCAGCAGCCACACCAGCCCTAAGACAGTGAGGCAGGCACTGTACCTAAGCTCTGGGAGGCAACGCTACTTGATGTTGCTGTTCCCACAGAGCCAGAAACATCCAGCCCAGAAACAAGCCCAGTGACAAGTGAGCAGGCATAGGTGTGCAGAAGGGCAGTAGTTCTGAGGATGAGAGAAGCAGGAACACACGCAGTCCATGTTCTGGTCTCTCCGAAAGGCGGCACGGCAAGAAACCTGGCATATACTGTCAGCATTAGCATTGCCCAATGCTGCATTGTTCTGCGGTACAAAGAAGAGATTAAAAAGGTTGTATAACAGTATTCAATCCCCTGGCAGTTTCTGACTCCTGACCAAAACCTTTTAAGTGCCATTAAAGACAAGAAGGCGGTGCCGGGAAGGAGGAGGCAGGGAAATGTGTCACTCAATCCAGTGTGGGGTCCTGACACAGTGCCCGGAACAAATAAGACACGGCAGGGAATGGCAAAGAGAAGTAATAGATGAACAATTTAACTTCTGACCTGGAACTTCCCTGGAATCCTATGAGATGTTCACAGACTGGGGGTGTGGGTAGAAGGGGGCTCCTTGCTAGTGTGATGGGTTAGCATTCGCAGCACCTTGGCTTTGACGTGTCACGGCTGTGACTCTCTCGTCTCTTTTCCAATTCCATCGCAGGGTGTGCTGGATACATCATGTCACCGGCATGTGGGTGTACCCTTTCCTGGAACACATTGGCTCGGGAGCCAGGATCGTCTTCTTTGGGTCAACAACCATCCTAATGAATTTCCTGTACCTGCTCGGAGAAGTCCTCAACAGCTATATCTGGGATACACAGAGAAGTGAGTATTGTCCAGGCCACATAAAACAAGGCACATAAATACTGCCTATGAGACCCCAGGCTGAGGAAACGCCTGCAGCAGGCCCTTCTTCCATCTTCTGCACGAGCTTTCTCTACGGAAGCTTCAATTTTTTTTTATTGCAGCATTAATTTAGGAGCTGCTGGCACTGTTACCTGAAAGGTTTATTTCTCACTTGCTCTTATTGGGTAGTAAAACATCCAAACCTCAAGATAAAAGAAGCATGCTCATAAAATTACATGGGGGGGGGGGGGAATACAGTGCTGACAGGGGAGCAGAAGCGAAGCCAGCTGAGATTGTCAGAGTTCCGCCACAGCGAACAGGCCCTAAGTTAAATAGTAAGTTATTCAACTAGCTTCATTAGAAGTCACCAGATCCCATTTTTTATGTCATCTTTTCCTAGGTGCGGTAGGCTCAAAGGAATCTCATGACCATGAGGCCAGAACTATAAACAGGTGGCCGCCCTTCGCCACAGTGAAAGGTCACAGAGGGCTACCATCCATTTCATGGCTGCTAAAGCTCTTAACCTTTGACTTGATTTCTCTCTTGTTTCTATCTAGAGCAAAGCCTCCTCCTTGGCAAGACACCCAATCTTCTCTAAGCTGTGCCCAACCTGTCCAGAATCTATGTAAAGATGCATAAATGCTGGAAGGTGGAAAGGCGAGAACTTGAACGTGTAGTAATGGGAATCCCGTATGAAGCACAGCCAGGGGATGGTGCGGGGGTGGGGGGGTTCAGAGAGATCTGGTCATCTCCTTGGATACAGTCCATCCTGAGGCACATCACCTGTGAGTGGGCTCTGGTCCACTAATGCTGAACACCGACTGAGACCCAGTCATGGTGCAGGACCTCAGGCCACTTGACTAACAGAGCATTGGCTGCAACAGTCGTGAAAGCATCTGGCTTTGCCTCTTCTGGCCCTGCGTGACTCAACATGTCAGCAAACGCTAAGTGACCCCAGTTTTAATCTGTTCAGGCCACAGCTTGGAGAACCAGACATTAATCTGTTTGTGATGTTTCTACACACACATACACACACACACACACACACACACACACACACACACTCCACCCCCATTCAACGGAAGCAGTCATCTTTCTCTTTTGAATTACAGGATGGTGTGGTGCACTTGCAAATATTTTTTGTAAGAAATACAGACTTTTCTCACCTTTTCAGAGAATAGCTGTAATTAGATTTAAACTATCATGTGCAGTCCAGGGAGGAAAAAAAAAAAACAAAAAACTTCTGGCTTCCTCTGTCCCCTGATGTCCTCGGTTTTCGGAGACATTTGAAACTCTGCTACTGCTTTGAGAGGCAGGGGAGATAAATATTCAATCTGGATTGTACAATGTCGCTGACCAGCAGCCTTGGATGAGGAGTTAAAAGGGAACAGGGACACAGGATTTTTGTTTGTTTGTTTCTGTCTGTGCTGGTTGACCGTCTCTGCCTTTTTCTTACGGGACAAAAAAGTTGGTCCCCATTTGATAATGTGTTTCCACACAGAGAGTAATTTGGTCTACATTTATTTAGTGGAGCCCCTGGGGGCTGTTGTTTGTATCAAACCAGTATCTTCCCACCGGTGGCTTTCCCAAGTGTGTGGTCATGTGTTCATCTGATGCTCATAGGTATGTCTCACAATCATGTTTTAGAAGCAGGTAGCTTCTGCCTGCTTTCATAGATTCATCTGAAACTGAAGAACACGTTTTCTTATGTACCTTAATGCCATTCCTCAGACATCATCTCCTTGTATGTTTTTAAGGACAGGTTCACCATTGCCCAAGAACTCGTCATGTAGGCTAGGCTGGCTTGCCAGTGGGCCCCAGGGACCTACCTGTGTCTACCTTCTCAGAACCTGAAATTACAAATGCATGCAACTGTGCTTCCCCCATTTTAATGTGTGTTCTGGGGATCAATCACAGGTCCTCATGCTAGTGAGGCAAGTACTTAGCTGACTGAGCCTATTTTTTTCTAATCCTAGCTCCTAAATTTACATACCAAGAACTTGCATTCTGTTCTATAGTGGAGTTTTTATTTATTCACCAAGACTTAAAAGTTGGAAATTCTCATGTCACAGTTGGACTTTCTGTCCTTATCAAGCATTTTAAGGTCTGTGGACACGGATACCAGTGCTCCTGTCAGTGATGGAGTTGAATTGAGCATCAGTTGCCGCCTTTAGATGTCTGCCTAACTTTCTCGGAGTCTCATGTGGCACTTAACTCAATCAGTGTCACAGTTGGGTTTGAAACTACGGACTCATAGCAGTCTAGGCACATGCGTGGGTGTGCACGCACATTATGACTCCTGTCTGGTACAGTATAAAATGTCCGTTGTTACCTGTCACCCTCCACAGAGAAGGAATGCTACACTTAATCCACTTGCTGAATTCCTTCATGGTTTTCAAAGATTCAAACTCTCTGGCTTATGCTACAACTTCAAGATGGAAACAAACAAACAAACAAACAAAAACCAAACAACCCCCCCCCCAAAAAAACAAACCAATAAAACAACACAAAACTGCAAACCATTACAGCTGGGGGAAGCATCCTAGAAATTATTTAAACCCTTCCTCTCCTTTGCATGAGTATCTGAGGTCTATAATTGACCTATTTAGACAATTGCTGGCAAAGGTGCTTGCTCCATCCAAGGCTCATCCGTTTGCCACTTCTAATGAACAGTCGGAACGTCTCCATGTTTTAGAAACACAAAATGGGCCTGCCTACTGGGAAATACAAGCCCTTAAAATAAGCTAAATTCATAGTCAAGCACTTGCTTCTCTTTTTTCAAATAAAGTGACTTAAGATGGATTTGTAAGAACTGTTTGTGTTTACTATCGCAAAGTACCACATTCTGAGTATCTTAAACAATAGAAATAGGTTAAATGTCCTGTGTAGATGCCAGAAGGTCAAAAGCAAAATGTTGTCTGGATTGGTTCCCTATGAGATCATTGAGAAGAAGGTAGCCGCAAGCCTGTCCTGAGCTAGTCATTGCTATCCTCAGACTCAAAGATGTACACCCCGAACATGACATAATTCCCAGCTTCCCTCTTTACAAAGGCAGAAGTCATATTAAATGACATTCACCCTAATGGCTTCTTGTTAACTTTGTGAAGACATCATTCAAATAAAGTTATATCTCAAGACACTGAGATTTGGAATCAGCATCACAAGTTTGGGGTTTAAAATAATTCATTGTGTAACAGTCCCCCTACTATAAATATCTTTCACATATGTAAAATACATTCTCTTCATCCCTGTGGTCCCAAAAAGTCATCAATCCAAATAATGATGATGATGATGATGGTGATGATGATGATGATACAGATAGCCCCAAAAAAACATTCTGGCACCAACTCTTTAATCCAAATAATAACAATAACAATAACAACAACAATAACAACAATAGTCTCCCTAACTGTGATACAAACCTATAAACCATGTAAGGGTAAGGTTTGGTCATAATTCATCCCAAAGCAAATTGTTTCTCTGGGTTCATGTAAACATAAAACTGGACAAAAAGTTACCTCCTTCTAAATTATGATGGTAATGCAGACCTAGGGTGGGCAGTCCCCTACCAAATGAGAGAAATTAAAGAGATGGAAGGGATCATGGTTTCCAAGCAAATTTGAGAAGAAGCAGGGGAAATCTCTCTTAATTGAAAGACTTGAGAATAATCACCTTTGGCTGAATGCTGTAGCCTCAAGGCTCACAAGGAAGAGCCCGAACCTGGCTTCCAACTCCCAGAGAACAGAAGTTCCACCTTCCCCCATACCCTGGGCCAGAATCATGGTGGGGAAGGATGCTGTACTCTGGAACTTAGGAGAGACCAATGACTGGAAGGTCCTTCCTTTCATGCTGTGTTTGAGCCATGTGTCCAGGCAGGTACTGTATTGGGGTCTAAAACTCTCAAAGACAATGCTAATTCTGCACTTCAGAGAAGAGGATCCTTCAGAGGCTGTGCCTGGGTGGCTGCCATTCACCCTGGCTTCTGCCGTGTGATTGACTGGATCCATAGGTCAGATGCCAGTTTTCTTTAAGGAAAAACTGTCTGACCACACCCTGGGCATCCTTGCCCATTTTGAACTACTGTGGGTACTTTGGCATATGACTGTATGTCCTTCATAAGTCTGTCCTTCAGTTAAGACTGTTCTAACCCTAGTAACTCTAAATAAGGCAACTGTTCTCACTAGAGTCAAATTTTAAGACCAGAAACAAATCTGTTCAAGAATGAAAGGCAAAGACAAAAGGAGAGAGAATAGGCAAGAGAGGATCAGGGAAGGAAATTAAACCCAGGCCTCCATGTGGTGGAATAGGCCCCTTGTCCACCATGTCCACCCAGGTTTCCTGGCCCCAGAAACCTTAGTCTCCCTCTTTCTGAACACTACACCCCAATGTAAACAACCTCCCAGCTTCGGAATATGTCTGGATACCTCATTCCGCATAATCAGTCTTGGACCCTGTGTCCCACAGGTAAAGCCTACCTCAGCTCTTTGATGGGTTTTTATCTGTCTGGTTTTGTTTTGTTTCTGTGGAAATGCAATGTCTTTTGTAGCTATATAATTT
Organism: Micromys minutus; assembly: GCF_963924665.1. Lineage (NCBI taxonomy): Eukaryota > Metazoa > Chordata > Mammalia > Rodentia > Muridae > Micromys > Micromys minutus. Next base: position 7,171,523 of record NC_137965.1, read on the forward strand.
TTGCCTTCTACCTCATGGCTACAAAACTAATGTATGTCCTTTCCGGCCCAGCAAGAGGGCCAGGTGACTGCCATCAAGACTCAGGACCTGCCTGTAGATGACTGAGCCCCCAGAGAAGTCTTGTAAGAGCTCTCCCACCTGAGCCCACGGAGACAGAATGGAGTCATTGCAATCAGAATTCACTACCTGCCCACAAAGAGACAAAGACCCAGAAGCAGTTTTCTTCCTGAACCTACGGGCCCTCAGATCCACAGGAGAGACAGGCTCCAGTCAGAGACAACAAGATCACCTATAATCACAAACAACAAAATGGCAAAAGGAAAGTAAAAGAACCTAAGCAATAAAAACCAAGACAACTTGGCAACATCAGAACCCAGATCTCCCACCACAGCAAATAGTGGATTTCCAAACACACCAGAAAAACAAGACTTAGACTTGAAATCATACTTCATGATGATGATGGAGATCTTTGAGAAGTGCATAAATAACTCCCTTAAACACTTACAGGAACTACAGGAAAACACAACCAAACAAATGAAGGACTTGAAAACAGAAATAGAAACAATAAAGAAAACACAAAAAGAGAGAACCCTGGAGATAGAAAACCTAAAAAAGAAATCAGGAGTCACAGATACAAGCATCACCAACAGACAACAAGAGATGAAAGAGAGAATCTCAGGGGCTGAAGACAACATAGAAAACATAGACAAAATAGTCAGAGAAGATGCAAAAATCAAAAATCTCCTAACCCAAAATGTCCAGGAGATCTAGGACACAATGAAAAGACCAAATCTAAGGATAATAGGTATAGAAGAGGGCGAAGAATATCAACTAAAAGGCACAGTAAATATCTTCAACAATATCATAGAAGAAACCTTCCCGACCCTTAAGAACAACATGACAATGAACATACAGGAAGCCTACAGAAACCCAAATAGATTGAATCAGAAAAGGAACTTGTCCCGACACATAATAATCAAAACACCAAATATTCAAAACAAATAAAGAATTCTAAAAGCTGTAAGGGAAAAAGGACAAGTAAAATATAAAGGCAGACTAATTAGAATTACACCAGACTTCTCAACAGAGATTATAAAAGCTAGAAGATTCTGGACAGACATCATACAGACCCTAAGAGAACACAAATGCCAGCACAGGTTACTATATCCAGCAAAATTCTCAATCACCATAGATGGAGAAACCAAGATATTCTAGGACAAAACCAAATTTACATGATATCTGTCTACAAATCCAGCCCTACAAAGATTGGTAGATGAAAAAAAAATCTAACACAAGGAAGGAAACTACACCCAAGGAAAAGCCAAAAAAAAAAAAAAAAAAAAAAAAAAAATAACACAAGGAAACCAAAAGAAGAAAAACACACAAACATAAGTCTACCTCTAACAACAAAAATAACAGGAAACAACAGTCACTTTCCATGATTTCTCTTAACTTCAATGGACTCAATTCCCCCAATAAAAAGACATAGACTATCGGACTGGATACATAAACAGAATCCAGCATTTTGCTGTATACAGGAAACTCATCTCAGAGACAAAGACAGACACTACCGGAGAGTAAAAGGCTGGGGAAAAACCTTCCAAGCAAATGATCCCAGAAAACAAGCTGAAGTAGCTATTCTAATATCAAATAAAATAGATTTTCAACCAAAAGTTATTTAAAAAAAAAAGAAAAAAAGGACACTTTTTAATCATCACAGGAAAAAGTTATCAAGATGAACTCTCAATCTTGAACATCTATGCTCTAAACACAAGGGCACTCATATTTATAAAAGCAACGCTACTAAAGCTCAAAACATATACCACACCACACACAATAATAGTGGGAGACTATTGTGAGAGTGGGACACCCCCACTCTCATCAATGAACAGATTATGGAAGCAGAAACTGAACAGAGAGACACAGCAAAATTAGCAGAGATTATGAACCAACTAGAATTAACAAACATCTACAGGACATTTCATCTAAAAATAAAAGAATGTGCTTTCTTCTCAGCACCTCATGGTACCTTCTCCAAAATTGACCATATAGTTGGCCACAAAACAGGCCTCAACAGATACTAGAAGATCGAAATATTCCCATGTATCCTATCAGATCACTATAGACTGAAGCTTGTCTTTAATAACAACAAAAACAATAAGCCCACATACACATGGAAGCTGAACAATGCTCTGTTTAATGATAACATGGTTAAGGAAGAAATAAAGAATTAAAAATTTTTTAGAATTTAACAAAATTGACACCACTACATACCCAAACTTACGGGATGCAATGAAAGCAGTACTAAGAGGAAAACTCATAGCTCCAAGTGCCCCCAAAAAGAAAATGGAAAGAGAATACACTAGCAGTTTGGCAGCACACCTGAAAGCTCTAGAACAAAAAGAAGCAGATGCACCCAAGAGAAATAGACAGCAGAAAATAATCAGACTCAGAGCAGAAATCAACCAAATAGAGACCAAAATCTATAAAGAATCAACAAGAGCTGGGTTTTTGTTTTGTTTTGTTTGTTTGTTTCTTTTTTGAGAAAATCAACAAGATTTATAAACCCTTAGCCAGACTAACTAGAGGGCAAAGAGAGAGTATCCAAATTAACAAAATCAGAAATGAAAGGTGAGACATAACAACAGAAACTGAGGAAATTCAAGAAATTATCAGATCTCACTACAAAAGCCTATACTCAACAAAACTGGAAAATCTGGAGGAAATTGATAAATTTCTAGACAGATACCAGGTACCAAAGTTAAATGAGGATCATATAAACCATCTAAACAGTCCCATAACACCTAAAGAAATAGAAGCAGTCATTAAAAGACTCCCAACCACAAAAAGCCCAGGACCAGATGGGTTTAGTGGAGAATTCTATCAGACGTTTATAGAAGACCTAATACCTATACTCTCCAAACTATTCCACAAAATAGAAGCAGAAGGAACACTATCCAGTTCATTCTTCAAAGCCACAATTGCACTCATACCTAAACCACACAAAGTCACTACAAAGAAAGAGAACCTCAGAACAATTTCTCTCCTGAACATTGATACAAAAATACTCAATAAAATTTTTGCAAACCAAATCTAAGAAAACATCAAAACAATTATCCACCATGACCAAGTAAGCTTTATCCCAGGGATGCAGGGATGGTTCAATATATGGAAATCCATCAACGTAACCCACCATATAAACAGACTCAAAGAAAAAAAAACATGTGATCATCTCACTAGATGCTGAGAATGCATTTGACAATATTCAACACCCCTTCATGATAAAAGCCTTGGAAAGAGCAGGAATCCAAGGCCCATACCTTAACATAATAAAAGCAATATACAGCAAACCAGTAGCCAACATACTAAATTGAGAGAAACTTGAAGCAATCTAAATCAGGGAGTAGACAAGGCTGCCCACTACCTCCCCTCCCCCACCTATTCAATATAGTACTGGAAGTCCTGGCCAGAGCAATTAGACGACAAAGAGAAATAAAAGGAACTCACATTGGAAAGGAAGAAGTCAAAATATCACTATTTGCAGATGATATGATAGTATACGTAAGTGACCCCAAAAATTCCACCAGAGAGCTTTTACAACTAATAAACAACTTCAGCAAAGTGGCTGGTTATAAAATTAACTCAAACAAATCAACTGCTTTCCTCAACTCAATGGATAAAAGGGCTGAGAAAGAAATTAGGGAATCAACACCCATCACAATAGTCACAAAGACTACAAAATACCTTAGGGTGACCCTAACCAAGCAAGTGATGGATCTGTATGACAAGAACTACAAAATGCTGAAGAAGGAAACTGAGGAAGATCTCAGAAGATGGAAAGATCTCACATGCACATGGATTGGCAGGATCAACATTGTAAAAATGGCCATCTTGCCAAAAGTAGTCTACAGATGTAATGAAATCCACATGAAAATTCCAACTCAATTATTCATAGAATTGGAAAGAGCAATTTGCAAATTCATCTGGAATAACAAAAAAAAAAAAAAAACAAACCCTAGAATAGTGAAATCTATTCTCAAGAACAAAAACACTTCTGGGGGAATTACCATCCCTGATCTCAAGCTATATTACCAAGCAATTGTGATAAAAACTGCATGGTATTGGTACAGAGATAGGCAGGTAGATCAATGGAGCAGAATTGAGGACCCAGAAATGAACACATACATCTACAGTTACTTAATCTTTGACAAAGAAGCTAAAAACATTCAATGGAAAAAGGACAGCCTCTTCAACAAATGGTGTTAGTTCAGTTGGCAGTCAGCATGCAGAAGAATGCAAACAGATCCTTTCCTATCTCTTTGTACAAAGCTCAAGTCCAAGTGGATCAAAGACCTCCATATAAAACCAGTTACACTGAAACTATTAGAAGAGAAAGTGGAGAAGAGCTTAAAACACATAGACACAGGGGGGAAATTCCTGAACAGAACACTAATGGCTTATGATCTAAGATCAAGAATCGACAAATGGGACCTCATGAAATTGCAAAGCTTCTGCAAGGCTAAAGACACTATTAAGAAGATAAAACAGCAGTCAAGAAATTGGGAAAGGATCTTTACCAATCCTACATCTGATAGAGGATTAGTATCCAATATATACAAAGAACTCAGGAAGCTAGACTATAGAGAATCAAATAATCCTATTAAAAATGGGGTTCAGAGCTAAACAAAGAATTCTCAACTGAGGAATATCAAATGGCTGAGAAGCACGTAAAGAAATGCTCAACATCCCTAGTCATCAGAAAAATGCAAATCAAAACAACCCTGAGGGTCTACCTCACACCAATTAGAATGGCTAAGATAAAAAACTCAGGTGACAGCAGATGCTGGAGAGGATGTGGAGAAAGAGGAGCACTCCTCCACTGTTGGTGGAGTTGTAAGCTGGTACAACCACTCTGGAAATCAGTCTGGCAGTTCCTCAGAAAATTGGACATACTACTACCTGAGGACCCAGCTATACCACTTCTGGGCATATACCCCAAAAATGCTCCAACATCTAACAAGGACACATGCTCCACCATGTTAATAGCACCCTTATTTGTAATAGCCAGAAGCTGGAAAGAACCCAGATGTCCATGAAGAGATGAATGGATACAGAAAGTGTGGTATATTTACACAATGGAATACTACTCAGCTATTAGAAACAATGACTTCATGAAATTGTAGGCAAATGGATGTAACTAGATATTATCATCCTGAGTGAGGTAGCCCAGTCACAAAAGAACACACATGGTATGCACTCACTGACAAGTAGATAGTAGCCTCCGAAAGCTCTGAATACCCAATACCCAAGAAACAATTTACAGACATGAAGCTCAAGAAGAAGGAAGGCCAAAATGAGGATGCCTCAGTTCTTCTTAGAAGGGAGAACAAAACTCTCATGGGAGGAAATGCAAGATCAAATAGAGGAGCAGGGATTAACAAAAGATCACTCAGAAGCCACCTCCCCTTGGGATCTACTACACATGCAGTCACAAAATCCAAACCCTATAGCTGATCCCAAGGAGTATTTACTGGCAGGAACCAGATAAAGATGCCCCCTCAGGGACTAAGCTAGAGTCATAGATACAGCTGAGCTTGCCTTCAGCTAACCATCGGTCTGAGCACGGGGACCCAAAAGAGGTTGCTAGAGAAAGAACCTAAGGAGCTGAAAGGGGTTGCAACCTCATGGAAAGAACATTATCAACCAACCAAACCCTCCGAAACTCCCATGGACTAAAACACCAACTTTTGTGCTCACTTTGAGAGTCTTATTGATCCAGTTGCATATGTAGTTGAAGATATCAGTGTCTGGCATCAATGTGAGAAGAGGCTTTTGTTCCAGGGAGGGCACTTTGTCCCAGTGTAGGGGAATGCCAAGGCAATGGGGTGGAGAGGGTGATCAGAAGAAAACAAAGGCAAATGGAGGTGGAGGGTGTGTGTGAGCGGGGCGAGGTAAAGAGATAACATCTCAAATGTAAATATAGAGCATCTAATAAAAAATTAAAAAAAAATCTCAGCACAGCATATTTCTATAAAACATGATCCTTGTGTTATAGCATCCCTGCAGCTCCTGACAAGAGCCAAAACAAAGTGCTTAGAAGCAGATTTACTCCTCAAATGCATACATTTCCCACAAGACAAAATTAGCTTTCTCTGAAGATGAATTAACCAAAACAAACAAACAAACAAACAAACAAACTAATATATGCTCTGAGCCATTTCCCTTCCCGAGTCAGGGAAGCCCAGGTCCTCGTCTGTCCTCTGCTGAAGATTCCACCATTGCTGCCACATCAACTCATCGGCAGAACATTCTAAACAGAAAAGACTACAAAGAAAAGGCAAGCTGTGTTTGCACCCCACCCACCCGCAGTTTCTTTGCTCTTGTGTAGAAAACATGGGACCAAAGTGGGGACTCAGGTGTGTGAGCTGTCAGAAGGCAGCCCATATGTTAACTGCCGTTGCCTTGGAGACCCATCCAACAGCAAAGACACAGTATATTCTTACTGTCATGCTTTTCCTCTCTTCTCATGCCCTTCTTCCTAGGTCTGATGTGTCCTCACATGATCAGGGAGAAGGATTTGGGGGAACAGTGTTTTAGATCTCTGACAGTTCCCTCTCTGTGAAAGTCAACCATGAAAGAGGATCCCTGCTCAGAGCATTTACTCCCATCCCACTGCCTTGCCAGACTCCATGAAGCTAGCTGGGAGTGGGAATTGATGGGGAGGGGCATCTCTCATATGTGCCCTGGAATAACTGTCATTGTGGCACCCTATATACTGCTTACTGCTCTCCAGACAGTTCTGCCTTCAGAGCCTCCTCTAAGCACATTTATTATCCAAGATTGGATGAGTGTCTGCTAAGAAAGAGACATTAGAAAGTCTAGGGTTGTGACTAAGAGCAAAATTGTTAAAGTTTCTGCACTTGGAGATTCATTTATAAAAGAATGCTAACAGGACCAGACAGTATTTAGAGGTTTCTTTGTTGTGGTTTCATTATTGCTAGTGAAATGAAAAGTATTCAGGAACTCTGGGGAAGGGTGGAAACATGTTTGTGTAGAAGTGAAAAGAAGAGGAAGAGGGAGATTGAGAGAGAGAGAGAGAGAGAGAGAGAGAGAGAGAGAAACAGAGAGAGACAGAGACAGAGAGACAGAGACAGAGTCAGAGAGAGGGAGGGAGGGAGGGAGGGACGAAGGGAGGGAGGGAGGGAGGGAGAAAGGGAGAAAGGGGTGGAATTTCTGATTTTGGGTATAACTTAGAGGAATGGCCTGAACAATTTCATCTTCAGGAAAATGAACCATCACCAGCCAACACTACAGACAACAGAGAAAGCCTTACTGATCCAGTACATACGAGTGTGTCAGGAAAAGCCGATCTGGATGGGTTGGCTCCCTCGGGCAGAACTTGAGTTTCAGCATGCACAAGTATGGGGCCCAGAGAATACCCAGGAGTACAGTGATCGAGGCTATGAATTTGCTCTTGCATGGAGCAGGCCAGGGATGGGGTTAAATATGTATAAGCAAAAAACAGCTCCTGCAGCTAAATAAGGCCTCATGAGCTTTTAAAAAATAATAAATTCAGAAGAGAACGACTCGTTTGGCTTTTAGAAACCCAGAATCCTGGCGTGGAGAGTGGACAGGGCGGGAGTATAACACAAATGAGGCTGTTTAAATGCATCAGCCACACAGCCCTTACTGCTGGGGTCTGGTTAAGAAGCAGTCGGGCTGGACTACCCATCATGCAAAGCGATGCGTCTTCAGCAGGAGCCATAGTGCCTCGGGGCCCTCCTGGAAGCACCGGAGCTGACTACGGCTCAGACCTGACAAGGATGGAGAGAGAGGTCACTGGGGGCGACATTTCTGGAGAACACTAAACGACCTGGCTTCCTAGCTTAGAAGAGAGAGGCAGAAATGTGGCTGGAAGTGAACTGCGGTGGGCAGACATTCTGTGAGCAGCACCCGCATAACTCTGCATCTGATGCTCAAATAATGTTTTGTGCTTCTATTTCTAGGTATAGAAGAAGAAAAAGAGAAGCCCAAGCTGGAATGAGAGCTTAGTCTAAGAGGAGAAGCTGCCCTTGATTTCCCTGGGCCCTGGGCATCAGCAATGAGGAGACAGAACTTCAAAGGAGGCCGTGGCGCCCACTCTCTCCCTGACCCTGAGGGAGGACAACTTTTATATACAAATATGTACAGAACAGGACAAATTACTTTGAAAATTACTCATCCTCCTTGTAAATACTCTATCCAAGTCCGTTACCGGTGACACTTTTTCTCTTTTCTAGTTTTAAAATCAAAGTTGGTCATTGAATTTTCATTTCTGCACTAATAACTCCTCTTCACCGAGGGAAAAAAATCATATGTATTTCTTGCTGAGGAATATGATAAAACTGGAGGGGCAGATGTGGATGGAGGCATCCATAGTCTTAAAGGAGGCTGTAGTCATGACACTAGGATACAGTATGGACCCAGGAGGATGCAGGGTAGGCGGTTCCCATGGTGATAGTATCGGGCTTGCCTCAAGTGAGCAGTGTTAGTAATAGTATCCGTTTAGTCAAAGCCCTGAGTGTGCTAGGATCTCCCTGTTTGATCTGTGAAACTCTTCCCACATGCAAACGTTACTGTTAGTAAAAACCAACCAACCAAAACTTGGTGCCTGCATCGTCTATCTCAGTCTTAACAACCAGGTTGAAGTATCCGTTCTTCCTTCGCCTCCGTTGAAGCAAACCTGTTGGAAGCAGGTTGACTACACCGCATTCGTGTCTGAGCTTTTCTTATTCCAAATATCATATGTTCTCCTAATTCCAGCAAGAACACATTAAAATCTAACTTAAATAAAATAATTAAGTGAAAGGTACGAAACAGTGTTGTACCAAGTATAAAGTGTTGCTTAGCAAAAACATTGGCTGTGTGTGTTGAGATAGAGCAACATGGAGTATGAAACCATTTATTCTAAAAATGACTGATTTGTGACAACTTAGGAAGTGCTAGGAATCCCTCCACAAGCACCTATACATTCATCCTTTTTAACCACAACCACTTCGTAATGGAGCCTTACTAAGCCCAGCCTCTAAAGAGAAAATAGTATTAAGGCTCCTGATTATTTATTCACAGATAATTCAAAGAAGTATGCTTTAGTACTAAACATGTTCCTACATATATATATATGTATATATATATATATATATATATGTATATACATATATATATATATATCCCCAATTTCAAACACTATTTTATTAAAACTTTCAACCTGAAGAAAATTTTAGTTAGTAACTATGCTTATAAAAAAATCTAGCAAGTACCATAAAATATTTTGGAAGAACTCTAAACATATCAATATCAACAAAAAAGTTTAATTTATGGACTGAAAGAAATCAGTTTCAGAACAGCTCTCCAAGGAAAACATGACTCTATGCTGTACATCATAAAATAGTCACAAAATAACTTCATCTTGCAAGACTGTAAAGAGATTGTCTTAAAGGACATCTCTTTTAGATGGGAAAATAAAACAGAACAAGGGTTTCTGCAAACCACTTACTTGATGAGAGATGCACTCCTTTATAAGCCCCACTCTAGAAATTTGGTTGGGAGAAATATGAGTGACCAGAGAAACATCACCATATTGATTCACAACCTCATGGCACCAGAACTGGTAAGTAGAAAAGATCCAGAAACCTACTGAAAGAGAAAAGCAAAGCAATGTTGTACCCTGTGAATAGTGCCATTGTCAATGACAGGAGGATCTGTGTGTGGTTACCATCACAACACATTTGAAGAAAAGGAGACCTCAAAGCAGAGCTTGGGTTGCATTCCCTAGAATATGTATGTTGAAACCTTGATGCCTTATGAGTCAGAATGTGTTTGTATTTGGAAATAACACTCTTCAAAAACTGGTTATGTTAAAATGAGGCCACAGGGAGGCCCCTAATTCAATCTTACTGGTACCTTCTTTAATAAGTAGAAATCTGGACATGTTAGAGATTTGCACAGCAGAAACATCAGAGGTATAACTGCAAGCCATGCAAAGAATTTCAACCTGCTGACAGTCTGAGATTTGAACTTCCAGCCTTCAGTACTGAGAAAAGCTAAACCGTTAAAGCCATCACTCTGTATTTCCTTATGCAACTCCTAGTAAGCTAATTCTGCCAGTGTATGAAAGACTGACAGGTTGAGGAAGAGGAGGAGGAGGAGGAGGAGAAAGAATATGAAAAAGGAGAACATTGTAAACTTACTTAGATGATGATTCCTTTTAACGGGAATTATTTCAGAAGATTAGGCTTCCAGGGTAAACCTTCCTTCCTTCTTTACTTCCTTCCTTTCTTCCTTCCTACCTTCCTTCATTCCTTTTTTCTTCTTTCCTTCTTCATTCCTTTGTGCCTTCTTCCTTCTTTCATTTGTTCCTTTCTTCTGCCTTTCCTGTTTTCCTACCTTGCTTTCTTCTTTCCTTCCTTCCTTCCTTCCTTTCTTCTTTCCTTCCTTTCTACCTTCCTTCCTTCCTTCCCTCTTCCTTTCTTTCTTCCTTTCTTCCTTTCTTCCTTTCTTCCTATGAAGAGTGAGGAAAAACTGGACCAGATTTTGTGTATGTTTTTAAAGTCATATAATCAGAAAATGATGGTGATCACCCTTTGCATTTTAGTTTACAAGTGCTTAGATTTTCTCTAATTGGATTATCTGGCAAGAACCCCATACTAACTGTTCCCTTCAACGTCTAAGAAGTTATACCAGTCAATCTGTCTTTCTCCTGGGGATAAGGCCTGTATAATTAACCATGGATTACACTTTACAAGGTGTATACTAGCACGTAATCCTGTGACTAGAGGCCTAGATGCTTTGTAGCATGAATGGTCTGATTTCCTCTTTAATTTTGAAGGGGAAATTCTTTCAATTACTCATTTGCATGCACGTGGATTACTGAGGTGGCTAGGGCACTTGTATCTTCCAAGGAGTGTGACATCAACAGTGCAATGGAAGCCTGATGCTTCACAGAGGAGTAGATGATCAAGGTCACTGACACTAAAACACAATTGCAATCACCTTAAAATTACTGTTGACATTGCATCACGGAAAACAGTTTAATAGCCTCATCCTTAGATGTCGATTTTGTTTGTTTTACACTGTTTTTCTCTTAGTGGGTTATTTTAGATATGAGAGCCAGAGCCCCTGAACCTTAAGGACACTTTTTGTGGGATGCTCAGACTGTCTCCGCAGGTGCTGAGGATGCACCAAGACACGCCCACGGAGCAGGTGCTGCATGCCCTCCATCTCAGGCAGCTAAACTTTCCCAGAAGCAGAGTCAGTCCTAAGAATGACTCCACCTGCTGTGCAGAACACTAGAAACACAAAACCATTTCTAGCAAAATTAATTTTCAACAGCCAAATATCCTTTCCTTAAAATTTAAATAAAATGAAATACAGAATTCTATAAGAGTCCATTTCTTCAGGATATCAATTATTTCTTTTTCTTCCAGATACAACCATGTGTCATTTAACGAAAGGCATAGTTTCTTTAAAAAAAATGTTTCTTTCAGCAACTTAGTCTCTGTGTACTCATCAAAGTCTGCTCTTGCTCAAAGCTACATGAAGGTATGGTAGAAGTCATGGAATCAAGATCCATCAAGTTATACCAGGAGCAAGAGATGCCTGCAGCTGCTACTAACCTGACATGGCAGACTGCTTTCTAGGAAAGCGTGTTTCTAAGTAAAACCGTAATGCTCTACAATAATAGTTTACAGCTCTGTATACTAATATGTGCACTAGTAATGGTCACTTATTATCCATATCAAGTGTCACAGACTGTACATAACTGGATGATACATTGTTATTCAACTGGCATGTGGTTCACAGGAGCATCATCAAAAGTAAGCACTTTGTCTCTTTTTCTCCTTTTCATTGAAAATGGATTCTCCTGCCTCAACAGGATAAATCATGTGATATATTAGACTCTCTTTCCCCTCTACTCACACTTTTGCCTCACCTCTACTTCGATCTCGATTCTCCCTCTTTCTGACTCTCATCAGAAAACAAACGGGCTTGTAAAGGATAACAATAAACATGACAAGATAAAAACAGAAACAAATGCACCGGAACTGGACAGAACAGCAGGAACAGTTCAAGGGAAGGCACAGGACACCGACATAGATGCAAAGACCTGTTTGTTCGCACTCTCGGGGTCATAAAACGGAAAACTGGAAGGCGTAACATATGTGCAAAGGACATGTAGGGTGAAAAGAAAGCATTAACAGAAGCACACAAATCAAAATAAAAACGTAAAGCCCTGGGACAATGCGACAAGGAACATCCAAATGCACCACTGAGTTCGTTTTCTGTTGGCTAGCTACTGCTGGGCATGCAGGTAGCCCTGGCAAGCGTGTTTCCCAGTAAGACTCCTTTGAAGCATTTCCAAGGAGCTATCAATTGGAGACTTTGTCTGGGCTAGGAGCAGAAGCATGTGTCCGCCTCTTTCAGCTCTCGGACCCCGGCTGGTGCAAATGCACGCAGGCACCACCTGCTGCTAGGTCTTTGTGAGTTCATACGTGTGATTATAAAGGCCTGTTCTCTTCCAGTCCTTCATTCCCTCTGGCTTCTATGAATTTTCTGCCTTCTTTTCCAAGGGACTCTCTGAGCCCAGAGGGGAAGGATTTGATAAAGACTTCCTGTTGGAATCTGATTCCTCCAGTGTCAGTCACTCTGTGTAATGTCTGGCTGTGGTCTCTGTATTTGTTCCCATCTGCTACAGGAGGAAGCTTCTCTGATGATGGCGGAGCAAGACAGTACGATGTGGGTGTCTTAGTCAGAGTTTCTATTCCTGCACAAACATCATGACCAAGAAGCAAGTTGGGGAGGAAAGGGTTTATTCAGCTTACACTTCCATATCTATCATTGCTCATCACCAAAGGAAGTCAGGACTGGAACCCAAGCAGGTCAGGAAGCAGGAGCTGATGCAGAGGCCATGGAGGGATGTCACTTACTGGCTTGCTCCCCCTGGCTTGCTCAGCCTGCTTTCTCATAGAACCCAGGTCTACCAGCCCAGGGATGGCACCACCCACAGTGGGTTGGGCCCTCCCCTCTTGATCACTAGTTGAGAAAATGCCTTACAGTTAGATCTCATGGAGACATTTCCTCAACTGAGGCTCCTTTTTCTGTGATTAACTCCAGCTTGTGTCAAGTTGACACAAAACCAGCTAGTACAATGAGTATAAAAGAATGTCACTAAAAGTCATTTTATTGCTATTTATTTTTTAAAGCAGTAGCCTTTGGTTTTATCCTAAAACTCTGGGCTATCTAGTCTCAGGTTCTTGGTTACCCAAACAATGTCAGGTAAGGATTCAAATATAATGAGAACTTTGGTTTCTTTAAAAACATAAAAATGATAGGTGAATTTGGTTTTGATATTCACAAGTGTGGGATATCGGACTGCTTCATATTGTCCACAGCAGCTGACTATGATTTGTCTCAAGCTCTGGTAGGAGCATGATTTTGCCAGTTAAAGGGTATAAGAACGCCAGAGCCATTTTCCCCCTCAGGAGTATCATTTGCATCTGGACAGATGTTGGAAGACCTGGACCAAAGACAGAACCCTCACCTACTAACACTGGCAGAACTACCAAGAGGTCATTCTGCAAGGTGCTCAAAGCTTTACTTTAGAGACTTTTTAAAATTATTAACACAACTCTGTAAAAATCTTTGCAAACACATTGTGACTGTCACTGGTGAGAAAAGGAAGAAATCAAACAGATGCTGATTTGGAACAATACACCAATGAAGTAGAACACAGGTTTATTTTTCATAAAGAAAAATAATGCCTGAGCCCCCAAGAGGCTGTGGTAGCTGCTGTTTTCACTGATTACTGCTTGCTGGTTGCTCTTTTGCTGGGTGCTAGCTGGAGATTTGCTGACAAAGAAGATCAAACTTGTCCCAAGGAACTTGACACCCCTAATCAGTAGAATGTAGTAGAACAGGGTAGCTTAACAAGACACCTCTTTCCCCTCTAGCCTTATTTATTGTCTACCTAATATTCAGGGGTGGGGAAGTATGGTAAGAAAAAACAAAAAAAAAAAAAAAAACCAATAAATCAGCCAAAGTCAAGCTACCTCCAGAAATCAGATACTTATGTCACCAATGCTGCCAGTTTCCCCCACATGTCTTGCAGGCAGAACATCATTGAGGGTCCAAGGGTTTGTGGCAGAGTTGGTGTTTAATTTTCTCCTTTAGTGCAGTAGAGTATTCTCTTGTTCTAGAAACATGAGGATGAAGGCTCCATGTTGATTGATTGTTTTCATGTCCTGTGAGTTGTGCAATGGGGCCTTGGAGTCAGTTTGTGGAGACCAACCTATCATCTTGGCAACAGTTTGGGAGTTCCTACTTATCCACCTATATCATTTAGATATAACCCAGTCCTAGAAATGGAAGGTTCATTTGGTGACTAAAGATGTCCAGTTGGGGTCCTGTCTCCCCTAATATTTGGCGATGTCATTAAGATTACCCCCATATGTATATAGTTTAGGAAGCTTCGACTGTATTATGTCTGTAGTACCCGTCAAATGGCCCTTAATTTTAGCTGTCTCTCCCAGCATTCCCTCCCTCATCTCCTTCTCTCCTCCTTCTCCCAGCTTGATCCTCCAACTCCCCAATCTATCCATAAGTACCTATTCTATTTTCCTTTCTTAGGGTGACCTATATGTCCCTCCTAGTCTCTTACTCTCCACCCAACCTCTATGGTTCTATGGACTGTAGCTTGGATATCATTGATTTCTCAACTAATATCCACGTAGAAGTGAATACCTACAATATCTGTCTTTGTGAATCTGGGTTACCTAACTCAATAGGATATTTTTTTAATTCCATATATTTGCCTGCAAATTTCATGACACCACTTTTAACAGCTAATTAACACCTACACTGTGTAAATGTGCCACATTTCCTTCACCCATTTTTTTGAGTACTATCCAGATTGTTTCTAATGTCTGGCTATTATGAGTAGAGCAGCAATATATATGGTTGAGCAAGTGTCCTTGTGATAGGAATGAAGCATCCTTTGGGGATATCAAGAGTGCTATCGCTAGGTCTTGAGGTAGATCAGTTCCCATCAGCCTGAGGATCCACCACACTGATTTCTAAAGTGACTGTACAAGTTTACGTCATCACCAGTAATGTTCCCCTTACTCCACATTCTTGTCAATATGAACTGTCACTTGTTTTATTGATCATAGCCATTCACAGGTTTAAGATGAAATCGCAAAGTTTTGATTTTCACTTTTCTGATGGATGTTGAACAATTCTTTTTTAGTTTTTCTCAGCCATTTGCGTTTTTTCTTTGATAAATTTTCTGCTCAGGTCTGTACCCCCATTTTAAATTGTTTTTTTTTAATTGAAATCTAGTTTGTCTAGTTCTTTATATGTTTTGGATATTAGCCTTCTAGTAGATACGTAGTGGGTAACAATCCTTTTCTAATCTGTAGGCTGCTGC
Source organism: Micromys minutus (assembly GCF_963924665.1). Taxonomy (NCBI): domain Eukaryota; kingdom Metazoa; phylum Chordata; class Mammalia; order Rodentia; family Muridae; genus Micromys; species Micromys minutus. The sequence goes on from NC_137965.1 coordinate 7,186,986, forward strand.
TTTGTCCAAATGAGATTGTCTTTTGCCATACAGAAGCTTCTTGGTTTCATGAAGTCCTATTGTAATTTTTAACAGCAACAATGGAAAAGTAATGCGTTCATGCCATTAAAAATGTTTAGTTTTGTGCCACATTTAAAAATAATAATACACATGATTAAGATCTACAACCCATATTTAGATCATTGAGCACCCAGTGCAGTTGACCTTCCAGAGGTCAAGCTGGTTATATAATTCTCATGGACAATCACCTTGAAAAGGAAGGTCTGAGGTCCCTGAAGAATTCTTCATCAAACACCACTCTGCCACCCAGGGACACTCAAATGTTTTTTATATCTGCCTCCCAGCAAAGCAATGTAAATTGTTGAGACAGATGACCCTAAGTTTGAGAACAATTCAAAGCAATTTCTAGGGATGGCAAGTGCCTATGCTTGTTAAAGGGAGGTTCACTCAGAAAGGAGGGAGGTGTCTCATGGTCAGGTCAAGCTTTATTCAAGAAATATAATCTCTAGAGACAGTCAAATCAGCAATTCAGTGAATTTCTCTCAAGGGAGCTTTGAAAGTATGTAACACTAACCACAGTAGAAGTAGCTTTCTCGGCTGTGTTTGGTTTTACATATTTGCACAAGCACGTGGTTTGATTAGGTAGGCTCAACATAAATATATGTAAGAATGAACTTTATCCACTTACAAACATCACAGAAATTTAGAGCTTCAACTATGCAGCTTGACTAGGCCAGAAATATTTCTTCATCCAGGCTTGGTACTCCATCCAGCGCCTTTTGAAACTCAAACTATCAAAACATCCTGTCCCTCCCACCAGGAGAGAGGGAGAGCTCTTTGGGCTTTCTTAGAGCCTAGCATCAGAGGCCAGGCAGGAAGTCCTTTCTCTGACTCCCAGTCCAATACTAGACTGTGGTGGCTTCTAAGAGGAGATGTGTCTGTGGCTCCACAAGGGCTCACACACACACACACACACACTCTCTCTCTCTCTCTCTCTCTCTCTCTCTCTCTCTCTCTCTCTCTCTCTCTCTCTCTCTCTCTCTCTCTCTCTCTCTCTCTCTCTTCCCTAGTTACCATGGTAACGAGTAATCCACCCAGAAGGCTACACTTCAGGCAAATTCCAGCTACTTTCCCTGATAGGTTTTCATCGTGTCTTGTCAAACCAAGAAACAGCCTTCCCAGAACCATTTCTCTCCTGCATCAGCATCACTGAATTGCTCTCTCAGCAACACTTCCCACAGCACAGCCTTTCCCACAACTCTCCCTGGGAGTGGAGGAATCCAACCAAAGAGGGCGGAACAAATGGAAACTTCCATTGAGTCCTGACTCCCAGGCTCTTCGCTAAGGGCATGGAAGAGAGGGCAAGGCAAAGGGCACTGTTAATGCTTCATAAATTCTTTATTTAAAAAGAAGTCGCATCCTCATCCCTTCTGTAGGATTTATTCTATGAAGGAATAATCCAAAGGCTTGGGGTTTAAGAAACTGCCTATCCTGGTGCTTCCTGTTAGTAAATTCCCAGTGCACAACCGCATCAAGAAGGCATTTCTCTGATTTTAAAAGGCGAGGTACCTGACAAGTTTTATCCCAACATACAGGTGGCGACCGTGGTGGTTTAAAAGAGGCATGTACACCATTGGCTCTGGTATTTGAGCACTCGGTTCCTAGCTGGTGGCACTGCTTGGGGAAATTTAGGTCGTGCAGCCTCGCTGGAGGAAGTAATTCCCCGAGAAAGGGCTTCGCGATCATAGCCTGGCCCCACTTTCAGATCTCTGTTTCCTTGAGGCTGGGTTGTGATGTCTCAAGTTTCTGCCTTCCTGACACATTACCGCCTCAGTGTTGACTGTCTCAACCCAACAGCTTCCAATGACACAGAGACGTGTTATAATTTACAAATTACAAACACTCAGGCCATATAGTGTAGCTTCCCCGCTATCTGGTAGCGTTTAGTTGGCCCTGTTATTTAATCTAAGTTCTGCCGTATGGCCCATGATGACTCCTTCATTCCCAGCGCCGGCCCTTTCCTCGGGAATCCACCATGCCTGGCTCTTTCCCAGAGTTCCAGTCTTTGCCAGGAAGTCCCGCCTCTCTTCTCCGGCCCTGCCATAGGCCATCAACTCACTATTAAGCCAATGAGAAGGTGACGGAGAAGAGTGTTTATAAAACAATGAGACGATTGATGCTTCATAAAAATAACAATACCAAAGTCTCCCTCATTCTGTAAGGCTACAAATTAGGTCCCATTTCTGGGCCTGTCGGTCTAGGCACCCCATTTGACAAATGATACATTTGTAAACCCTTCTGGTGCCTAGAAGTTAGTAAGCCTAGCAGGGCTTTCAGAATGGAGTTCATGAAGTGTATGCTAGGACCTTCATGATCCCTTGTTCCAGACTTTCCTGGCTTTGAATATATACTTTGCATATGGAATCAACCAGATGCCCAAACAAGCAAAATCTTATCATCCCAGGACTTCATAGCCTAGTTCCTATAATTGGGGGGGGGAGGGGTGGATCTGGAAAGCAGATCGCTTTCTAAGATGATGTGTGATGATGTGTAATACTCCGATTGGGAAGCACGGCATTGACTCTCCAGGATGGTGCTGAAACTCTGGTAACCAGAGGATCATTTAAGTCAACATTTCAGACAGCACATGGCAAGGTAAAGATGCTAGTCTATCTAAACTGTAGTTCCAGTCTTACTTTTGAACTACATGTCTGTTCCCATGGCCTGACTGTTGTCTATCTATACTTTGACTGCGGTGTTACATTAAACACGCTTGGCCCTCTGTATTCTTGCATCTGAAGGCTATTTTAGTCCTCAGACTCTTCTGCTGGCTCCACAGGAGCTCATTGTGCCCCAGTTATGCTTTCTGAGAAGAGCTTTAAATCCTGCAGGGGAGATGCATGCATTGCTGTACAAATGAGCTTGCCTTCTCCCTCTATCTGTGGCCCATCCTTCTCTCCCTTGCTAATGGAAGTGTTGTGTGAGACAACAGCGCCTGCCCACCTGATGTAGAAAGAGATCACATTCTAGAAATGTACTGTTACAATCTGAAGAGTCCCGTGCAAGGGCCAGAGATACAATATAGCAGCTAAACTCATTTGCTGCTCTTCCAGAAGACCAGAGTTTGGTTCCCAGCACACAGAGTCCTGCAACCACCTACAACTGTAGCTCCAAAGGATTCAAGGCCCTCTACTGGCCTCTACTGACACCAGCATGCAAGTGATATGCTCCCACTCAGATACACACACACACACACACACACACACACACACACACACACACACACACACTATATATATATATATATATATATATATATATATATATATATATATGTCTGAAAAGAAAGAGTGAGTTCCATGTGAAAACTAAAAATTTCTAATCAGCAAGTTCAACATGAGCAAAACCAAAATGGCACCCTAATCTCCTGCATGGTCTGGAAATACCTGTGTAGCCATCATAAATGAGCCTAGTAGCAGTCTTGCCTGTGCCTAGTTGGAACCCAATGTTCTTGGACAGCAGACAATGGAAACTTTGTAAAGACCAATGTGACTGGCATTGGAGAACCGTGGAGGTGGGAAGGTCTCTACTTCTTCAGTGCAGTTGAGTTCATTGGCTTCGAAGGAAGAAGCATCATTGCTGCAGGTCTCTCAAGATGTGAGTTTGTTTGGAGATGAGCTGGAAGTCTGTGAAGACAAAGACCTGAGAGCAATGGTTCCTGGATCAAACTAGGAAGAGAGGACGGCCTCAAGGAGACTTTATGTTCATGCATTAGATAATAAAGAAACAAAAACCTCCCTTTCCCTACCTATTTTCCAAATCTTCACTGTGTCCTGTATAGGACTATGAGTTTTATAGTACATTGTTTGCAGGATCTCTATGTAGCCCAGGCTAGTCTCAAATATGCGACTTTCATGCCTCATACATTCAAGTACTGATATTGCAAGCAAGGGGCCACCAGGCCCTGCTCATAAAGGTTTTGGGTCAAATATGTAACACATTTTTCTAGAGTCCATATAACCTAAAGACACCCCTAATAATACTCAGCTAAACGAATCATACGGAAAAGAAACATACACCCTGGCAAACCTCAAGCACATCCTTCCAGAATTCTTTATAAAACAAGAGCAAGTTGGAGCCAGCAACTCCTAAGAGTAATATCCCACAAAGAGTCCTTCATCCCCACAGTACAAGGGTTAGTGAAATTAGTCAGCTCATCATATCAGTTCAATGAAAGGAAAAACATGTAAGCATCAACTATAGAGAAAAATTGCTAGACAAATGGACATATGCATTTGTGCCTAGCAAGTGGGTTCTCTGATAGAGGTCTGATCCATGTCATCTACGTGCCAGAACGGACCAGACAGAGACCCAGTCCTACCCATCAGGGCCCACCACTGGTCGCTGCTGGTCACCATAAAATTTAACTGTTTTTCTATTTGATTCTATGGCATGTATTTTTTCTCCCTAGAATAGAACGTTCTGTACATCCAGAAGAGCTACTTTCACTCCTTGGAACTGTGCTTATTACCGTTTTAAAAAAAAAGTTGAAATGCTGTTTGCACTACCAACTAGAGAATATTTATTCTGTATATTGATGTGTTCATGAGTATATTCCCGAGATAAGAACTCGATACACAGAAATTATTATTATTTTCCCGTTGGTGAGTCAGGAGTAGATACAGTGTGGTAGCACAGAACATTAATCTCTTTGGGGCCCTCTGATTTTTTTTAAAGGGATGTAATAAAAAATTAGAAACTCAGAAATATAGTCACAGACTCCAACATTTGGTCAGCACAAATCATTAGTTTTACAAAGCCAAGAGCTATCGAAACCATAAAATCCAGGAGAAAATCAAATATTCTTCTCCATAAGAATGAAGAGCAACCTTGCCATCTTCCCTATATTACTTTTTCATGGTTTTTATTTTTGTATGTTACTTTCAGTATGGAAAGCTTTAAAAAATTATTTTTCTGTAACATAACCTAATTATTTTTCCCTTTGCACTTAGCTTTAATTTTTATGTGTGGTCATATAGATTTCTTTAGTTTCATGCATAAGGTTGTGTTGTGTGTTAGCTATCTATTTATACTTCCATAATTTTAGGTATTGCCATAGTCTACCTTATGTATAGGAGGATACTTGGCAGATATCTGGATTAGATGGTACATACACACACATAAAATTTCTATGTACCACAATTGTAACATCTTGTGCACATACCCACTGATGGTAATATTTAAGATATATATTAGGCACAATAAAGGGTTAACAGTAATAAGTAGTAACAAAGTGGTCCAATTAGTCCAGCAGACTACCAAAAGTTATATGAGTGAGATCTCTCAGTCTCAACAGAGTCACAGGAAATATTGACCTTGTCAGAGAGTGGTTGGCTGCAGGTAGCTGTAACCATGAAAGTCGGAGAGTGGTTGGCTGCAGGTAGCTATAACCATGAAAGTCGGAGAGTGGTTGGCTGCAGGTAGCTGCAACCGTGAAAGTCAGAGAGTGGTTGGCTGCAGGTAGCTGTAACCATGAAAGTCGGAGAGTGGTTGGCTGCAGGTAGCTGTAACCATGAAAGTCGGAGAGTGGTTGGCTGTAGGTAGCTGTAATCATGAAAGTCAGAGAGTGGTTGGCTGCAGGTAGCTGTAACCGTGAAAGTCAGAGAGTGGTTGGCTGCAGGTAGCTGTAACCATGAAAGTCGGAGAGTGATTGACTGTAGGTAGCTGTAACCATGAAAGTTAGAGAGTGGTTGGCTGCAGGTAGCTGTAACCGTGAAAGTCAGAGAGTGGTTGGCTGCAGGTAGCTGTAACCATGAAAGTCGGAGAGTGATTGACTGTAGGTAGCTGTAGCCATGAAAGTCAGAGAGTGGTTGGCTGTAGGTAGCTGTAACCGTGAAAGTCAGAGAGTGGTTGGCTGCAGGTAGCTGTAACCATGAAAGTCGGAGAGTGATTGACTGTAGGTAGCTGTAACCATGAAAGTCGGAGAGTGGTTGGCTGTAGGTAGCTGTAGCCATGAAAGGTGAAGAAACAATCAAGGAGGGGCCTAAACATGGCGGCCTCGTTAATTCTTATGTCTACAGTCTCATTAGGAGGCATGCTTTCATGAAAACATCCCGAGTTATCAATAAGATTCCTAAAGGAGAAAATTACACACCAAAATCAAATTACAGGACACCTGTACCAGAGACCTCCAAATTATGTGACTTCTCCTCCACTTTCATAGCTCTCTAAGGATTGGGTTGGACCCAGAGATGCTGGTCCTCTGTCCTGGCATGAGCTGTAATCTTTCCCCAGCTCTGTCCTGCTAGTGAAGACCATTTTCTTGGTTATAACAGGACTCAGGGAGAGTCCTGTCTCTCAAGTGACATGAGGACATTTATGTGCTGAAGACAGACACCTGTTACCCTGTCTCTCAGGTTCCTTTATATACCCAATATTATTATTTGTGCTGGGACAAAGACCACAGAACCAGAAAAGAAAACCAACCAAAAAGAGTGGGGAACACCAAACAGATTATCTGCTCATTAATGGCACTAAACTGGCCAGTGCCCTTTAAACTTTTGGACATGCTTTACATTTGCAAGTTAATATCCCCAAGTTAACTTATTTCTATATAATCTAGTTTTTAAGAAGTATTCTTTTCAGACATGCAACACTCTATGACTTTAACATCAGCTGAAAAGACGGGAGAATGGGCTCTTTTTCTGTGAAAGGGGCCTGTGATGAAGGCGTCTGCAGGTTGGCTCTATGGGGGTTGCAGATGGAAATGCTGAAAGTGGGGGGAGAATGTCAAGAGATCCCGTTCTCAGACTAGGAAGTGCGGGCAATTGATGACAGAGGAAAGAGGAAGAATCAGCCTCCCCCAGGGATACGCCTGCCTGGTGGTTGTCTAGTGTAGAGCGCTCAGCCCTGAAGCCATATGCAATCTGACCAAAACAGACTCTGCAGGTTGCTTCTTCTATGCAGACTTAGGCAGTAGTGAGAGAGCCCTGTTACAATGTTATCGTAGCTGTGCTTTTAATGGCACATTCCGAGGTTGCGTTGGTAAAAGCAGACTCCCTGGGATAGGCTGGAATAAAACCCTGGTCCTGATCCTCGGTTTCATTTAGTTACTACAACTGTGTATCCGACAGGCACGATTTAGGAGGGAAATGGTTTTTTGGCTCATGGTTTCAGAGTTTGAATATCCTGGCAGATTCCGGTGTTTCTGGGCCAGTGGTGTGTCAGAGCATTATGGTGTCATGAGCAACAACTTGTATACACTGCTTTGTCGTAGACAAGAAGCCACCAGGTGAAGATGAGAGCTGGGTAGAGTCTGTCACTTAGGGACACACTCCAGTGACCTATTCCTTCCAACCAGGTCTTTCCTTCCAAACATACCACAGTGCCTCCAGCTGTGGACCAATCATTGGAAACATGAGTCTGTTATAAATGTTCCAGATTCACACCAAACCATCTGCAGAACTTCTGAGTTTGCAGTCATGTGGCGAAGGGGGATGAAGAGATTGGTTAAATGAATGCGGGTAATGAGATGTTCATGCTGATCATCTTATTGGCCCCACAACTACCCAGAGCTTGATGGTGAGTGAGGACAACAATAAAATAAAGTAAAATTTGGGCAATATAATTAAGTCGACAAAGCAATCTCAGCCACAACCAGTAAGTGTTGAGTGAAGAAATAAAGGAAAGTAAATTCTTCTCCAAGGAAGAAATCTGTTTAATCATGCAATTGTTCAAACACTAGTGTATAGCGAAGTTTCAATTTTCAATCTCCAGTCTTTGTATAACTGTGGGTTTTTTTTAACATATGGCTTTATCTGAAAAATTAAAAATTAAATATTTTCCAGGTCGCATTTCTCACCCCCCTGGAGTGCAAATCTTTCACTGGATTGAACCAAAGAAGCATATTCGTTGTTTTATATTTTATATGCCTATGCACATTTCAAATTCTTATTTTTTTATTCAAGCACCCAGATGGGGGGTCTAAGAAAATCTGAACAAGGGTTACGTTCTGTCTGCTACTTAAAAGAATGAATATTGTCACTCTCCAAGCTTAGTTGGGGCTTTTTAATCCAAATTTCAGATTAAAGGGTTTGAGAGTTCTGTAACCACAAATCCGGAGAGCACATCGGTGAATCTTCACAGACTCACCTTCGTAAGAGTGTGCAACGGAAAAGATGAAAGGCACCTGACATCTGTATGTAGCAAGTCCTTGTGCAGAACCACCCCCTGCATGTCACGCAGGTCTGTCACCTGAGTTTCAACATGTCTAATCCATTCAAGGAGTTAGAAGAGAAAAATCAAATGATGAGATCCCAAAATAATTTCTGTTATGCCCTGCTCATTAATTTCTAGTATCACAGGCCTGGACAGCTTCCCTTCCCATCCGGTGGATGCCCTCTCATGCCCTGTGGAACACGTGGCAAACTCAAACACATTAGAGTTCTATGAGATCTCATGTTTTGTAGGGCACTTAAGTATTTCTCTAGGCAGAAGCACTAGGGTGTTGTGAGGTATTACCAGAACTCCAAAGACATTCTTTAAAAGGTAGATTTTTAAGACATAGAGAAGTAATAAACTTTACCAAAAAAATCTATGTGTCACAGTCCTAATTATCACATATTCTAAATTCTCAAGTGTTGAACATAGACACAGGGATATAGGTGATCTCCATGTGTCAACACATCTGCGAATGGCATGCGATGAACTAGGAAAATCTGTGAGCTTACACACCTGCATGGACTGAAAATCCGTGAGCTTACACACCTGCATGGACTGAGTTTGGTCCCCATCACCACTGAACGGTGACTCCACCCATCCCATTTCTTTTCTTTTCCTTAGATTTATTTTATTTTACATCTCTAAGTATTCTACCTACGTGTGTGTACGTGCACCATGTGTACGCTTGGTACCTGCAGAGGTCAGAAGAGGGAGTTAGATCCTCTGGACCTGGAGTTATGGACGGTTGTGAATACCGTGGATGCTGTGAATCAAGCCTAGGTCATGTATGAGAGTAGCAGGAGCTCTTCATGGCTGAGTCATCTCTCCAGCTCTGCCCCCCCTCCCCCGTCTATGTAGCAGCCTCGTTAAGACCAGGGGCCTTTCAATTTCCCTTGCTTTGTCTCTTCTTCTCTTTGAAATGAATGTGAACATCAATGTGAACGTGCTCTTTAAGGACTTAAAAGGAAGCCTACTCTGGGAATGCTAAGCTTGCTTGCAATTATTTACCATCTGTTGAAATAAAGGCAAGAGTTGTGCCAAACAGAAAGTGTTATGTACTTTTTGAAAATTTAATTTAATTAATTTATTTTTTTTACTATCTTAGAAACTATAGAAAAGATAGAATGTTGTCATGGAGAAAAAGTAATGACCCAAAGAAAACTAGCTAAAAATGGTAATGGTTACAAATTGGCAACTGGCTGTATCCCTTGGCTTTCTTGTAGCATGTTCTGTGTTGATCCATAGAATAGATTATACCATCCTGCAGTGATGTTGCTGTGTACATTCTTGCCAGGATCTGATTCCTGGGTGACATGTTTTTAACCAGATGGTGCATTGGATCAAGGAAGATACTTACAAATCATGTTTTCGAGAAGTAAATCAATGGGTAATCAGAAACGTACTTTTTGTGGTGAGACCTTTCCCAGGGAAAAGACAGAAGAAAGGAAAGAAACAGAAGATTTGGAAGAGGTAAATGCAAAGGGGGTTGATGAGAACATCAATAAAATACTTCTTGTCCAAAAAAGATTTTATGAAAAACTCTCTGTCTCTCTGCCCCTGCATTTGTCTCTCTCTGTGTCTCTTTCTGTCTCTCCATTTCTGTCTCTCTATGTATGTATGTGTGTGTCTCTCTCTTTGTTTCTCTATTTCTGTCCCTCTGTCTCTCCTCCCTGTCTCTGTGTGTGTGTGTGTGCATGTACACACACACACACACACACACACACACACACATGCATGTACATGTGTTGTTATAATATCAGAGAATGAGTATGGGATAGGAAATCTGGATTCAAAATATAAATGTTGTGTAACATTTTTGTCCTCTACTGGTGATGTGAGACATGTGTTAGTTTTCCTGGAGCTGCCATGATAGAACATCCTTGTCTTGGTTTTAACAGCAGAAAGTATTCCTTTATGGCTCTCGTGACTTAATATTAAAAATGTCCCTGAGGTTGACTTTTAAGGATATTGTTTTTGTCTCCTCCCTATATCTTCACACAGTGCCTTGGTTACTTTTCCATTGCTGTGATAAGACATTAGGACCAAAGCAACTAAGAGAAGAAAGAGTTAATTTGGAGCTTAAATCATAGGCTTAAATTCCATAATCATCATGGCAGGCAGGCAAGGTACTAAAGTAGGTGAGTGCTTAAATGTTACTCCACAAACACAAGGCAGAGAGAACTAACTGAGAATATCACAAGCTTTTGAAACCTTAAACCTCATACTTCAGTGATACAACTCTTCCAAAAGGGCCACTCCCCCTAATCCTTCCCAAACAGTTCCATGGCAACCAATTATTTAAATATGAGCTTATGAGGGACAGTCTCATTCAAAATACCACATGAGTTTTTTTTCCTGTTGCTTTCTTTTAATCTCTCTTTTACATGTATTTGTGTGGTATGTGGTATGTGGTATGCTATGCTGTGGTATGTGTTCGTGTATATGTATAAGAATGGTTACATCTGTATGTTTCAAAGAACATGTATGTGTATTCATATGCAGTGGGGGACCAAGGTTGATTCCTGGGAGTTTTCCTTGTCTGCACTTATTCATTGAATGAGGATTTCTCAGTTGAACCCAGAGTTCACCAATATGACTAGCCCTGCAAAAGAGTTTGTTCTAGGGGTCCCACGTCTCTGATTCTGAGTGAGGAAAATGCAAGTTTTGGAAGACTAAACATTTATATAAGTTCTAGAGATCTTAATGTCTGTTCTCACCCTTGCATAGCAAGCACTTTGCCCACCAAACAATCTCCCTAGCCTTAATCTCTTCTTTATGTCAGCCATGTTGAATTAAGGCTCATCCTAGAGACCCACTGATGAATACCTAAGTATCTATAAACTCAATTTACAGATTTCAGATACCAGGTTAGATCAATATATAAATTTTTAGAGAACAACTCAGTGTATCTTAGGACACGTTGTGATCTCAGGATTCCTTTTGGCAAAACGTATAAAGAGAAGTAACTCAGAGCTTTAATTATTAAATGGGACAATATGTTTCAAAAATGAAATTTCCATCAACAAGAAGTTGTCAAATTATATTTATATGACTGAATTCTTGGCAAAAAGCCAGAAAAGGTTTTCAACCACATAAGAAAATGCCTATAGTGTTGGGGAAAGAACACCTTGTTTACAATAAGTGTATGCAAATATATTTACTTTGTGACAAAAACACATATTGAGACAAAACACACCAAAATGCTAATTAAGGCTAAATTTTAGTGGTGGAGTTTCTCAGGGATAATCTTTATTTTCCTTATAGTAACTGTCTTCTCCATAAATAACAGGTCTGTATGTATTATTTGTTTTTGCATCAAATGCGTGTTCTTTTTCTATCACCATGACAAGAGTTTTCCTAAAGGGGAAAAGCTCACAGCTGCAAAAGTTTCCATTCATGATCACATGATTTTTTTTTTAATCTTTTGGCAGAATAGTACATCATAGTGGGAGGCCATGGTATGGCAAGCTAGTCAGCTCATGGCGAAGGAAGCAGAAAGAGAGACTGGCATCAGTCCCAATGCCCACTTCTTCACAGCCACATATCCAGTGGACTCACTTGTTTTTTTATAAGACCTCACTCCCTGCGGGTCCTGCTATCTCTGAACAGCATCACAGGCTCAGAGTGCAGTTTGGTTTTGGGGGACTCTCAAACTCAAATTAAACCAGGGATAATGTTAAATGTTAATTTTCAGCATTAAGTACACTGTAAGCCTCCAGTCCCCGTATTCTCAGATCTTTTCCATATATTGACTTTGCCTCCTTGTTCTTTCTTCTGGTTCTTCTGGCATTTAACACTGTACTTTTAATACAGGCTCAAAATTTAGTTTCTTGATATCTATTCTTTTCTACTACCGACTTTTCTCTGTAGCCAATGAGGACCCATCTCATTTTCCCCTCACTTCTACGTCCTACCATATTAATATAGTATTATTTGATTGTTATTAAATATCCAGTGGTTACATTTTAATGACAATTTTCAAACATTTCATGGCTGAACAAAATGACATCTGTGATGACATTCTTAAATAATTCTTTCTTGAAGTCAACAGCAGCCTGATTGGCTTTCCTTCTCTCTCTTTCCTTCCTTCCTTTTTTCTTCCTTCTCTTCCTTTCTTCCTTCCTTTCTTGCTTTACTCTTCTCTTTCATTTTTCTCCCTCTTCCTACCTTTCTTTTTTCTCTTTCTGTCTTTGACTTTTTCTTCCCTCCTGCTTTCCTTTCTTTCTTCTTTCTTTATTCTTTCTTTCTTTCTTTCTCTCTTACTTCCTTTCTTTACATAACTACTACTAAATCACCCTCAGAAGGCACATCATGTCTTCAATAAAGACCAACTTACAGATGGGCTCATCTTTTTATTTCAATGTTTTTCTCCACAGTTCACTCTGAGAGCCCCAACTTCTTTGTGTCTCTTATGTAGTCCTTGCCTATCCCTTGGGTGAAATCTTGAGATTGCTCTCTCAATGAGAAGAAAGTTCTCATGTCTACACAGAAATATATGGGTACTTTTTGATCCTAATTATTGATGTCTAGCTGGAAATACAGCAGTTACCAGGTCGTCATAATATGATTTAAATCAAACAACAACAAAACAGATGTCTCACTAGCCAGTAAAGTGACTCTGTGGATAAATTCTCTTGTTACCATGTCTGTTGACCTAAGCAAGTCCTCAGGTCGCACATGGTAGAAGGAAAGAACTCCTAACTCTTGCATATTTTTATCTGACTTCCTCACATGCATCCTGACACCCATTTACCCAACATATACACACAGTAAGTAAAGTTAGTTACGATTTTAAATGGTGTTTTGGCCCATTTGAATTATTATAACAACATAGCACAGTCTAGGTAGCTTTCAAGCCTCAGCAGTTCCTCATGGTTCTGAAGCTGGACATCAGGAACAGAGTTGCCAACACAATCACATTCTAATGAGGGCTCTTTCTGAACTGTAGATTGGCATCTCAGGATATCTTCATAGCCTCTTGGGACTTTGCTTGTAAATGTACTAAGGGTGTTCACAAAGGGCTCCAACCATGTATGAGAATCACCTACCAATATTCTCACACAAAAATACCATACAATGTCAAACAAAGATGGATTTGGGGTTTGGTTTTGTCCTTGGGTGTGTCTGCTCTGTGTTTCAATGCTCCTTTTTCCTCTATCTCTCTCTCTCTCTCTCTCTCTCTCTCTCTCTCTCTCTCTCTCTCTCTTTCTTTCTCCCCCCCTCTGTCTCTCCATCTCTGTCTCTCTCTGTCTCTGTCTCTCCCTCCCTCCCTCTTTTATACACACTCCAAGAAAACTTTAAGGACTCTTTGAGAACTGAAAGAAGAACACAGCACATTTTGCCTATGCTGGCAAATCAGAGATGGCTCAGGTGACAGGCGCTGGGTTAACATCTCACTAACCTTACTGCACAGCTTCATGTTAGAGTAACAGCCTCCCGGTAAATATTTTGCTTTGTTGGCTGCAGGCTACAAAGCTACTAGACTAGATTTCATGTAGAAAATAACAAAACTGGAACATTAAATCCAGAAGGAACATTAAATCCAGAGATAGTCTCTATAATAAATAAACAAAAATACCAAGTCCTGTTAAAGGGTGACTACGTTGGGGCTGGAGAGATGGTTCGGCACTTATGAGCACTGGTTGCTCTTCCAGAGGACCTGGGTTCAAAACCCAGCAACCACATGGCAGTACCCACATAGCAGTTCACAGACATCCGTAATTCCAGTTTTGGGGGTCTGACACACTCACATCAGCATACATGGAGGCAAAACGCATTGTAAATAAAACTGAAAATATTTAAAAGGGTGACTAAGCCACTGGGAAGTGAAATAAAGCTAACGTAGAACTCAGGTCTCTCTAACTCCAGGAACACTTCTCTCTCAACCCATGATGAGCTCAAAATCATAAAAACTCTCTCTCCTGCTGAAATCTGGATAAGATGAACACGTCGATGTGCAAATCCTGTCCTCCAGTGCTACCACCTCTGATTTCCCTGGATAGAGATCATTCCTCTCTCCCAGTACATCTCTTTTCTCTGAAATGCCTGACTGCTCACGAACGTTTACCTGGAGGGACTTCAGGATGCAGAACAAATACTTCCCGAACAGGAAGAGAGGTTGCAGAAACATTGCTTCTTCCTGTGAAGAGTGTTTGATGTCATTCTCCCATGTGCACAATGACTGTGTGGTTGTTACAGCTCCTGAAATCATTATGGCAGCATATCTTATCAGTTCTCTGGTCTTTATGGAGGGCCTGCTTCTCTTACTTTCTTGTGATTTTATTTTTAAATACGAACTGGTAATTATGAAGAGTCTCTTGATCCCAAGACTGCATTCACATATATATGTATATGTACGTATGTATGTATGTATGTATGTATGTATGTATGTATTCTGATATATATTATACGGAAGCAACTCACACATTAGAGCTTTAGTCCTGAGCCTATAATTTGCAAGAATATTGAACCCTCATAAAAAGTAAAAGTTATAATGCTTAGAACCAGGATTACAGCTGCCCAGTCACATAAAAATTTAAATAATGGGCCAAAGAAGAGAATGCTCTCTGGTCTCAGAGAAAGACTCCACCATCCTTGTAAGGATGTGCTCGCTTTGTTTGGAGAAGATAAGGAAAGGTGGGGTTGATTTCTCCTTCGAGGAAGCTCATCTTCAGATGCTGTTGTGGGCGTGGCAGGTTGGCCTGGTTTATTTCCATCCCCTCCCCCACAGTGAAACCGTTAGCTGGCACCTGAACGTCAGTGGATGTGTGAGCTCTCAAGTGTGAAACAGGCAGAGGAAGGGCAAGCAGCATCCCAAGGGAGGAAGACCAGTGTGAGCAGGTCAGGAAGCCTGTGAGAGGGAGGCAAAGTAGAACTGGGCTACAGCTGTGGCGAGACACAGCCCAGAGCCGTCTCCACATGGTTTTATGTTTGGGTATGACTAGAGTTTTGCATTAAGTTCCCTGGTAGCCTCGGATGGTTTTCTGACATCAGCATGTTCTCCTCAATCTCCTCTTCTGAGGCCTGTCCAGCTCCTGACCCTTCAAATGGGTGCTACCATTTGACTCCAGTCAGTGCCGGATTCTCGGATTCAGCTCAAACGGTCCGACTGAGATGGTGCTTCCTCAGCTACACTGAGGCAGAGTTTCTGAGAACTCAGTCTGCAGGGAGGAGGATGAAGCCTAGAATTCTTCAGTTTGACTCAGATCTCTCCGGTTGGTAGGAATCACTTTTTCCCCCATGTAATGCAAACACAGAAAAAATCATTTTTTTAAAAAATGGAGGCAGAATAAGTAAGTCTTCAAGAAGCATTGGTTAAATTAAGTTCCTTAAATTCATTTTAAGTGATTAAACAACTAATTAAATGATAATTTAATAAAATGATCTTAAAAGTGCCAAGTAACGATGGGGTGAGAAGAAAAGGTAACATGGTTGTCCCCCCGCCAAAGCATCCTCAACAAACCAAAGATGGCAGTATAAACAATACCCATAAAATATAGCAAAAGCGATGATAGAGAAAAGCAAATAAAATCAGAGTCCAGAGGGGAAGAAATCTATAATGAACTTAGCTTTTAATTGAAGTTTTGTGGAGTTTTTTTTTTTTTAATTTGTGTGTGTGTGTGCACCACAGAGGCCAGAGGTATCAGATAGGTGATCCTGGACTGACAAGCAAGTGTAAATCACCTGAAGTGAGATCTTGGAACCAACTCTGGTCCTCTGCAGTGTCTTAGTTGGGATTTCCAATGCTGTCCAGAGATACCATGACCACTGCAACTCCTATAAAGGAAAATTGTAATTGGGATTGACTTTCAGTTCAGAAGCCTTTATTTTTCATTATGGCAGGAAGCACAGTTGCCCACAGACAAACATGGTGCTGGAGAGGTAGCTGAGAGTTCTATATCTGGATCAGCAGGCAGCAGGAAGAGAGACCTAGGGCCTGGCTTGAGCATTTTATACCGCAAAGCCCACCCCTCAGTGACACACTTCCTCCAATGAGGATATACTTATTCCAACAAGGCCACACAGAATAATAGTGCCACTCCCTGTGAGCCTATGGGAGTCATTTCATTCAAACCACCACACGAGCACGCGCTTTCAGTGGCTAAGCCATCTCTCTAGCTCACAGATGATTTTTTTACATAAGGTTATAGTCATAGTTTCCAACAGAGGAAGGTGTTGTTATTTAAAGAACTATACTCTCAAGAATGGCAGGAAGTGGCTTTTATGAAGATCAAAGTGATCCACAAAAGGAAGGCACAATATGTTGAGACACAACTCTTACGGAACTGTTGCAAAGTAGAAGGTGGACTGAAAGGAGCAGAGGCGGAGAAAGCAATTAAGATGCTACCATGGAACTTGATAGAAAGCACCATGCATGTGACTCTCATCACCCAACAGAAAAGAGGGAGACACCTTGTATTTTAATTCTTACCAATTCCTTTAGGGCGGTCCTTTTAGTTAAGCTAGAAGCTTAATTCACTGGCAGTGTGGTTAGTCTCCTAAATGCTGCACAAGCTACGCCAACACAGTTCCTGGCCAAGTGGGTGAGTGTTTGTGAAAGGCACACCTTACCTTACCTGACTTGGATCAATGTTAGTGTGGGTATTTACAAGGGTCTGCAGGAGCTGAGTGTGGTAGCACACATCTGTAAATCCCAGGACAAGGGAGACTGAAGCCTTCCTGAGAAAGATCGAAAGTTAGCCTGGGCTACATAGTGAAATTCTGCTTCAAAAACAAGGGTGCAAGTAAAAGTTGAAGATCTTTGGTCTCTTGAGGGTCAAGAGAAGGAGACAAAGTCAGTGCGGTCTTCCTCATTTTCTCTGGGATGACATTTCTCTGAGGGTCGCCTGGCATTGCAAGCCAGCATTTGGAAGGCTGCAGTAAGATAAAGCTATGATGTGATTACATAGTGCGGTCTGTCATTTACGGTGAAAAAGCCAGCTGTTCCGTTGCTTCTTGTGACTTTAGGAAGTATTTCTAGACAAAGAATCACATCTGGACGCTAAAACTGCTGTGTCTTAAACACCACAGAATTAACTGTGATTTGCTCTAGAAAAACGATTAATACCAGAGGAGGGCCTGAGGGTAACAAAGCCCCTGATGCCAAAATCTCAAGTCCGGGTATTTAACATAACTGTGGTGTGATGTGTGACTGAATAATCTCTAAATTTCAATCTTATCTATGGAATTTTAATATGCATGTGTTGGTAAATTAATCATTTAAATAGAGGTAAGTTGTCCTTCCCTGAATAGTTGGATTCTGGGAGAAGGATCTGCTCTTAATGCTGGGTTCTCTTCTACTCTGACAGATGCAGTGCCCTCTGAGTGAGCCCTGGAGGGCTCAGTAGGAAGGGAAGGTATTGTGTACATTGGTCAGTTGGGCCATTGGCATTACTAACTGGATCAGTCAATGGAACAGATGTAGGTTTAGATGCAGTGTGATTACCTAAGGGGTATTAAAAGCTTATTGTTGGCCATGTTGACTTTGTGATGCCTGTAGGGTTGCATGATGCACAACTGGTAAAAGAGGACATAGTGAATCCAGGGTAGCCTGGGTCACATAAGACTCAGATCAAAACAAGCGAATCAAATCAACAAACAAAAAAGAATTGGCGAAGGAAATAGGGAAGGTCATTTCTACCGGAACCCAGAAGGAAGGTAGAGGGATCAGATCATTCTAGAGAGAGAGAAAAAAAAAAACACAGAAACCAAGTGATATAGAAGGTTAATTGGCAGCAGACAGAGCCAGATCTTTGGCAAATAAGCAAGAAGTGGCCTTAAGACTCTTAATAATACCAACGTACAGGCACTCACTGAGAACATCCTCTGAGACCCAAGCAGTTAAAACCCAGCACACCCAGCACTGGTCTCAGAGGAAGCATGGTGGCCTGCATTCTTGGGTGAACGGGGTGCTAATGGTTCAGGGGTTCCATCTATGGGGAGGAAAGTCAGCTTAGCTACTGGGCTTCTTGACTCAGGCCTGCAGTCTGAAGGTGACTGCAAATAGTGCACACACACACACACTCACACACACACTCACACACACACATACTCACACACACACACAAACATACTCACACACACACACACTCACACACTCACACACACACACATACACAAACATACTCACACACACACACTCACACACTCACACACACACACACACACACACACTCACACTCACACACACACTTACAGAGCAAATCTAATCAGTGTTCAAAACCGAATCTGAGCATTCCCACTAAATTCAACTCTTGAAGTCCTAATCCCTGGTATGAGGGAATAGGAAGTGGGTCTTTGGTTTAGATTAGGTCATGATGGGCGAGCCTCCACTGTATGGGAGCCTAGCATGAAGACAGAAGTGGACCCTCACCAAGCATGTGTTTGCCAACCCTTGATCTCATTTCTCCCAATCTCAAGGACAGCAAGCTGTAGATTTCTAGGCAGAGCTCCTAGTATTTTTCACGCCAAGCACATTCTGCCTTGGGGGCATCTTTTGGATAGAAGTGTCCATACTCTGCTTTTTCACTGTGTGTTGGCATCTCCAATTCTAGAGAATAGGGTCAAGCACTTGATCCTGATATGAGTAAACGATGGTCCCTTCCCAGAGTTGTGTTCCTTTACTTCACCACCTACAAGATAAACAGAGTCACCCCACTATAACCTTTATAGCCACTGATCTCAAGGGGACAGCCCGGATCTTCATCTTACTCCTCAGTAGAGATCCTACATGTCCCTTGACAGGGTCATGGAACTCGCTTTCCCTGGCTCTGTCTCGGGGACCACTGGACGTCTGGACAGACCCAAGCATCTTTTCTTTCCTCAAACATCTGTTCTGTTGGGCCTCCGAGTGAGAGGGTGGGCACTTGGTGGCTGCCTGCCTCGGAAACTGTCCATTATGAGCCTCGGATCATCTTGCCTTCCATTAAGTGTGTGATTACAGCCAGATGCTGCGGTGATGGGTACACCACTCCCTATAATAACCGTAATTATGAGCCTGGTGTCTCTTCAGCGCAACCAACTCTGAACTTCTGAAGTCAGAAGAAATGTGGAAGGATTTCTTATTACAGGCAGCAATCGAATGGAGGAGGAGGAGAACCTTAGGAAGGGGGGAATTCCTGCTTGATGTACTGGCTTCTGTGCAGCATGCTCTGACATCTCTCAGGGTGGCCCTGGAGCCCAGAACACTCATGACTCTGGCTTCACACTCTTGCGCCCCTTCCTCTTCTCCTCCGCTCTTCACCCAGCCCTGCCTCCCCTTCTGCTTCTTTCTCAGCTGAGGGAAAATAAGCACCTGCTCGCTCACCAACTCACTCCTCCCTGCAGTGAGGGCCTGCCAGAGGGGGTGCCTCTCCTGCCGGTTTGGGTGAAGTTCTTGGAATATCCAGGGAGAAGGGGGCTGTAGGAAGCTAAACTTGGCCGTGTGCCACATGACTAACAGCCACCTGGCCTGCTGTTCTTGGGGCTCCATCTATTTGTAGAACACAGAGCTGTTTGGGGTGTATTTGTGCACAAGCTGAGACTTTCTGTGTAGGAGCACATTTAAAAAGTGAAGAGATGCTACATGTGTTTGGGTGACCTGCTGTGGCACAGTCGCAGGCCTTGGGCAGCTTAATGGTAGGAATTTGGTGTTGATTTTTTCACAGTTTGGGGTGGAGGTTCAAAGTGCACAAGCATTAGTGGGGCTGGTTTCTTCCATGAGAGGTGAGGAGAGGCCCTAGGCGTGGCTGTGTTCCTCCCTCTTCCTGTAGAGCCTCCATCTTTCCTCTGCCTGTGTGTTTCTCTGCATGTTGTCCTTTCTATACATGCCTCCCTTATACTGGATTAGGGACCCATTCTATTCCACCATGTCTAATGGTTTTACTGTTGTGAACAGATACCATGACCAAGGCAAGTCTTACAAGGACAACATTTAATTGGGGCTGGCTTACAGGTTCAGAGGTTCAGTCTGTTATCATCAAGGTGGGAGCATGGCAGCATCCAGGCAGGCCTGGTGCAGTAGGAGCTGAGAGTTCTACATCTTCATCTGAAGGCTGCTAGCAGAAGACTGGCTTCCAAGCAGCTAGAATGAGGGTCTTAAGCCCATGCCCACAGTGAGGCACCTACTCCAACAAGGCCACACCTCCTAATAGTGTCACTCTTTGGGCTAAGCATATACAAACCACCACACACCATGACCTCATGCTCACTAATTATCCCATGCAACGGCCACTCTGTGCTTGAATAAGGTCATATTCGGAGGTGTTAGCATCAAGCAAACATGTCTGCAAGGGGTTGGGGAGGACGCTCCAATTCTTAATGTATATTTTTGTAAGCCTGTCATGGGCCAGGTACTGTCAGAATTCTAAAAATAGGTCCTAATGAAGAAGAAAGTTTCTGTTTCAGTACAGGTCACTGAGGTATATAAATACAAAGGGGGGTATAGGATCCAAGAGATGATAATTATCACAATAGGTTTCTGTCACTGGAAGGGCTATGGGGGAGCACAGGCAGAGAAGATTGTCTCCCTGCAAACCCAGAGGTGGCTGCCCTGAGGGAGATTGGTCTAGAGGCTGATGGGCAGCCACAGTGGGAAAGGTGGGTGGGATACACAGGAAGTGACAGAAGTCGGGAAGAGCAGAGGGCTAGAAACCGGGGCACATACAGAGAAGTGGAGACAGTTTCCTGGGTTGCATCAGTTTGTGTCTGTAAGGTCCAGTGGAGTAGATGGGGGTGGAGGGGGATGAGATTCTTCTGGGAAAAAATGGACCCAGGCCTGACAACCCACTGAGGAGTTACGACCGAAGCCAGGGGTGATGCCAGAGACACGGAAGACTCACCCCTAGGAAATGAAGTGAAGCTAACCAATCAGGAAAACCTCACTGTCCACAGACTTGGAGCAAGAGAACCAGGAAGGTAAATAGTTCAAGGATGTTTCTGTCCTAGCAAAAGAGGGCTGTGGCTGAGCAGGGGGAGCCCTGTAGTTTGGGGATCTTCGGATGCTGTCTTAAGTTCCCCAGCGCTCACATGGCTGCTTGCCTCAGACAGCCATGTCACCAATCTGTAATGTCTGACACTGGTCTTTTCTCCCTTGTTACTTTATTGTTCACACACTTAAACAGTCTTTATTGTACGCCACTAAACAACACTGCTACATTTCAAATATTTGGTCATTTCTGTATCAAAAGTATCCATAACATAGGCACAGGTATTAGACTGTCGTGCAGAGGAAGGAAGATAAGATTGTGCCTAAAAACAGTCACACATCTAGTTCATGGCAGCAGCAGAATGTAACACTGGCTGTCTTAGGGTTTCATTGCTGTGCACAGGCACCATGACCGAGGCAACTCTTATAAAGGACAATTATCTCATTGGGGCTGGTTTATAGTTCCAGAGGTTCAGTCCATCGTCATCATGGCAGGAAGCATGGCAGCGTACAGTCAGACATGGTGCTAGGAATGAGAGTTCTACATCTTCATCTGAGGGCTGCCCAAAGGAGACTGTCTTCTTCAGGCAGCGGGTAGGAGGTTCTTGTTTGCTAGGTGGAGCTTGAGCATAGGAGTCCTCAAAGCCCACATACATAGTGATGACCTTCCTCTAACACCTCTTCCTATAGGGCCACACCTCCTTCAACAAGGCCACACCTCCTTCAACAAGGCCACACCTCCTTCAACAAGGCCACACCTCCTTCAATTAGGCCATAACTCCTTCAACAAGGGCACACCTCCTAACAGTGCCACTTCCCATGGGCCGAGCATTTTCAAACTACCATACTGGCCGTTTAAGTTCAGATATTACACTTTTTTCTTTTTGTCAGTGTTTTAGATTAAAGATGCACTCGGGAACTGTTCTACCATGGCACCACATCTCAGCCATTTAACTATGACTCTACACTACCTGTTATGAGCAAGCTGGTCTTTTATCATCTCGCCTAAGCAGAATACTTATTAAATGATAATATATAGTTAAAATGATGGGGAACTGGAGTTTTGAGGCTGTGGGTGTTACACATGACTCCAAAAACTCCAAGCCTGGATAGAAGGTGAGGCTGCTGAGTTGGAGTCCACAAAAGAGGAAGCTGCTTCTTAGGGCTGAAGACAAAGGATGGTTAAGTTCAGAGCAGCCTGCAGGGGCACAGCAGGTGTGTGGGCTTGTGACTTCAGCCTGGCTTTACCGGGTTCACATCACCCAGTCCTATTGGGAGGAAAAAGAGTGTCAACACAAAAGCTTCATCCCATAAGAGATGAATAACTGTTATTAGCTTTAGACTCTAGGCATTTTTATGAGATCTTAGTTCCAAGGCTTTGAGGTTTGGCAGAAGAAGCATATTATTCACACACAAAACAACTGCATTAAAATAGCATTAAGCATCTGGCTTACAGTGACAAGACCTCAGAACCCAAGTGACAACTCAAAGACTGTCCTGAGCTCACCCCCAACCCCAGGCTTGGTGCTGCTCCTTCTTTGAGACACAAATGACTCCAGTGTGCAGAAGTCATGTGGGGAACCAGGACAAGGTAAGAAGGAAACGCAGTTGCCCCGTTTCTTCCAGCAAGGGCTGAGAGATATGTGGGTAACACAAGCCCAAAGCCCTAGACCAGATACCATGTCCCTGATGCAGGACTGTCTTAGTTTGCAAAACACTTCTCTCTTTCTTAGCTAGCTAAGCAACAGGAAAAAGCAACTGCACTCATTTCTAAATTGATCCAAATCACTCTAAAATACCATCTATTTTTGGAAGTAAATTGGAGATCCGTTTCGTCTACCTCTCTTCCTAACTGGGGAAACGAAGAGGGCTCTAAGCCACAGGTCAACAGCTGAGAAAGAAGTGCAAGAGCCAGGCTGTGGGAAAGGACACAGCGATCACGGCCCGGAGTATGGCTGGAATTAAAGGACGAGTGAGGGTGAAAGGGATTTGGGTTCTTCCTCCGACCTGTCACTTAGCAGAGACAATCTTGGCTCTGCAGGGAGCTATTCGAGTGTCACAGTTGTAAGTGAATCTATGACATCCCACCAGAGGCCTCTGGTGACACTATGACAGCTCACCGGTCCCCACCCTTTTTCTTTAGGAAGACATGAGATAACCTTTAAATGCAATGTCTATGTGTATAGCAAGATCAGAGCAGTTGTGAGGGTCTGGATGTTAAATCCACAACAAGGGTGTATGCTACTCTCAGAGAAAGGCATCACATAGCCAGCGATAGACCACACCAGCAGGTTTTTTATTTTATTTTACTTCTTTCTTTCTTTCTTTCTTTCTTTATTTATTTATTTATTTATTTATTTATTTTTGGTAGAGCTCCATATAGTTCTTTTCTGACTGGAATCTTATTTAAAAGTTTTAATGAGCACATTAGCTGTGATTTAACACTAAGTTTGAATGAAAAAGCACACAGATTTGACATGTTTCTTGGCAACAGCTTTTGACATAAAACAATGTGTTTGTCTCTAGTTTTGTACTGAGATTCTTCAGTGGGAAGTCTCTAGAATTCAAACATCCTCTTTGGAGGTTGAATTTGAGCTTTTCTTTTTTATGATTTTTACCGCATACACCCACACGCTCACACACACACACACACACACACACACACACACACACACACACAAATCCACCAACCCAGGTGTGGGCTTGCTCAGCCCAGGTATAGTCACTGACCTATGGCAAGCCGTGTCCACAAGGCAGCAGCAGTGAGGCCTGATCATTCTGTGTGGCAGGCTTAGGAGATCTAAGTCATCCCTTATCCCAGACAACATTTTCCCCTGAGCTTGGCCTTTGTGTTTTCTCCTTGAGTTATGAAAACCCAGTGAGGAAAACACAAAGAAATGTTGACACAGACAAGAGAGCCAGGGGAGGAAATGACTGTCTAGAACAGCAGTTCTCAACTGTGGGGTCGTGACCATTTTGGGGGCCAAATGATCATTTCATAGGGGATGTCTGAGACTATCAGAAAACACAGATTTTTACATTGCAATTCATAACAGTAGCAAAAAAAATTCAGCTTTAAGGTATCAATCAAAATAATTTTATTGTTGGGGGAGGGTCAGCACAACATGAGGAACTGCCTTAGAAGGTCACAGCATCAGGAAAGTCGAGAACTGATTGATCTAGGTGGCTACACTGGCCTCTGACTCCATTCCTGTGTTGTAGAGCTATGGACCGCACAAGTGTGGACACAGCAGGCTATAAATCCATGTTTAACCGTGTAATCAGACAGCATAGGTCGCTTGAGTCGCTCACATTGATAGCAAGACCTCCAGTTCGGAGCAACAGCAGGTAGAAGAGTTCATAGGGTTCTCCTGGCACAAATTGAGTAAGCCCACACCTCACTGTGATCTCCTGGGTACGACTGATCCCACACGCATGTTTGGTTTCAATGGAAACGGCAGGAATGTAGGAAGACCTTGTTACCAAATTTCAGGCACTGAGCATCCCAGCTGAGCTGGCCTAACCACTGACTTCCTGTGATGTTCATGCCTCCACATCGCCGTTAAGGCCAGAAAGGGTCCACGGTCGTCTTGTCAAAGCTCTCAGTATGCCTAGGGCTGGTTAGTTTTGCTCCTGCTGAGACAGGGGGAGATGATGAACTATTGTCGTCCATAGGCTACTGTGCTGAAAAGCTCCATGAGCTCTTCCTAGGGTAGCAGACTGGCAGAGAACCAGGATGTCCATCCAACCCTGGAGACCACAGAAGTATTTGACTTCATGCAGGGCCATGAAGCTGAAAGTCCTCTACCGCTGCTGCAGCAGATTCTGAACAGACATAGTCATCGGGCATTTTAAACCTAAGGCCATGGACAAGTATGGCTTCGTTGCTTTTCTCAGCAATTATTATCTCTTCAAACAGAACCACAAGCGTATTTCATGGAAGGCCTGGGTGACTCCTCCTATCAGTGAATAAAATAAGAAAACTTTCATAAGGAAAATAATCTCATAAGGTTTTATTCTTAGATGCCCAGAAACATACACACTTACCTGTCTGCAACCCTCCCTGTCAACACGTTGGACAATGAAAGAACTTTTCTTGGAAAGGATACGGCAGATGCAGGTCCATAAACTGGGATGAGTCTGAGTGAGTATTGGCGTGGAAGGCAACCAAGGGAAGAGTCCAGGAAAGTGGGGGGAGGGGCTGTGGGGATTTTCCTGATGCATGTGAGATCTGAGTCAGGCTGAGGGTAGGGACCAAAAAGACCCAGTAGAGGAACTGAGCAGAGAGTTGATGTAAAAAAAAAAGTGTGGGATTAAAATGGTTTTCCTTTCTCATCTCTCCCAAAACCAAGTGACAGACCCCAGAGGAAGCAAACTTGCGACTAGTTGGGAGACAAGTAGGCAGAACATTTTTGTAGTTTCGGTTCTTGTTCTCACTAACCTGACTCTCAAGACAGAGTGCATGGACTTGTGACTAGCACCTAAGTAGCCCCTGGGTCTACAAATGTGGGTCCTGCTGATATGGGATGTTAGTAAAAAAAACAAAACAAAAACAAAGTCTTTGTAGACATGAGGCTTTTGTGTTTGCTAAAGAAGGGGACAAACAGTTTGCTGGGCTGTCAAGTGACAAGGCAGTGATTTGTAAAAACTGGAAAATCCATGTGAGGAATCGTGGGGAGTAAGCAGCACATGGTAGGGGTTAGGAAAGACCGCTCTGGGGTGCACACAACAAGAGTTAGGAAAACCTCTCTGGGGTGCACACAACAAGAGTTAGGAAAACCTCTCTGGAAGTCCTAAACAATAACGATCAGTTTACGTTTCGGGATGTGTGGTGCACACTCCATGCAGAAGGCACAGAAAATCCAAAGGCTCTGAGGAATTGTGACTGGTACCCATGCCAGGGACAGAAAGCAAACTAAGGGAAAGTCTGACCCAAAGAACTAGAGGCAACTGAAGAAAGCTGGGAGTTAGACAACTGATCTTCCCACAGAAGAGCAAAACAATTGGTTGTCCTGTGCCAAATGGTCAAGACACATACATACATACATACATACACACACACACACATACATACATACATACATACATACATAATATATATATACAAGTAACATTATACAGACTTTAATTTTGGATTACATATGTATATGCACATGTACATGAAATAACAATTTATGCAATAACAATGTTTAAAAAGCTGTGTGTGTGAAGAAGATCAGAGAGAGCAAGAGAGCTACACACAAGAATTTGGAGAAATGTAGTTATAATCTGAAAAGTTTTTTTTTTTTTTTTTTTGTTTTAAAAAAGACAAAAGATTTCTGTCATACCCATTTTCATGGGGCTGTTTGAGGATTAAACAAATGCATGGGACATATTGCCTGACAATAAATATGTCCTTTGTGTAAAAGAAAGAAAAAATAAATGAGAAAAAGAAAGTGAGCCAGGAAGAGAAATATTACAAAGGTAGGGTCTAGAGTTGTATAGAAACCTGGCAATGAGGAGCCTTATAACTTACAACGAGTTATTTGAACTTTATTGTTATATTTAATTGAAAAGCAAGCAGGAACTTATATGGGATAAGCTTGATTCTGAACTCATATAAAGGAATATAAATTAGATCCTGGTGGGAGTCCCAGGTCTCAGAACATTTGTGATATCAGTAAACGGATAAGATCTGATCAAAACAAGGTATAAGCCAGTACCTCTTAAAAAGCCACATCCACATGAGAACTTGGGGGGTCTTCCCAGAGATTCATCTGCCTTTTACACATATGTTTTCTGAAGCATAATGCAGTACTATGACTATCCAAATTGTGCATGTATATTCCATTTCCTAAGTATGTGTGAGGTCATGAATGAAGGCCAAATTTGACATGCAATGCGTTCCCCATATGGATACACCATTCTCCGTGGCTCTCCTGAAAGACCACGTCTGGTGTGTATGCTGTTGACAATCTGAAAGGGAGGTGGGGGAATCTCAAATTTTATTCCAATCCAGCCATACTGAGAGCTCTCTAAACTTTGGGAAGAATCAGCCCCCCTTTCCTGTCCTTGTAACAGGTGAGAATACTGGGTATTAACTCACTGTTTCACGGTCGAGGTTATCTCTAGACTGTAGCTCACTCATTTCTGACAAAATGTTGAAAAGTAAAATGCATGTCTGCCTGTTCCCTCCCCTTCTTCCTTATAAAATACATGGGCGTATCATTGTTGTTAACAACAAAATCTGCTGGAGAGTTTGGGGGTGCACTACCCCCTTCACACCTCAATGTGCAGATGGCAGAGTCTGGGGGACAGAGAGCATGGTAAACAGGGTTTAACGTGTTGGACAAGATGATTCTGATGATGATGGGGGAGGAGGAGATGAACAAGGGAGTAAAACATGGAAGGGAGGTGGAAGGAAAGACTTAAGCAGTATGTAAGAGAAAGCTAAAGTCAAAACTAGTAAATGCCCATATTTGAAATACTGACCGGCTTTATTAACTGAACTTTTCTAACAATATTTATTAATTCCCATTCCAATAAAAGTGTCTGACTTTTCACACACCTGTGCTGACTTTAGAAGACATTAATCTTTCATATGTGAGAGACCCTGGTGATGGCTCGCCTTAATTTTCATCACCATGTCCCCAGTGGCTGTATAGGTTAAGTGGGCTTTTATTCATCTTGTGTATGTGACTCCATTTAGAAGTCTCCTCTTGTGGTTGGGGAAGGATCCTTAAAAGAAACGTGACTGACATTTTCAGTTGGGGACCAACAGATCTGGGCCCATGACATAAGGCTTTGCTGGCATGTTTCACAGAGTAAGCCTCATTTTCAGGGGCATGCTGACTTTGAACAGATCTATAGAGTCAAGTTCTGCCATGAGAAGCGACAAGAGAAAACAAAATCTGAGAAATCACAGAAACCTGACTCACGGTCACACAAGTCAGTGGACATATTGCATGCATGTTGGGGAAATAAATTTAAATAGCCCTGTTCTAAGAGACTTTGAAAATAACTACTTAGGGGTCAGACTTTGAGACTTTGGAACTCCTCCGTTGAGCATCATAGAACCGAATGATTCTTAGGGCATCTACTACGAAACGTTCACCTTCCTAGTTGATGAGGAGATCAACTAGATTCATCATAAGCTCGGGGGCCGGACAGAGTGAGAACAATCCCGGGTCACGAATCACTCTGAAACCATGTGTGTGCACAGCACAGTGACCTGAAGTAAGGGCTGATGGCACTTGCCAGCGAAGACCCAGAGCTCTGCAGACAGGAACCCTTTCCCCTTTCGGTCACTGTGAACCCAGCCATGCAAACGACCTGACCTAGGACCTCCTAGCTGCTTTGAGCTCAGGGCAAGATGAGACAGTGCAAAAGATTAAGAAAATGGATGGTTTCTGTCACAGTAGATGGGAGGGGGTGTTCATATACCTGTTCATGGCTGTGCGCTACGCTGGATTCAACACTAACACGGCATATTAGCATATTCCCTGTGATTTTGTATATCATAGGCTGGAAAGAAACATCTGAGCCTGCTTTTCTTATATGTGGGGAAGAGAAACAGGCAAATACAATGTGTTAAAGTGGAGGAAGGGAATGGTGGAGCCCCACAAGCCAGGAGTTGAGTGGGGTGAAGCAAAAGCCACAGCTGATGGCCAAGCCACACGTCCTCACTTCACACTCAGGACCGAGAGTGTTTTAAAATCTGAATTTGTAATTCCTCCAATAGCTTCACTTAACAGCCACAGCTTTAGAAAGATCTCTGGCAAGGACACTATGCTGAAGAGAATTTAAGGGATGGAACCCTTCACCAGCTCCCCGAGGGCTGAAATAACCCAAATGTGAGGATCTGCATCACTGTCTCTGCTATGCAAATCAGAGACGAGCCTGCTGGGTGCCCTTGTTTATTTTGGTACATGTGTGGGAAGTTGAAGGGAAAGGGACTGTTTAAAATGTATGTGAAACTTTTGGTTTCAAGATGCTAAACTCTCCAAGAAGCAACTTAGATTCTTCAGGAATAAAATAAGACCTTACTTAAAAAACACCTAAGGCATAAACATATTTATGCTCTTTAAGGTATATAGGTGTTTGGACTGCACACATGTCTGTGTGCCACATGTGTGCCTGGTGTCCAAAGAATCAAGGAGGGTGTTGTCTAATCCCCTGAGACCACAGTTAAAAACAATTGTAAGCCATGCTGTGTGTGCTGAAAATGCCCTCTCTCTGTCTTTCCCTCTCTCCCTCTCTCTCTCTCTCTCTGTCTCTCTCTCTCCTTCTCTCTGTCTCTCTCTCTCTGTCTCTCTGTCTCTCTCTCTGTCTCTCTCTGTCTGTCTCTCTCTGTCTCTCCCTCTTGCTTCCTCTCTATCTGTCTCTCCCTCTCTCTCTCTCTGTCTCTCTCCCTCTCTCTCTCCCCCTCTCTCTCTGTCTCTCTCTCGCTCTTTCTCTGTTTCTCTCTGTCTCTCTCTCTCCCTCTCTCTGTCTCTCTCTGTCTCTCTGTCTCTCTCTGTCTCTCTGTCTCTCTCTCTGTCTCTCTCTGTCTCTGTCTCTTTCTCTCTCTCTCTCTCTCTCTCTCCCCCATTAAAGCTATGCTGTTAGCAGTTTGAACAAGGATTGGGACTGTTTCCTTCCAAATGTGTAAGATTATCTGCCTCACCCGAAGGGAGAATATGCAGACTCCTGCAGTAATCATTCAAACTCTCAAATATCCTAATTCTAGACCCTGCCCCTCTTGTCCCTTCTAAGCCCACCCATGGCTTCTGTTCATCTAATCTCAATACTTCAACCAACCATGAGTTCAGGATATAGACTTTACCTGGAGTTTGCCTCCTGTCTCGGAGATTTCCCTCCCTGTATCTGGGTTCCTGATAATTGTTCCTCAAACCTTTCCTTGTCTCAGACACAGAATTCCCATCAACAGAACTACTCATTATTAATGAAAATTGAAATGCAAAGAATAAAAAAACATGCTGTTGAGCCACACAGCTGCTTCCCATATGCTTCATATTGCATAATTGAATTATATGAACGTTTAATGACAAATTGCTATTGATATTAGTGGGTGTATGTGCTGGCTGGTTTTGTGTCAACTTGACACAAGCTGGAGTTATCACAGAGAAAGGAGCCTCAGTTGAGGAAATGCCTCCATGAGATCCAGCTGTAAGGCATTTTCTCAACTAGTGATCAAGGGGGGAGGGCCCAGCCCATTGTGGGAGGTGCCATCCCTGGGCTGGTAGACCTGGGTTCTGCAGGCTGAGCAAGCTAGGGGAAGCAAGTAAGTAAGTAACATCCCTCCATGGCCTCTGC
The DNA here is from genome assembly GCF_963924665.1 of Micromys minutus. NCBI lineage: Eukaryota > Metazoa > Chordata > Mammalia > Rodentia > Muridae > Micromys > Micromys minutus. The sequence continues at coordinate 7,217,404 of NC_137965.1, forward strand.
ATCAGCTCCTGCTTCCTGACCTGCTTGAGTTCCAGTCCTGACTTCCTTTGGTGATGAACAGTGATTTGGAAGTGTAAGCTGAATAAACCCTTTCCTCCCCAACTTGCTTCTTGGTCATGATGTTTGTGCTAACCCTGACTAAGACAGTATATTCACTACTTTTTTGTTGCTATGATAAAACACCACACATGGAAGACATTTGAGAAGGAAGAATCTATTTGGACTTACAGTTCCAGAGAATAAGAGTCCACTCTGGCTGAGACATGGCACCAGGCAGGCATGGTGGCTGGTGCAGAAAGCTCACATCTTCGGATGAGTAAGAGCAACTGGAAATGGTGGGAGTCTTTAAACTCTCAACACTTGCCAGCAGTAACTTACTACCCCCAACAAAGCCATCCTCCTATACCTGCCCAACAGCACCAGCTGGGGACTAAGTGGTCCAAGACTTGAGACAATGGGGCACATGCTCATTCAGAGCATCACTATAGGGGAAAACAAAACCAAAAATCAAAAGAATAGATGGTAACTCTATTGGAGCCAGAGAGATGGCTCAGCAGTTAAGAGCACTGGCTTCCCTTCTAGAGTTCCCTTATTTCATACCTGGCACCCATATGCCAGTCAAACTGCTGGTAAGTCCAGCTCTAGGGGACTGGAGGAACTCCTTTGGCCTCCACAGATACCAGTCATACATGTGGTATACAGACATACATGCTGGACAGACAACCATACACATAAACTGCAACAATACATTTTAATTAAAAAAAATAAAAGAACACATATGACAAGAAATGTATTCAACCACACCTAAAACCATTTAGACTTCTGCATTTAAAACATCTGGTACTGTCCATATAATGAAATGAGAAAAGAGCCATGGACAGAATAAAACTTCTTGAAGGAGACACAAGTACATGTGAAAATTTAGTGTATACATGACAGAATCGTATTTTAAATTACCAAGACAAAATGGGGGAAACAGTATGGCCAGTAGGAAAAAGATAAAATGTGCATCTTAACCAAATACAGGAGTAAGCTCCAAGTGAATAAAAGTCTGGACACAACCATTTAGTACTTACTACGACCAGAAGAAAATAAGGGTGAATTCCTTTTTAACCTCGATATGGACGGCCACAAACATCTAGGAGAAAATGTAAAAGACTGAAAACTCGGGTGCCATAAAATTTTAAAATAGACCATGTACAGAAACCAAAAACAATTGATACATGAGAAAAAATATTTGTAATATATACCTCGGGCAAGGGATTTTTGAGCCCTAATACTTACAGAATTTATGAAATGCCAGGGACCAACAGGAGCAGGAACAGGGCATAAGTAGGTCTGCACCAGGTCCTCTGATCATACAGAGCTTTTAGCTTAGTTTTCTATGGGAACCAATGGGTCTCCCATTCCTGTGCCTGCTCTTGGGACTCTTCCTTCTGTTAGGTTGCCTTGTCCTGCTTTGATATGATGGTTTTTGCTTTATCTTTTTATATTATATTTTGTCATGTTTGGTTGTTATCTATTAGAAGCCTGTTCTTTTCTAAATTAAGGCAGAAAGGGAGACAACTCGGAGGGGTGGGAAGCGGCTGTGGAGAGCCATCTGGGAGAGGTTAAAAGCTAGCAGCTGACCTTCCTGAAATGATTTTACTGTGGACTATGATCATGACAAGCAAACCCTTTTTCAGCAAAGCTGAAGGGATGGTATTTTAGAAAAGATTTCTGATATTAATGTGCCTTTCCTATTATTATTAAATATATATATAACAAGCACTAGGTACCAGCCCACCCTTTCTGCAGATTGATGAAGATGTACTGTCTTGTAGTAATGCTATATAGACAAATATATGATTTCTTTATTCTAAATGATGATCCTATAAGCATTTTTAAAGGTATACTAGTAATTATTAAGCCCTTTATACTAGGACTACCATTAAAATCCTCTCTGATATAAAAACTGCAATTAGAACTCTGACAGTCTTCAAGCACCACCAGTTAATAGCTTCTGCGATAGAAAGGAAATATTTACAATTTAGAACACATTTCTAGTGGCTGTAAAACAACTGAAGTTCATAAAAGAGAACTAATAATTTAATTGTAGGTGCAAGGACAGAAGTTGACTGGGTTTATCTATACAAAAGTTCAAAAACTTCAAATGCTAACTTAGTCACAAGAATTATGGTTTTCAACTTTGAGTGAACTTGTGCAGTTAGTTACAGAAAATAATCGTCTACTTAGATACCTAGTCCTGATGGAAATGCATGTAAACTTCTCTATTGTAAACTTCTTATTCAATTATGATTTAATTTTATGTTTGAACTTTTAGTGAACATTTGTAAGAAAAAGGGGGGATGCTTGGAAAAAAACATGTAATCTATTCTTCTAGAAAAGGTACAAAATACTAGAAACAGTTACATTAGAGCAGAAGAAAGCAAGATTAAGAGGAAGAGGGAAGGAAGAAGGGGGGAGGAGGAAGGGGGAGGAGGAAGGGGGAAGAGGAGGAAGGGGAGGAGGAAGGGGGAGGAGGAAGAGGAGGAGAACTTTGAAATAAAGAGAGCATATAGTCTGATAGGTTTTCCCCCTTTTACTTTTCCCTGGAAAAGAAGATTAGAATCCTTTTATTAAGTGTCTCCTTAGCCCAATATGAGGAGGTAGAGGAAGGATGGCCTGGTCACTGAGGAGATGGGTTAAATGCAGGAGTGTATCAGAGCGAGTTCGGGGAGTAGGAAAATGAGAGCATCATGGAATGGGTATGAGGGAGGGCAACCAGCAAGTCCTTTCTGGATGGGCTCTCTTCTGCGAGTCTGGCTTTTGGCAGATGTCATAGCTCGTTTTCATCATCACTTTGACTGGATTTGGAAGCACCTAGGGACACATCTCTGGCTGTGTTTGTGAGGTTGTTTCTAGACAGAGGCAAGATCCACCTTGAATGTGGACATTCCCATACCCCACTGCTGGGGTCCTGGATAAGTCAAAAAGGAAGGAAAAAGCAAACTGAACACAAGTCTCAAGCTTCCATGCTTCCTCTCCCTCACCTCTCCCTCTCCACTCCCCCACCTCTCCCTCTCCACTCCCCCACCTCTCCCTCTCCACTCCCCCACCTCTCCCTCTCCACTCCCCCACCTCTCCCCACCTCTCCCTCACCTCTCCCCCACCTCTCCCCCACCTCTCCCTCTCCTCTCCCCCACCTCTCCCTCTCCTCTCCCTCACCTCTTCCTCTCCACTCCCCCTCCTCTCCCCCACCTCTCCCTCTCCACTCCCCCTCCTCTCCCCCACCTCTCCCCCACCTCTCCCCCACCTCTCCCTCACCTCTCCCTCACCTCTCCCCCACCTCTCCCTCACCTCTCCCCCACCTCTCCCTCACCTCTCCCCCACCTCTCCCTCACCTCTCCCTCACCTCTCCCCCACCTCTCCCCCACCTCTCCATCACCTCTCCCCCACCTCTCCCTCACCTCTCCCTCACCTCTCCCCCACCTCTCCCTCACCTCTCCCCCACCTCTCCCTCACCTCTCCCCCACCTCTCCCTCACCTCTCCCTCACCTCTCCCCCACCTCTCCCCCACCTCTCCATCACCTCTCCCTCACCTCTCCCTCACCTCTCCCTCACCTCTCCCTCACCTCTCCCTCTCCACTCCCCCTCCTCTCCCCCACCTCTTCATCACCTCTCCCCCACCTCTCCCTCACCTCTCCCCCACCTCTCCCTCACCTCTCCCCCACCTCTCCCCCACCTCTCCCCCACCTCTCCCTCACCTCTCCCTCACCTCTCCCCCACCTCTCCCTCACCTCTCCATCACCTCTCCCTCACCTCTCCCTCACCTCTCCCCCACCTCTCCCCCACCTCTCCATCACCTCTCCCCCACCTCTCCCCCACCTCTCCCTCACCTCTCCCTCACCTCTCCCTCACCTCTCCCCCACCTCTCCCTCACCTCTCCATCACCTCTCCCTCACCTCTCCCCCACCTCTCCCCCACCTCTCCCCCACCTCTCCATCACCTCTCCATCACCTCTCCCTCACCTCTCCCCCACCTCTCCCCCACCTCTCCCCCACCTCTCCATCACCTCTCCCTCACCTCTCCCTCACCTCTCCCTCACCTCTCCCTCTCCACTCCCTCACCTCTCCCTCACCTCTCCCTCACCTCTCCCTCTCCACTCCCCCTCCTCTCCCCACCTCTCCCTCACCTCTCCCCCACCTCTCCCCCACCTCTCCCTCTCCTCTCCCCCACCTCTCCCTCACCTCTCCCCCACCTCTCCCTCACCTCTCCCCCACCTCTCCCTCACCTCTCCCCCACCTCTCCCCCACCTCTCCATCACCTCTCCCCCACCTCTCCCCACCTCTTCCTCTCCACTCCCCCATTACTCTGACTGTGAACACAACATGACCAGCTGTCTCACAATCTTCCTTCACACTATTTCTTACACATTAGAGTGCATCTCTTCAAAATGTAGTCCAAAATAAACCTATCCTTCTGCATCTTGATTTTCTCAAGTCATTTGCCACATCCTTGAGAAGAGAAATTGTTGAGGTTTGGTCTTTTGCTGTGTATTTAAATGCTAAGTGCAGGCCCCCAAGACCTGGCTGCCCCAGAGACTGGAGAGTTCACACCTAGACCCAAATGACACTGTGTGACCTTGCCTCCAAGTTATTTTTGACTGGTTAAAAAAAAGATGCCAACAGCTAATAGTTGGACGAAAGAGACATAGGCAAAATTTAGGGTTCCTGGGCTTGGGGTCAGGGGAAAACCATGAGGGAGAGAAGACAGTGAGGAGGAGAGAGAAACCATCATGGGTTAGGTGAGCTCACAAAAATGTGGCACAGGGTGGGTCAACTGAAGCTACGAACAGCCTCCCATAGTAAGTAATAACTCAAGAATATAAAGAGGAAATAAATGTTTAATAGTATAGAGAGTAGAAATCTGCCCAGCACTAGTGCTGATTAAGGCTTATTTTAAATATAAAGGTTGTGTGTGTGTGTGTGTGTGTGTGTGTGTGTGTGAACAACCATTAACAGAACACTAACTACAAACGTGTAAAGTAACCTTAAAGAACCCACTGGAATTGAGAGAGAGATTACCCACGGCATGAAGAGACACAGAGTTCTCCCAGGGATGAGATCTCTGGAAGTGCTGCTCAGGGAAGACAAGCTGCTCAGCCTAACAATAGCAAATCAATCCCATGACCACACACACAGAAGAAGGGAAAGGAACTCACTCAAAGACTCTGAGACAGAAATAAAGATAAAATGTGCCATGTGTGAGTGCACTTAAAGGGGATACAGGAAACTACTGGGAATTCTAAGATGGAGCATATAATGCTTTTTGGCGAGTGACTAAGACTACTTATGAACAGGAAAGGGAGTTATAGATAGGGTCCAGATTAAGGCCCGTGCTATTGGATTGGAATTGGAGGCATTGCTCTGACGAGCCCTTAGTGCATATGTATTATAACATATTCAGAGAGACAGAATCAGTGACACTCTAATAGAAACCAACATATCCACTACTTGTATCTGGGCTTCTAACACTCTCAACAAAAGACACCAGAGTTCCTTGAAGAATGGTGCATCCCAAGTATAGATGATAGGTTATTTTTTTCTGCACCCAGGAAAATGAGCCAGTTCAAGCCAGATTAGATGATATCAAAGGCAGGTTCATTGGGAAGCTGCTCTTGGGTGAGAGAGTTCACTGACCCCAAGGACCAACGCCTGGGAAGTTGTAATAGCTAAGGGGGTGGGGCAGAGGAGGTGTGTACAGAGAGAAGAGAAGGAGAGAGAAAGAGACAGACAGAGACAGAAAGAGAGAAGGAGAGGTGGGGGAGGGAGGGAGAGAGAGAACATAATGTCTGGGAGGAGCCTCTGGGGGAAGGGCTGCTATCAGCCCCTAGGCTGGAAAGTTCAGTGTTGGGGCCAAGCTATGCCAGGTAGGGACTGAGGGGCTGCTAAAAGAACCTGGAGGCCAGGTCTGCTTTGGTATGTAAGATATGCACCTAAGTTTCTCGGTGGGGAGGTTGGGAGTCTAAACCAAACAATAGGCAAAGAAAATACACTGGGAACCCAGAACTTCTCTTGTTGCCAAGACAAAACAATAGGGAAACCATGCCTGGTCCTGGAAACAGTGCTAGTGAAGTCAAGGCTACTGAAGGGGAATCTACAACCACTAATTTATTAAACCAGCACAATCCCTAATAATAATGTATACATACATACTTGTCTTTATACCCACAAGTAAGAGAACCTTTAACCCCCATCAAGAGAACCTCTCTTTGCAATAGATGGGGACCACTACAGAAAACCACAACCAATCAAATGGAAGAGTTTTGCAGCCTAGTACTAATGGATGCACATTCAAAACATTTATGTGCCCAAGGCTCAAGTAATGCTGCAGAAGAGGCTCAACAAATCAACATGGGGCGGGTCTTGCAGCATAACACGTAGAGATGCATGGCGTAACTTCAAGGATAGTTAATATCAGAAGTTACACCCATGATGTCTCCCCAGCATGACTGCTTACACATGACCTGAACAAACATGACCTCAATGAACCTGCCTCAACCCTAAAGAACTATAGGCAACCAAGGAAAGCTGTGAGAGGGAGAAGAGGCCTTCCCCACTGCCAAAGATTGAGCCCTGAGAACACGTATAGAGGTGACATTATGTGGACTTAACAGCTTATATACTTAGCAATATTTATGTGTATACATATGTGCACACAATAACCATTAGTAAAAAGGAGGCCATGACTTTGAAGAAGAGCAGGGAGGGATGTATGGGGGCGGTGTTGAGAGGAGGAAAGGTCAGAGAGAAATGTTGTAATTAAATTATAGTCTCAAAAATGAATTAATGGAGGAAATACCAAAAGATACAGAAATCTCTTGAGGGCATGATCCTGAATATGAGGAAATTTAAACAAAATAATGTTAGGAAGAAGCTATTCCAGAATCAAAAAAAAAAAAAAAAAAATAGAAAAACATGATTTTAGCCAGTACATGCCTTTAAGCCCGGAGGTAGAGGCAAACAGATCTCTGTTAGTTGGAGCCCTTGTCTGGTTTACATAGCAAGTTCCACGTCAGCCTCGGGCACATAGTGAGACTCAGTCTCCAGAAAGAACAAAGCCATGATTTTGTTCTGATATAAGTAATGAAAAAGAGTAACTAGAGGAGAAGAGGCATCTTTACCTCACAGCAGAATTTCAACCAGTAAGCATAGAAGTAACGGTGAGGGAGGAAGCCGGTGTCCACACAGCAATCAGAATGCTAAGAAAGAATCACAAACGGGTGATAAGATTAGAAGGGGTGATAGTCACATGGTCTTAAAAGACAGAGAAATCTGGTTAAAATCACCTTAGCCAAATGAGCAAAGTCAACATCAGTGACCACCCAACAAATCAACCTGGGGCAGGGCTTGCTGCAAAATGCTCAGAAATGCACAGCAGAACTTCAATAACTGACAAAGTTACAACCCAGATTTATTCATGAGGAAACCTTAGATGAACCCAAATTTAAATTTTTCTGGGGGAAAAAAAAGTAACTGGCCAGTATCTCCTAAGTCGTGGCTGACAAGGAAGACGGAGGAAGCATCTGGACTCAAGTGACTGCCACCAAACAAGCAAAGCAGCTGAAGGAGTCCTTCATGCTCAAGGTCATGCACTACAGAATAGGTCTTGAAAGAGACAAGAACAGAATAAGAACTCGCCCCCCACGCCCCCCCCCCCCGAGAATCTGGGGCTTAGTGGGAAAAGCGGTAAAATTTGCATAAAACATGTTAGCCACAAACAGAATCATATCAATATTAATTTCCTGCTTCTGATCACTGAAGTTATGTAAGAAGTTAACACTTGAGAATCTGCTGTGCTGTTTGAATGACTTTTTTTAAAAAATAGGGATAAAACTCAATTTAAAATGGAAGTTTAAAGTTTTATTTTAAAATGGTCTTAAGATAACAGCATGGGATGATACATTCTCCTTGTTGAAAAACCTAGCAGGATATCACCTGTAGGGCTTTTTATTCATACATGGTAGCAGGAGACCTTTGTAAACCCTCCAGATATGGACTTAATTCTGGCCTTGTATGATGCCAAACTAGTTCATGTCTATAAGCCTCAGTTTCTCTGTCTGTGAAGGGCGTGGTCTTAGGAATGCCTGCTTGATTGATTATAGCAGCCAATATTTATATCTACATGGTGATTACCTATAACCACTAGGTAATATTTGTAAGGAGTTTATTATGAGCTCAGCCAACATACTTCTTAGCAGTTATTATTATTGGAATGACTGGCCACATCAATAGCTAATTGTCTCCTTGTAAACAAACTACCTACTGTGTGCACTGACAGAAGCCAGACTTAAAGTCAGAAGAGATACCCAATAAACTATGTTTCTAATATTTTGAGATATCTTACTGTAACTAAATATAATACATAGATACTTAAACTTACAAACTCACAAAAATTTATTTATTTATTTATTTATTTATTTATTTATTTTTAGTTTCACTTTTAGGCTTTTCTTGAGGCAAGTCGCATCTGGTTCACTTTAATTTTGGAGTGACAGATCTATGCCACAGAACAATGGCTTGTGTACTGCCTTAAGATTTAGCAAGGGTCACCACCACTGGGCTACTTACACATGTAGAGAAAGCCGGCATCTACTCTTCCAAAGGGACAGAGAGAAACCAAACTCCACAGTTTGTCTTCCCTAAGCAGATTCTGAACTGCTCAGATGTGATGACATAGATCAAATATTTGAGGTTAAGGATCGCTTGTAGGCTCATGCCTTCTCCTTTAATCCATCTTTGAGATAAGTCCAGGATAAATAATGAGCAAGCACAGCAGAAGGGGGAGCGTGGCTAAGCTCGATCCTGTCTCACTGCTAAGGTCAACACCGAAAAAGCTGGCGTTTCTAGCAATGCATTCATCCTGTAAAAAGGAAGCAAGATCAAGGTCTTCCGTGGCAAGCATTCCGTTTATAAATAAGGCATAGAACCACCACAAACAAAGCAAGCCGCCGCTCCGCTGTCGTTGTCTTCCTGAGTATGTCCAGTAACGATCTAAGGCTAAGAACAAAGGCGAAATTCCTGAATAAATCCTCTTATCTTCAAAATCTGGTCTAAGGTTTTAGAAACCCTCACTTCTGGATGTTAACCAAGGAGAGCTTCCAGCCAGGCACCGAGAAGGGCAGGTCAAATTCGTGCTAATTTTAACCTAAGCATGGATGTTTGCTAATCCCTTTCTGACTCCTTGTTGATCCCTATGAACCCTGATGGTGGTTTCCAAAACACCTTGGTATTTGAGTCTTCATTCAGTATGGCTCCCTTCACTGCCAGCGACTTCTGACTGTGGCTAAGATCCAGCATACCCAGCCAGGATCATCCAAATCACTGTCCCATCCCCCAGCCATCCAACCTCCTGGTTCTATCCTCACTCTCTGTCTTTTAAGACTTGCCTTCCATAGGAGTCTCCAAGCTCCATTCACTGTTTGGCTATGTGCATACAGATGTGAAGCTTGTCCTTCATGTGGGTCATGAACAACTGGAGGAGGGGTTATCCCAAAAGCTGTTGCCTGTCTGTGGGAAATATTCTTCTAGCTGGGCCGCCTTGTCTGGTCTCAGTGGGAGAGGAAGCACCTAGCTTTGCAGAGACTTGATGTGCCAAGGTGGGGAGATGCCCAGGGGGTTCCACCCCCTCAGAGGAGAAGGAGAAGGGAGAGATGAATGAAGAATTGTGGGAGGAGAATGACTGAAAACAAAAATAAAAATTAATTTTTTTATTGTTTTAATAAATAATATTAATTTAAAAAATAATTAATTAATTTTTTAAAAAGATTCGCCTTAATTTTGGGTCCTTAATTTCTTGAATTCCAATGGGTCCTTTGTTTTTTTTTTTTTTTTTTTTTTTTTTTGATTTTCACTTTTCTTCCCTTTATTTCACTCTACTTAGTGCTTTGTTTGCTGGCTTCAGAGAGGGTCTGGTTACGAATCCCAGGTAGGCCAGGAACTCATTTTTTTTCAGTCAGCCCAGGAATAGGTTCCAATTTGTGATAATCCTCCTGCCTCAAAGTCCCAATAAGGACTTTCTTATTGTCTGTACTGGTTTTACTCATTGTCCAGTTTAATCTGAGGGAGAAAAGGTTGATTGTGTCTTGTGAGCCATTAAGATAAGACATTTCATAAGTAGAAGAACTCTGCCTTATGTGAATTATGTCTAATAATAAGGGTATCAATTTTCACTGAACCAGGAAATAGTACTTTATTCATTATTACTCCAGTCAAAGTCCATCTTGAGAAATTCAACGATTTCCTATAACCTGCATAATAAATGTGTAAAATCTTCATTTATAATAAAACAATGTCTTCATATTATCTCAGAGTAGTCTGATGCTGTTGAGTAATTTCATCCAGGTTTAAACCAGGTTTTCACCCAGCATTTTGATGGACAAGATCAACCCCCTGCTCTGATTTGAGTATAATTTCCTTGAGTTATCTAGGGCTACTCTTTTGCAGTTTGTGTCTTAATCATAACACCTAGAACTTTAATTTCTGAAGCATTTTCAGATGTAACATATCGTTTTTTATTTTTATTAAATATGTGGAGAGTTGGCCAGTGAGTCATGTGACCAAGATCCAAACCAGCCCTCCAATGAGAAGCCTCTGAATTTCATGAACTCATTGTTTCTAATAGCTGATTATTGTGTATATGTACCATAATTTCTGTATCCATTCCTCTGAGTACATGAAATTCCTAGGCAAATGGATGGAACTTGAAGTTGTCATCCTGAATGAGGTAACACAGTCCCAAAGAGCACTCAGGATATGTACTCACTTATAAGTGGATACTAGCCCCTCAAAAAAAGCTCAGAATACCCAAGAAACCATCCACAGAACTTATGAAGCTCAAAGAGAAGGAAGGCCAGAAAGTGGATGCCTCAGTCCTTCTTAGAAGGAAGAACAAAATGTTCACAGGAGGAAATTCAAGGACAAATAGAGGAGCAGGGATTGGAGAAAGGATCATCCAGAGACTGCCTCACCTGGGGATCTGTCCACATGCACCCAATAAACCCAAGCACTATTGCTGGTGCCAAGAAGTACTTACTGGCAGGAACCAGATATGATGCCTCCTCGGAGACTTTGCCAGAGCTACAGATACAGCTGCGGATGCTTGCAGCTAACCATCTGACTGAACACAAGGACCCCAATGAAGGCTAAAGAAAGAACTGAAGAAGCTGAAAGGGGTTGCAACCTCATGAGAAGAACAACATTATTAACCAACCAAACCCTCCACAACTCCATGAACTAAAACACCAACCACTGAGCACACATGGAGAGACTGAAGGCTCCAGTTGTATATGCAGCAGAGGACAGCAGTGTCTGGCATCAATGTGAGAAGAGGCCGTTGGTCCAGTGAGGGCATGTTTTCCCAGTGTATGGGAATGCCAAGTCACTGTGGTGGAGAGGGTGATTGGGAGAGGGTGCACCTTTGTGGAGACAAGTAGAGGGGGAGGGGGAATGGCAACATGGGGGGGGATAACATTTGAAATGTAGATACAGAGAGTATCCAATAAAACAATTAAAAAAAATAAAGAAGGAAAGCCTTTTGATTTATCCTCTTTGCCACAAGTAGTAAGCTTTCCTTTGGGATGCAATTGACTGTTAAAATAAAGGGAATGGTGTTTCTGAGTCTCTGCAAGAGGAGAATAAGAGACGCAGTCCTTGGTTACTGAACCTTTGGCCAACGGACATTCAGTGACAGCCAAGTGAGAGCTCGCTTCAGACAGTAAAGCCTACACAGCTCGTGCCCTCGTTCTGCAGGGTCCCACGGAAGTGCAGCTCAGTGCCACAGGTTATGGAAAGCGGGGATGGCCAGATGTAGCGCAGACTCATGATCCCAGATGTTTATAATCATCGGGACCCAGCAAGAATTTCTCAGCTTGTCTCAATCGATTGGTCACGGGCTTGTTTTCACTCCTCATTCTCCAGGTAGTTTCCCTTCCATTTTAAGTTATCACTTGCGGATGACTATGCATTCAGAGGTGATCCCCAACAGTGCCTTAGACCCAGAGTACCCTAGGGAATTTTGATGGACCCTCAGCAGTCCTCTAAGCTCGTTAAACATGTTCCCCCCAAAGAAACAGTTGTCTCTGTTTCGACGTCGGTGGTACAGGACAGGATCCGATGAGCGAGTACCACAGGATACATGGTGGATTTCGTCACTAGGCATACACTTCGAGCATGCTGTGTACCTCAGAATGCCCAAGCTTACGAGATCTATTTTGCCTCTAGGGTCAGCGGAAGTATATGAATACTTCCAACTTTCTTCATAATTTGCATCATGAAACGGGTTTAATCAAAAAGAATCGCCTTGTAACTCGAAAGTGGTAGAGTTTGATGAAGACTTGCAGAAAGGGTGTCTGAAGACAAACGTAATGGCATTTGGCTGCAGTGCCAGTGTTTGGGAGGTACTTACAGTCACATGTTCAAAGCCAACCTGAAGAAAAAAAAGAGCAAACTGAAAGAGACCGGACTTCCAATCATCTCAGAATCCCACTTCTGTTAACAGATGAGGTAGACAGCTTTGTAGAATGGCTTGGGGACTTTGCTCTCGTTTTTTTTTTTTTTTTTGTTTGTTTGTTTGTTTTCAAAGGAGCAATTTGTACAGGGCGTCTTTTGCGCACAATGATACTGCTGATGCGGATGGACCGCACACTGCTGGGCTGATGGGAGAAAGAAGAAAGAAAAAAAGTCCCATACAGGTGACATCTCCGGGCCACAGGAAAGGTGAGAATAAGCTGAAAAGGCTGCAAGATGTAAACCAGAGGGCAGTGATTAACTGTGTGTGTGGTTTCCATCACAAAGTCTTCTCAGAGACCTTGCTAATAGCTCCAGGTGGGCGACACTTGGAACAGTTCTTACTATCAAGGGGTCGACTTCTCCATTTGCAAGGGTGCATAAGAAGGGAGTGGGAAAGAATGTTGACGTCTGGGAAGAGGTTGGAGGCAAAGTCAGTTTCCGAAGCTCATTTATTGCACATGGCCCAGAGCTTCTGATTCCATGAAAGGCAAACTTAAAACTTAGCCTTTCAAATCCAGCCTGGCTTTGTTGCTAGGCCGCATAACTTTGGAAGTCTCAGTTTCTCTATTTGTGAAGTAAAAATACGTTGTAGATCGGGGGAAAAAAATTGTTCACCAGACTTGGCATTACTCATTCTTTTTTTTATTAATATTGTATTAATTTGATAAATTGGACTACTTTATTCTATTTTAGTATATAATGAATATATAAAACAAAATTTATTTCATATAAATGATTTAATCAAAAGTTAATAATGTTAATTATGTGTATATGTGCCTGTGAGGGCAGCTACCTACAGAATTCAGAAGAGGATGTTAGACCCCATGGAACTTGAGCTAGATATGGATCCAGTGTGGGTCCTGAGAATTAAACTCACATCCTCCGCAAGAGCAGTACCTCTCTTGGCTGCTGAACTTACCTTTATCTGTTCTTTAGCTGTGCCATTTTCTAGTTCTTCTCCACAGGATCTAATGGGGTGTATTAAGCATCTAAGCTACATCTGCTCTAAGCCTTAGCCATGTGGCTGGCTTTGGTTAGTGAGATATTAACAGGCACGAAACAAGCAGAAGGTTGGAGTGAACTTAGCTGGCTTACTCAGAACCTGTACTTCTGATACAGCCTAGCAAACATAACTAGGCCAGCACACAGGAGACTGAGGGTCATGGAGGAGAGGACCTGCTTCAGTTACCCTACCCAAAGTCAGGCTCGGTCACCCATCACTGAGCTGAACTCCATCCACATAGTGTAGGTCAGCTCAGCCAAGATCAGTAGATCTGTTTAATCCAATATGACAGATGAGGAAACATGTTATTTGTGTGTGCCCACGAGCTTCTGTGGGCTTTTCATTATACAGGATGGCGTTATGGTAAATAGCTGACACTTGATATCAAAACCTACCAACTATGCATCTACCTCATGATAGTAATATTGATGTGCTGTTGTTTCCATCAAACGATATGCAAATGTATGGAAAGTTCATCCGTGAATCCCGAACGGTATCTTTCACTAATATATTCCAAATCATCTCATTTGCCAGTTTTTGTGAAGGCCCAAGATAACGATTCAGTTATATTTTTCAGCTACTAAATACCTTGATCTCTGTTCTTACAAGGCAAGCAGTTCATTTCCTTCTATAAGATTTACATTCTTAAGTAGTCTTAAAACAAAACCAACCACCCCTCCTCCATCTACACACGCAAAGACATTGGAACCCACAGTCTAGTTGAGAGGAGCCGGAGCCTGGCTTATGGACTAAACCTGAGTGAGTTACAGAGTTCTGCTGCAGGGGAGGGATGGGCAGGAAGCAGCCATCTTTGCTCTTTTTGTTCTTGGGCAATCCTCTTGGTGGTTTAGTATGATGGGAAATTGGAGCTCTGGAGTCTAAACTCTGGCTCTGCCCCTCTGTAGTCTTGAGTGGGTTAAACTCTGCAGACCTACCTGGATAACCCCAGTCCTTGAATGTGAATTAAAACAGGAACCTCCTCAAATTGCAGCAGGGATCACGTGAAGTTATAGCTGTAAAGTTCTCCCAGCTGTGCCTAGCACACAATTAACAGTCCATAAACATCTGCAGTCCCGAGCTGCTCCTCAGTTGAGGCTGAAGTCTTACAGCTCCGTTTCTAGCTTTGCTGAATTCCGTAGATTGCACTGCTGTCTATGACAGGTGAGCCTAAAATGGCTGGAGCTGTCAGAGATACAGGTCACCTCAGATTTCGCAGTCCAGTGGAGGAAGAGCCGTACTCACTGACGTACAAGGAGCAGGGGGTCAAGGAGAATTTGGACAAACGCCAAGAGTAATTTTTTTTTTCACGGACCCTAAGCCATCTCATCCAGCCTCTTAGAAGAAAGACTTCAAAAACTTTCAACTTTGTCCATTATCATACAGACAGATCAAATGACTGTCATCTAATCAGCAAGGCAAGCAGAACCACTATCCTTCCTGTACACAGACACCAGTGTCCTTGCTGTTCGAACTATTTCTTTCTCTTTTTAAAAAACATTCATCTATTTAGTGTGTGTGTGTGTGTGTGTGTGTGTGTGTGTGTGTGTGTGTACACCGTGGCTATCTTCAGACACACCAGAAGAGGGCATCAGATCCCATTACAGATGGTTGTGAGCCATCTGATGTGGTTACTTGCATTTGAACTCAGGACGTCTGGAAGAACAGTCAGTGCTCTTAACCACTGAGCCGTCTTTCCAGCTCTGGGACTATTTCTCTTATGGATTTAGAAAGATTGCTAACCTGAACTATTGTCTACTCTGTATTGCTGTATATCTCAAGTAGGGGTCAAGAGAGAAGCTACCAAGTGACACTTTCTTCCTCACCAAGTCACATATCTGTTCTCCAGTCCCCCTGGTATCAAGAAAGGGGTCTCTTCAACCTCTCAGAGGCTTTGCAGATTCTCTTGCCTGTGTGCCCCAGATACTCAAACAAGTCAAGGCATTAATGCCGATTCTGTAGACTTTCCCCATTTCCATCCTGAAGTGTACTCGGCTAAAGCTCCACAACCCAGCAGGATGATCGGTACATGCCAGATGAAAGCGAGGCCCGAGCCGCGTGCCAACGCTATAAAATTTCTGAAATCACCGCCACCTTATAAAAGTTAGCAATGCAAACTTTCTCCCGTTCCCCATCCAGTCTGCTGTTTTCACCGGCAAACCTCAGTCCAGAGTCCAGCTCCACTCGGACCCCTTTCCTGGCTCCACCACAGGCAGAGGAGACTGCATTTGGGGATCTGGTGAAATCCAGGGGCCTTTTGGCAGCTGTGCGCTGGGCTGCTTGCCAGTATAATATGACTAGTGACTTAACACCTCCAGTGGTTGATCATTTCAACTTCACGTCTCAGTTCTCTCTCCTCTAAAATTCCCAAGGGTCAAAAGTACACACGAGAATATCACAGCATCAGCCTTCACCCGCCACGCCCGCAAATTCGGAAGCACGAACCCATTTCTAGTTCACACTGATCTCCAGCCCATGGCAGCTCCCAAGTGGAACAGGCTTTCCCAGAGCCCAGGGCAGGTCCTTCTCCAGACCTCTCGTGAGTGCGCCATCGACAGAACATTATAAAGACTTGGAATCGATTACCCCAGGTCTGCAGGGAACAAAGGAAATGAACATCCGCTTCCATGCTACTCGAAGATGATCACGGCCACGGGGGATTGTGCCAAGGTTTTGAAGAGTCAAGTTGGTGGGAGAGAGAACATCTTCATTAAGACACGAATTGTGCCGTGTGTTTCTTCTTACTGATCTTTGCCCACATAACTGGGCTTCTATGCACTATGAAAAAAAAAAAAAAACTGACAACTTAGAAGCCAAGACTGGAGATGTTCTGCCCCCATCAACTGCCCGCTTCCCCGTTGCCAAGGGTAATCACTGCGAAGAGATAACACCGTTGGTATTTGACTTTAAATGTTACAATAATAATAAAGCCCACGGTCGTCCTCAGGTTAGTTTATAATAAAAATAACTTCTCAGTTCTGGAAACCGTCTCCGGTTTCTCTCTCCTTCTCCTTCTCCACTTAATGACTGAAGTTACTATTTCCACGGTGATCTCCAAAACCACACTTGGTTTCTCTGTAGATTGGCATGTCACCTCCAGCCGTTTCACTGGCTGGCTTCCCCTCTCCGGAGACTGCGATTAAAATATCAACCCAGTCTCTGGGCTAATTTAGCAGAAGAGTTATATAAATCTTAACACGGAACTTCCTCACGAGTGTCCCCTCTTCTTTTTGGGGGTCTCACAGGAAAATTACCAGAGTGGAAACAAAGTTATGCATCTCTGTCCCCATCCTGATCATCCTTACTGGTGTCTCAATCCTGAAAATGAAGGCACGGAAGCCCAAATCTCATAAGCAGAAATGAGCTGGAGAACATCTGGAATTTAAGCCATGTTACCTTGGCTGCCCAGCTGTCTGGCAGTGGTAGCCTATGCTTAAAAAAGTGGGGGGAGGACATTAGACAGCTAGACAACAGGCCGGTTTGCTTGGTAATCCGAAAGGACAGCATCCTGCGGTAATGCTAATTCACCCGTTTGTCCTGCTGCTTGGAAAGCATCCAGAAATGCAAATCTGTCACTCAGCAAGCATTTACCCAAGCTGCCTCTGGGCCTAGTATTGGGCTAAATCCTTGCTTTTGAGCGGCTTACAATCTAATTACTGTAATTAGAGAGCAATTGAGTATTAAACTCTGTGACACTCAGTAGGTGTTTGAAGCCTACGATCACTGTGGGCTGGGGGTATTTGGGAGAGATCTCATAGAGGTGGGGAGCCAGAGCACACTAAGGCTGAGGTCTCCATCATCAACATCAGAGCTTAGAATAAAAGAACAGGGGTGGTGCGCTGGGTTCACCTGGGGAGGGGACCCGTAGGGAAAGGCACATTTTGGCTCTCCTGGTGGCCTGCCCTGAGTCCCTCATCACAAACAAAATGGAATATCTTCCAACTCAAAAGAAAATTTGGGGACAGAAGCTAAGAAGTTAAGCTTTCGAAGTGGGTGATTCTCAAGTGCCTGCAACTGAATTCTCCAAGGGGACCCAGTCTGTAGACACCTGCACACAGACACACATACACACAGAAAAACGCAGACAGACAAGTAGCTAAAGAAAAAAATTAACAGGACATACAATCTCTCCTGAAACCGCTGGATCATGATGGTGACACTGCCAATTTAAAAAAAAAAATCAGACATCTTTAATTTATGTTGGTCTCCAATATAGAAATATCATTGAAGACAATGACTTCCAACCAGTGCCAGCATAGGTGACAGCCAAAGCTGAAGTGGGCGTGTTATTGTGAAGTCAGGATGGGTTGTTCCCCAAAGGGCAAAGGGCAGAGGGCAGAGGGCAGAGGGCAGAGGGGAGACAACTGGTTAGAGCCAGGAGAAGGTTCAGCAAGGCAGAACAGCAATAGTCCATCTGCTCCAAGAATTTTTCTTTTTTTTTTTTTTCAGTCAAAAAGCCAGCTTTGGGTTTCAGTTAATGGAAGTACCAGTAGTTTATTTTCTTTTAATCATTAACCTTGCATTTATCCGAATATTTTAAACAAACCATGAGCAGTTGGGGACAAACGCCCTTCTGATGAACATGTGTCCAATGATTTGTGTGAATGATTTGTGTTTGCTTTTAACTTGCCATGGGATGGGGGGGGGGGGCAAAAAATTTGACACCATAGTAATCATTGTTAAAGAGGGTGAAGGCTTGAAAACCTTTTATCATAGTCATAAGTAAAATGCATCTATTCTAAACACCAATAAAATTATTTTTTCCTCTTTGCTACTCTTAAAAATAATATACAAAGAAATAACACACTTGAAGCCAAAATAAATACTTTAGTGCCTTCGGTCTTGCTTCCATATTTATAAACAAACTTTTCAGAAGCCATGGTAACGAGGCGAAGCGGAACAGTGCGCCACATTACTCAGCTGCAGTCACAGAACTTGAACGAGCACCGTGGCGCTCGAACCTCCTCCTTTCTCTACCCTTGCTCGGCAGACCGGAAGTGCTTTCTAAAAGACCAGCCTGCGCAAGCCTCAGAGTCACTCGTGACCTTGTGGCACCAAAAAAACAGATAGAAGTGACTGTGACCCCTGAAGATTTATTGAAATTTTAGTGTCATTTTAGGTGTACAAGTCCCTAAATATTATTCAATTGATTTTTTTTCTTTCGACCATTTGGAAGTGTAAAAATCTGATCAAATGTAGAATATATGAAAATAGACCGTAGGGTGAATTTTGGTCCACAGGCCTCCTCTCTAGATTTCAGTTTACAGTCTTGATTTCTTACAGATTCAGGGTTAGAGGGGTGTCAGCGCTGTGCGTTTGTGCTGTGAGGTTGCGCCCAAGCCCAGACAGAAAACCATCAGGACTTTCTAAGCAGGGAGCAGGATGGAGGAGTGGGGTGGGGTCGAAAGAGGAGACAGAATAAGGTGTTTTACCATCAACCCGAGAGACCTGCTGAAGGTAAGGCAAGACCACTTTACGTCAGTTGTGAGGATGAAAAATTTAGCTTCCTATGGGTTGGGGATAGGGCTCTAAAGAGAGTTAATAGAACACTTGCAAAAGGCTATGCAGACCCGTCAGGCACCGGGGCTAAGAGGGTCTGGACCCTGACCAAAGCCTGATCCACCACAGCCTTTGTCCAATCTCATCACAGAGTTTCCTTACTAGCCGTCTTTGATACGTGGTGTCCAGCGTGTAAAGGTCCACTTGAAAATCAGGTAAGAAATAATCACATAAGCCTGCTTTTACCAGCTCAGCATACGCATGAAGGATCCTAAAGATGTCAAGCTTTCACCACAAGCCATACCGGCCTGACCCGTAAGAATAACACCAGCCGGGGGCTGGAGGGATGGCTCAGTGGTTAGAGCACCGACCGCTCTTCCAGAGGTCCTGAGTTCAAATCCCAGCAAGCACATGGTGGCTCACAACCATCTGTAATGGGATCTGATGCCCTCTTCTGGTGTGTCTGACAGCTACAGTGCACTCGTATACATAAAGAAAAAAAGAGTAACATCAGCCAGAGGGTCTTTCCTCACTGCACACAATTAGCACCCTGTGCAGAAGGAAAGAGCCGGCAGGGCGGTTGTGTACAGGAATGAAGTCAATGCAGTCTCTCCCTTTGCCAAAAGGCAGGGAAATCAACTGCTGATCTCTCCCCTCCTCAAGCCTACTCGAGGTCAGCTGATAGCGAACAGCCAGACGGCACCAGCTTTGGCTGCACCGAAGCTTCCAAAACAGAGAAGCCGCACTACGTTTAAAACAAACGAACATTTTAATTCAAGGTGTCGCTATGGAAATTCGTGTGCAGCCGCTTCCCACCCAGGCCTGTATTTTATGGGCAGGTAAGTAATCATCAGCCTAGAATTCAATGTAATGCATTACCTACAGGGCATCCGTGATATCAGAAATATCTTGGACCATTTTTCCACAACACTATTAGTTATAATGAAATTTTCATGATTTTTTTTTTCTGAGAAGGATGTCAAGAGTGAAAGTAGGTTTGGGGTCTTCCTTTTCATTTTATTGATGGTGCTGTTTAAAATATTCTTACCAAAAGTTATGAATTTTGGAGCACACAATACAGAAGGAAAAATGAAATCAAATAGTTTTAACAGCTGCTTTAGGTTTATATAATGAATCTTTCTTCCCTTCCTTCCATCCGTGTCAAACGTACTTTCTCATTTAAAAAAACAAAACAAAAAAGAAAAAAAGAAAACACAATTTCTTCCCGCAGATTGATCACTCGCTGCCTCGCAGAGGGAGAAAACCAGGACCACGGTGGCTAAACCAGACATCTTAACCAAGTGAGCAAAATTAAGGTCGCCTGTAGAGTCTGCTGGCCTTTGTGTGGTCTCCAGATGAGGACGCACCAGAGAAAAAGACCACTCTGTTATCCAGAAGGACGCACTAACCGGAAGCAGCAGAGGGAGCAGAACAGGTCCGGAAAACTCAGTGGAGGGCATGTGGTTCGCTGGGACAGCTCGCACACTGCCCGAGTCCAACATGGGCCATATGAAAGGCGACCGAAATGTCCTAGGGTGGGACGGCGTTAGCCATTGGATGGAGCTTCCTGGGGCTGGAGGGAATTCTCCCCAGGGCTCAGCTGAGCCAACTGGCTGAAACTGGAACACCAAGGCTCCTTTAAAGCAAAGGAGCATTAAACTTGGCTGGATCATTGGCTAGAGTGACGATGGTAAAGGACAGCCCTCGACGCATAAATACTGAAGTGCTTCCGGGTCGAGGACCCGGAGGACGTATGACATAATTTAAAACAACAGCTGAAGACTAGCAATGACGTATGACGATGTAGCTCAGTTGCCCGATGCTTGTCTAGCATTTTAGGGAACCCTGAGACTGATTCCCCAGCACTGAGCAGCCCGGTACAAGTCGCAGGCTCCTGTAACCGCAGCACGCTGGGAAAGGCAGCAAGAGCAGAAACTCAAAGTCACCCTCGCCTGTACAGTAATTGTTTTGGCTGTTTTCTCCATATTTCAAGTGTACAAGACAGGAAATGCAAAGATATCTTGACACGGCTTTTCGTCGCTGATTGGACCCGGCAAACACTGGATAACCCAGCAGCTTAGATGTGATCATTTCTCCCCCATTTCTCATAAGTGGCTCTGCAGGTTGTCTACGCCCTGTAACTTCCTATCTCGTGCACAAAGACTCTTTTGTTTGTTTTGTTTTGGGGGTTTCTGTTTGTTTGTTTGGTTGGGTCTCTTCGGCATTCACAACCAGTATGGTTCCGCTGGGTAGACACGTTTGACTGTCGGTGTCTTATACTACGGAAGAGCCTGCTGCACACACTTTCGCTGCATACGTCTCTATAGAGGACATGGCGTTTGAATTCTGCACACTTGGTGTCTACGACATCCACAGGGATCTTCTGACGCCAACGGCGAACCCCTAGTCTACAATATCGATCCGGAGCGATTTTTCCACAGGAAACTATGCCTGCGTGCAAAAGCTCTGTCTGTGACCGGAAAGAGAATTTCAACTGTGGTGAACGGAAATTAAGCCATTCCGCCCTGCTTAGGAACCAGGCGATGCTCCTTAGCCGTCTGCTAAAACCGAAAGGAGAAAGCATGCACGCTGCCTCATTTCCTGGTATTATCTCTCAGCTTCCTAAGAAGTTCTTGTCTCTCGGACAAAACGGCTACACATTAGTTCTAGTTCAGTGCTTTTACCTTTATCGTCATCATCATCGTCATCATCATCATCATCATCATCATTATTTTTCCCCTAAATTCACATTCAAAGATTTATCATGAGCCCACTGGTCCTAAGACAGCCAGAACAATCTGGTGGTACCCTACAAGAACAAGACCCTAGGCTGTTCCAAGTGCACATAATTCCCCCAAAATGGTATGAAGTCAGCAAATATAATGATGTCTTCTTGCAGGAGAGCACAGGAGCCAGGAGTGAGTTATGACCAACTACAAAAAGGAACACACTAGTCAAGGCACTAAAACTTAATGAGAAGACAACCTTTCCAGTAGATAAAACCGAAGAGAAGGTGCACAGGCCATTATTGTAAATTTAAAATCCTGCGGACTCTTCGCTCATAAAACTTCTGAAGTGCTGTTAAACACACACACACACACACACACACACACACACACACACACACACACACAAACCACACAATTATAAATCCTCTGAAGCATGTAACTGTGATTAGCTGCTCTCCCAGGCAATATAAAAATACTACCACCACAATCACATTCCAGCCTGTAATGTAATTCAAAACAAACAAGTCGGAGACAGCACTCAAAGGGGGCAGAGTCAACAAACACAGCCGGTTCGCATCTAGGACCTGAAGACGCTGAAGAAACTGAGGCTGCGCTGCCGCTGGCCTTGCGGTGGAACAGCGAGGCCCCCTTCTGGGCAGAGGCGCACACTGCGCCAAGGGCAGCGCGGAAAAGCCGCACCTTGCTCCGGTGAACCCTGATCAGAGATTTTATTGTGAGGTCAAATTTCTAGATACTCAATTTATCACCCGCATTTGAAAAGAGTAATAGCTTTGTTGTTTCGGATTTCAATGGATCATTTTATTCAATCTTGAAACCATCGCCATTCCTGCATTCTTATTCCAAAAAGCAACTGGTTGCAATTGGGGAGATGGTGGGGGTGGGGTTCCCTCCGTAGCCCAGGCCTTGAATTCATGATTCTCTTGCTTCGACCTCCCCAGTAGTGGGGCTACCGTGTGCACCATTATGCCGGGCAGCAACCGTCATCCCCCAGTTACATAACAGGCAATTTTCATTTCTATCTCTGAAGAATATAAGAACTTTGATTTGAGAGTATACGGTCTTGGTTTGGTTCCAGGGAAGAAATGGAAGTTAAAGGGATAGTTGCCCCATTATTAGGAACTATCCCCCTTTCAATTTTCTCCTTTGGAAATTTCAAGTGTGCATGCATGTGAATAGTGGAATTTTGTACCCATGTTAAGTATACACAGAGTCCAGAAGAGGGTACTGGTTCCTTCTGGAACTGGAATTACAGGTTGCAAATTGCCCAGAGGTGGTGCTGGAAACCAAACTTGTATCCTCTGGAAAAGCAGTATATATTCTTAAACCCTGAGCCATCCATCCAACACCCACAATATAAAGACTATTCCTCTTGAAAGAAGGCATGAATAAAAACTTTATTGTAGCAATACGCTATAATTTTATTTAAAAAAAAATACTCAGACACTTGCTCTTAAAGTGCCTGTTTTATCTAAATACTTTAAAAAAAATGTTCCAGGGTTGGGGAGGTATCTCAGTCAGTCA
Source organism: Micromys minutus (assembly GCF_963924665.1). NCBI lineage: Eukaryota > Metazoa > Chordata > Mammalia > Rodentia > Muridae > Micromys > Micromys minutus. The sequence goes on from NC_137965.1 coordinate 7,240,725, forward strand.
AGTGCAGGAGGACCTGAGTTCAGTCTCCAAAATTCACATTTAAAAGGGAAGGGAGGGAAGGTGGGCGTGGTGGTGCGTGCCTGTAATTCCTGCACTCTCACAGGTAGAGAACCCTGGGCATTCCTGGCCAACCTACCTAGCTGAATGGTAAATTTCAAGAAATCTCTTTAAGAAAAAAAAAAAAAAAAGCAGGAAGGAATGGCACCGAATCTAAGAAACAGCACCCGAGAGTCTCCTCCCCCTCCCTCTTCCCCTCCCCCTCCACACACATGGTCATATAGATGAAGTCAATACAAATCAGGACAAGCCCAGGTACCGGTGCCCTGGAGGAGTCCAGTGCAGGACGGGGTCCGAATGCACTCAGTAAAATATCTTTCTTTCTTCTACTTCCTGTTTTGATCTTGACTGACCTTCCAACAATCTCCCTTTTCTTGGGGGCGGGGGGCACAAGTATGTGTATGGTATCATGTGTCAGACTTGTTGGGAGGGGTGCGTGTGGCCATGTGACGTCTAGGGTTGACACCGGGGTTCCTCCTAGATCACTCTTCACATTGCTCATTGAGGAAGTATCTCTCTTTTGACCCCAGAGCTCACCAATGAGGGCTAGTCTAACTAGTTAGCTCGCTTTGGTATCTCAGAAGCCCATCTCTGTTTTCCAAGCACTGGAGTTACAGGCAGGCCACCAAGTCCACCTGGCCTCGACGGGGACCCAATCCTCATGGTTGCATGGCAAGCATTGTGCCACTCGGCCATCTCCACAGCCACAAAGAGCATCATTAAGCCGGGGCTAAAGCTGTGGGTGAAGGGTGAATGGTTGCTGATCTCTGGGACCTCAAACCTCAATACCTCCCCCCTTCCTGGAAACATTCTTTCAGCTTAGTGAAAGAGCTATCAGCTGTTTACAATGTCAGACTTTTTTTTTTTTTTTTTTTTTTTTTTTTTTTTTTTTTTTTAAGGGCTAATTTGTTCCTTTAAGAGAACAAATGAGGAGACACCATTTTAACACACAGTGATAACATAAAAATGCGACCAGCGATGCCAGCAGCTCTCAGTCAGGAATTCTGTCCAGGTCCCCAAAGGTACTAGGTCTTTGATCATTACAGCATCAGGATTTCTGACAATCCTTTTTCCGAACTTTTGATTTTGGTGCTGAAAGAAAGAAAGAAAGGAAGGAAGAAAAAAGTCAGGGAAGTAGAAATCGGGGGATACCAAACTTCGTTTGCACCTGAGTTGTTTCTAGGCAGAACACTGCACTGGGAGAAAACTCACCATTTGGGTTTTCCTGTTTGTAAAAGGTCTTCAGGAGCTCCACAGCCTCCTCAGCTCGATACCCAGGAATGCACTGATGGGGGGAGGAACATGAGGAACGTCAGCCATGACTGGATGTGGGTGACATGTCCCACCGACAGTGTTCGTACACAGTTACAGCAACATAAATGGACTCCACACAATGTTCGTTACTTGACACAAATAAAGCATGAAGAAGGACAAACATTTCCAAAAGAACGGGCACCCAGCCTTAACCAAACATCTCCATCACTCACTACTGCGGGAGGGACTTGAACCCTCTGAGGTATGCGACTGGGCGTCAGAAAGGTGCTGTAAAGATTAGATGAGATGCCCATATTTTTACCCACTATGTTTCTCCAAGCATGGGATGTTATATACCTGGGGCTGGTAAACTATTTTTAGTGGAACAGATCCTGCCCACAGCTAAGAAAGACAAGCTAGTGTAGGGTAAAAGGGCCAAAGCTAAAACACCCTGGCCATCACTTGACCCTAAGCCCAAGATCAGGGCCAAGAAATGGAATCCTACCAACTGCTGAGTATGAAAACCATGAACAGAAAAAACCAGCAATCCTCAGCTTGCCACAAAAACCCACCAATCCTTGAGTTCACCCCAAGGTCAGGACTTGAAATCCCAGGAATCCTCACCCTGAAACTCCACCTTGGAAAACCCTGCCCCTCCCCACAAGAAACAACATAAACCCTGCCTTCTGCTTAGGCAGCCACCCTCCTGGGTTTTCCTGTGTTGTGTGAAGTGATTTTGTAGAATTCCTTCGCTCCTCATTGCCAGAGCAGGGCTGTAACAAAATTGCTGGGAAAAGTATCCCCTGGTTGGGTAGAACTGTTACACTTGCTCTGGGGAAACACCTCTCCACCCCCATCCCCACCCCCACCAGCAGGGGCTGAATTTCTGTAAGGGAAGCCTTTCCCTTGGGAGCTATAATACTTAAAGCTAGCTAAGCAATTTTTTTTTTTAACTTTTAAGAGTATAAAATAGCATGGGGTAAAAATATTTAGTACCTGGTCCTTTAGAGGGGAAAAAAAATGTTTTCTCAAGTTTTGCTATGCAGGATTTAAGGAAGCTGTTGAACTTGGCTTTGCTCTGGTCTCTGGCCAGAAGAGATGAAAACTTGTGAACGAGCAAATACAAAGAGAGCTGTGGGGAACAATGAATGAAGTTCAACTGGAACAGAGGCAAGGAAGCTTACTTCCAGGAGAGCGGGGAGAAGGATGGGCTCTGTGTGTGTGTGTGTGTGTGTGTGTGTGTGTTTGTGTGTGCGCGCTCTCGAACAAGCTTGCAGGCTGAAGGGCTTGGTAGTGCAGGGGAAAGAAATTAAGGACATATGAGACACGGCCAACTGCTGGGGGATTTTAGCAGTCATCTGGAGAGCCTGGAAAGCTCTAACTCATCCTGCTGAAGTTTGGAAACAAACGTCCCTCAGAGTGGTGCCTAGCCAAGCACCTGCGGACAGGAGAGCGAGAGCGGGGCCAGCCTGCAGGGGCGGTGCTGAGAAGGAAGCTTCCTGAGGCCTCAGTCGGCTCCAGCCTGGAATCATCCCCCACGGCAACAGTAATCTTCCCCAACAACAACAACCAAAGGAAGAAAACACGGCATCCAGAAGCTGAGCCTACGAAGGCTTTAAAGGGTTAGAACATAATTTGGCATTAAACTATGGAGCTCATTTCCACTGAGCCATCATGGCCGTGTAAAGGAACTGTAAACGAACTTCTCTGGTGGAATAGAGGACCACACTGAAGCACTTGACACAACTGTTTGGGCTTTCATGTCAGGAACATGTGTGTGTGTGTGTGTGTGTGTATGTGTGTGTACGCGCGCGCGTGCTCGAGCACGTGCATGCGAGCTTGAGTGTACGCACGCATGTATATGTCTAGCACCCTGAGTACAAGTTCAAGTGCTTGTTCTCACTGTGCACCTTACTGTGACAGACCCTCTTGTCGTTTGACACTAAGTATAGCGGGCCAGCTGGCCAGGACTCTTCTCATCTCTGCACCCCACCTCACCACTGGACCCCTGGGTAGCAGATACCCATAGCTGCATCTGGCAGTCAGTGGGATCTGGGGATCCAAATTCAGGTCCTCATACTGCTGAGCTGTCTCCTTAGCTCCCCACCCACACTTTAGATACTAATGCCCACCATGTCTGAAATCCAGGGATGAATCTTAGCTTTGTTCAGAAACTGAGGGATGACTTAGGTTTTTCTCATGAAGGAAGTACAGCATGAAGCCGTGATCTGTGACTCCATAATGTCTGGGTGGCTCTTAGAAATGAGTGGATAAATGAAGTTACTTTACAAGACATCTAATAATCAACCATACAACCAATCAATTGGTGAGTTCATCAAGAGATAGATAAACAGAAGAAAGGGGATGTGGAGGGAGGGGGAAAGGAAGAAGGAGCAGAGAGAGGGAGGGGAGGAGGGGGCGGGAAGGAGGTACAAGCAGATTATATTACCTGAAATGGTCTCCCAGTGTTGGGTAGGTCAGCAGAGGCAATGTCTAGGACGGAACCACAGCCACCAAAGCGTTCGTTCTGACAGCCATAGACGACCAGAGGGATTTATGGCACCGAATTAAGGTCCTGTGCCGGATGTGAAGAACCACGGCAAGAGCAGGTTGATACTAAGGACCTTAGAAAGCTCAGTCCAGACGTCAAAACAATTACAGGTCATGGTTTGTCTTTAAAATAATAAAATTCAGTTATACAAAAGAAGAGAGAGAGACTTTAGGTATGTAGAAATTAAAAACCTAGCAATTGAAGGTGGACAAGATGGCTTAGCTGCTAAGAGTATTAATATATAAAATCTGAAAAAAACTAAGTGTTTTTTTTTTTTTTGCTTAATATGCAAATCAATTTTCTGCTGTTTCCGAAACCATGTTTTCAGAATCATTGCAGAATTGGAAATTTAATTCAGGAATTGCACTTTTGAAAATACATAGTTTCATCCCAGGAGCCCATGGGGGAAGGAGAGAACTGACCCCTGAACGCTGGCATCTGGTTGCCACACAAATGTCATGGCATATCCATGCCCCTCAGAAGAAATAAACTTCGCTAACATGCCAGACTGGAAGCCTGGTGTGATGGCATGCGCCTATAATCCTGGCCCTGAGAGAGAGGATCGGGAGCTTCAGTCCGACCAGATCCTCAACACTGAAAAGAAAACCAGACAATAAAAGCAGAGGATAAGTGAGTTATGTAGCTGGCCTGTGTTTGACACGCATGTGCAAGGCTCTTGCTGCTATGAAACAAACAAGCAAACAAATAAACACAGTCTAGAGACGGACTGCACTCAGCATTTATGTTGCTTGGTCTATGCAAGATACAACCCAACTAAAAATCACTAACTAATCGCCATGTACAATGATAGTATCCGGAGACATTTTTACTTCTTATTTACCTTGGACTTAATGTCTCTCCTTTTCTTTTTCTTTATTTTTTTCTTTCTTATTTTCTTTCTTTCTTTCTTTCTTTCTTTCTTTCTTTCTTTCTTTCTTTCTTTCTTTCTTCCTTTTTGGACTTTATGATAGGTATTCATGGCAAAAGTGGATTAACTAAAAATACTTAAGTTATACAGAATCTGTCATATGAAGGCAAGACATATTCCTCAGAATGTTTCCTGTGCTCTACCTTGACTTGGATTTGTCCTGACAAAAGAGTTTAAGTAAGTTCTGAGCTTTTCTTCCCCTAGCTTAAGTATCCGATTCTTTCTCGGCTACCGATACAGAGAAGGAACAGGTAACGCTGCTGGGTGGGAACCACTTTCCCTGTCTCTGCCTCACCAGTACAGTGTGTTTCATAATGCCATCTCCACAAATTAAGGAACTGAAAACTGGGGAAGGCTATGACTCGGGGACGGAGCAGACGCAGTCTATGCGAGAGCCTGGGTTGGGACTCTCAACACTGAAAAGAAAAACAATTAAAAGAGAGCAATGGGTTGTGTATCCGGCCATTCTTGGCTCAGAGGCAAGGTAAAGGCAGGAAGCCGAGAAGCCAAAGGATACTCATAAGGCGCAGGGCAGCGGCACACATAATGCACGGCTCCACAGTAACGTATAACACGGTGTGTTCGAATACAGCGGAAGGGCTCTGTCCGTGTCGGTGACACCAACCTAGGACCTGGTCAATGGCCACCATTTCAGCATGCCGAGTAGCCTTCAGAGAGAGAAAGAGACTTGCATTGATAGTTTGTTTTGTACAGCTGGTGTCTTTGAAATATGCAAAATGTCAACTCAAAAGGCATTCCTACCATTTCTGACTGTATTAGAGCATGGCCTTCAGGACGCCCTTAGCCGTTTCCTGTGCAAATATCATGACTTTACCAACAGGGATGCCTAGTCCACTTACTACACAAACCTTACTATGTTTTTAGTGAAATTCTTGTGTGCCTTGGGAAAATTTGTTTTTCATTAAAATATTACAGAGGAGATAAGTCTCAAAAAACATATCTACCATTTCTAAATATTTTAATGGAAGATTGAAGTTTTCCTAAGTTTATGATCTAGTTTCAAATAGATTTCCACTGAGTTTCCTGGAATATCATTATGTTCGACTTATCACACATCAGATGTAAATAAGCACACACTTGGGATTTCAGATACTTCATGAGATGGTATATTACAGGAGAAATCACCCAACATATGCAACCAATTACACTGAAATTTGAATCCTGACAGTGATGTACTAATCATGGGTCTCAAGCAAACTTTGGATCCTCCATGTCCGAACTAAAATTTACTCTAGAATTAGCTCTTCTACAGCTCCACAGAGATCTGAGTCACACCAAGCATAGTGTGGCCTGATGCTATGTGGGTACTTTTCTTTCCTCTAATTAAAATGATTTTCATGCAGGGGTAGACAGAAAGCACAAAGGTTAAGAGTATTTGCTGCTCTTGCAGAGGACCAGCGTTCAGTTTTTATCACCCATACTGAGTGGTCCACAAGTGCCTTTAACTCAAGTGAATAGTTCCAGGAGATCCAACATCCTCTTCTACCTCTTCAGAGGCATGCAGTCACATGCATGTGCACGCGCGCACACACACACACACACACACACACACGTGCAGATAAAGTTTTCTACCTTGGATGTAAGTTTCTTAAGACACAGGATGTTTTAGGTTGACATGAAACATTCCATCTTGCAGAAAAGTTCTTTAAATTCAGGAAGCAAACAACTCAAAGGCTTCAGGAAGTCCCTAAAACCGACTAGATATACTAGATACCCCTCTGTCCTCAGGTGCATATAAGCAGTAAGGCTGATAAGAGATACATTTATATCAGCCATTCTGCTTGGAAGAGGCTCAGAATGCCTAAGGTACTTAAAAGAAATGGTCTCCAACTTGCTGATTTGCCTGCAAATTGTACAATAAACTTCAGGTTCCCAGGTTCCATACTGGGGCAAGCTTTTCTGTAAGTAACCCCAATAATCTTAACTGGTCCAGCACTGGATTTCAAGATCCCCATACTTCTGGTCTGTTGCTTCCTTATCCGAGGTGAGTAGACATTTGTTGACTCCTCTCCATAGTAGGTCACACAACAAATACACACAAGATAAATCAATCAATAAATCAATAAATCAATAAATAAATAAATAAATAAATAAACCTTTAAAATAACTTAATGCAAATTCCTAAACACATGTAATATACCAACAAACTAAGAAGATGTAGACAAATGCATAACAAGCAATGAAATTGAAATACTAATCAAAAGTATCCCACAAAGAAAAGCCCAGGACTAGATGGGCTCATGGTCAAATTCTACCCTACTTTTAAGGAAGAACTAATATCCATGTTTCTCAAACTGTTCCCCAAAATAAAAAAAAGGAAGGAACGTGACTGAACTCCTCCCCCAATGAAAGTCTTACCCTAGTAACAAAGCCACATGAGGGCAACAGCAAAGAAAGAAAATTGTAGAGCATCTTTCTTGACGAACTTAAATGTAAAAATCTCTCAATATTCTGACAAACCTAATGCAAGAATACAGTAGCTCCCACATCAATCAAATGGTTTCATTCCCAAAGTGCAAGGCTGCCTCAATAAATACAAGTCAATAAGTGCAATATGTACCATATAAATAATGGTAAAGGCATAAATAACACAATCATCTCAATAGATATGGAGAAGACATTGGACAAACTTCAATTCACTTTCATGATAAAAAGCCCTGAAGAAACTGAGAGTAGAGGGACCGTGATATAGTAACTGTCACATATGGCGAGCCTACAGGAAATAAACCAAACGAGGAAAAAACTTAAAATATTCCCTCCAACTCAAGGCATAAGACAGAAGTGACCAATTTCTGTACTTTTATTCAATGTGCTGCCCAAAGTCTTAACTAGATCAGTAGATCAAGAGAGGGAGAGAGAGAAGACACACAGGTCAGATAGGAAGACATAAAATGATCTCATTGTTGGTGACATGAGGATTCTGACAGAAAACCTCCACATCTGACATTTTCAGAAAGTGGCAGGATAGAAAAATCAGCACAGATAAAAACTGTTCATTTCCCATATATCATCAATAACAAACCTATCCAAGGAAGAAGTAAGGGGAAAAGCTCACCTTCATGATAGCTTTTTAAAAATATCTCAAAGTAAAACTCATAACAATGAAGTGAAGGAACTTAACACTACGGTGAGAACTTGTAAGACACTCAAGAGAGAAATCGAAGAAAACAGGAAACAGAAAGCCTGTCCACAGGCATGGATTAATACAGCAGAGATAGCTGAATTACCAAAAGCAATCTGCAAGTTCAGTGCAACCCCTATCAAAATTCTTTTTTTCATTATTTAGAGAATACCTTATTAGTTTTTGTAATCAAACCCAGGTAGATAAGACCTTACATATTTAATACAGTGTGTTACCCCTGTACAAATGGAAAATTAAGTTCAACATTTTTAGACCAATATGGCTGTTAGTTTCTGTACAATACCAACTCAACACAGTAAACTGGGACACTTTTTTTCCAAAGTTGACAGCACAGCAAAAGTTTCCAAGAATTCTGAGCCTGTGCTTGTGGGGTTGTGTGCTGTAACTGGGGCTGAAGTGCCTGAGGCAAGGCCACCAGAGGTTGTCCTGTAGACCCCAAATTAGTCAAGGAAAGCTGGGGTGCTGGTAAAGGTACTGTAACCATGCCACAGTTCACCTGCTGGACAGCACTTGGTGACTGGGCAGTGTTATAAAAATTTAACTGACCAGGCTGCTGTACTTGTCCTGAGTAAAGATTTGAGGCCTGAGTAAGATTTGCTCTTGCCTGCAGATGCTGTGTATCCATCAGCTGAGCACTTCCTGATCCTGATGTTCATATAGTATAAGGATGGACTGAGTATTTGAAGTCAAGACCTGGTTGTGCCTTGGCAAGTTCCTGGTGCTGGACCCCTGGAAAGCTGTAGATAGCTGTTTCAGAGAGGACTATGGAAGGCTGGGAAAGGCTGCTTTGCATAAAGGCTGGCTGCAATCTATATGGTTGAACTGAAGAACTGAATAGTCCCTGAGCCTGGGAAACAGCAAGCCCAGCCCCCAAACTCAGCTGGGCTTGAGGCTGTCCTTGCACTAGGGCCCCTCGATCCAGAAAGCCCGAGCCGTACAAACCGCCAAAGCACTTTAGCTACCTCCCTATCAAAATTCTAATAGCATTCTTTGCAAAACTAAAAAAAATCAATTCTAACCTTAATATGGAATTAAACACACACACACACACACACACACAAATCCTCTGAATAGTAAAAGCAATCTTAAACTGAACGAACAATTCTAGACAAATCCATTATAATAGCTGACCTCAGATTACACTACACAGCCATAATACAAACAGACGTATGGATCAGCGAGAGAGAATAGAGGACCCACAATGACTCCACATAGCTGTAACCACCTGATATTTGATAAGTATAAAAACATACACTGGAAAAAAGACAGCCTCTTCAAAAATGGTATCAAGAAAAATGGATATCTACATCTAGGAATAAAATTAAACACATTTCTCTCACCCTACACAAAAATCAATGCCAAATGGATCAAAGATATTAATATAAAATCTGAAATACTTTTTCCCCTAGAAGAAAATTGGAAACCACTTGAAAAGACAGATATAAACAAAAATTTTCTGAAAAAAAAAATTTCAATAGCAAATATAATTACGTTAGGAGCTTCTCTGCACAGCAAAGACAACTATATGCAGAATGAAGAGAGGGGTTACAGAATGGGAGAGAATCTTGGCCAGCTACACCTTGCTGTGAGACCCCATGATGAAGGCAAGTTATCTAAGAAAGCATTTAGCTGGGGCCTGGCTTGTAGTTTCAGATCATCATGGCAGTGAGCAAGGCAGCAGGCAGGCAGGCATGGTGCTAAAGCAGCAGCTGAGAGATTACATCCTGATCCACAGACAGACAGACAGACAGACAGACAAACAGAAACTGAGAGAGAGGAACACACAGAGAGACAGGGAGACAGAGACAGACAGACAGACAGACAGAGACAGAGACAGAAAGAAGACTAGGTCTGGTTGATCTTTTGAAACCTCAAAAATCCCCTCCTATTGACACACCTCCTCCAATGAGGACACACCTTCTAATCGTTCCTAAACAGTTCACCCACTCCGAACTAAGCCTTCAAATATATGACCCTATTGGGGCCATTTTTATACAAAGCACCACAAAGTACATGACACACTGTGTGAAGGTATGGGCACCCATTTGCATGCAGAGGTTAGGGGAGGGTGTCAGGTGCTTCATCACTTTCTGCCTAGTTTGTTTAACACAGAGTCTCTCACTGAACCTGGGGCATGCGCTGCAGCTACCCTAGATACCCTCCAGTCTAGCCTTCTCTCAGCTAAAAAAAGAAAAAGGGAGGAAGGGCAGCCGGTGGTGGCACACCTTTAATCCCAGCACTCAGGAGGCAGAGACAGGCAGAAGATCTCTGAGCTTGAGGCCAGCCCAGTCTATAAAGTGAGAACATGTTTCTTGGACAGCCATGGGTGCGCAGAGAAACCAACCAACCAACAGCAGAAAGAGGGCAACAGACTCCATGTGACAAGAAAACAGAAGGGGAAGAGCTGGGGAAGGAAGGGGCTGAAACGGCAGGCTAGGAGAAGAAGGCCGCCCAAAGAGTGTGTAGAAAAATCTCACCAAAAAATGTATTACTTTGCACACTGATTTTAAGAAGAAAACTAACGAACCCGTTTAAAATAGAAATAGGTGGATGCAACCCACAGATTCTGCTTTATAGTATCAGTGACAATAGCATTTGTCAACAACTCAGTCTGGGTCCAACTCTATACTAGCTAACTACATTTTCTATTTGATAAGAATCCTCCGCAAGCATGACACTGGGTGAGGGGAAGAGAAGGCACTCACTACCCTGGGACCTGCAGCACCATGAGAAAAGCACCAGCATTGGCCCACAATGCACTCTGATCGGTGTTGGCAAACAGGAAGAAGCCTGGGTGATTAAACCAGGGGACAGAAGGACTTTACACAAGAGGGTAACGTTCTGGCCCTGCTCCCATAAATCAAGAGAATTTAATACTAAAGATTCCTCCAACCAGAGCCTGTAAAGCTCAGATTTGGGACTCTTGACAGATGGAGTCCTTACAGCTCTCAATGAGGACCAGCTGAACTGAATTGCCTTTGCTGACTCACTCTTTTACTGTTAAAGAAACACACAGGAAGATGTCTTATTATGTATTAGAAATGCACAGGGAGACCGCACGGGGGTGTGTGTGTGTGTGTGTGTGTGTGTGTGTGTGTGTGTGTGTGTGAGAGAGAGAGAGAGAGAGAGAGAGAGAGAGAGAGAGAGAGAGAGAGAGAGAGAGAGAGCAGGGATCTTAGCCCAAAGCAGAATTCTGGTCTCCTCACTTGGGGCCCTTTCTATGCTGCAATCAAAGGGCAAACCTATGCAAGGCACAGGACGGTGGAATAACCCTGCTTAACTCCAAAGTGTCTAAGAAATGAAAATTACTGGGGAATCGGTCACTGGTTCTCACGTTAAACACGCTCTCTCAAACCACAGAGTACAAACTGGGTGTTGTGGCAGCTATTTAAAGCAGAACTGTTAGGTACCAATCAACACGTTCTGCAACTGCAGCACATGGCTGCCTTGAATGCTTTTACGTCATCATAACTGCCGGATGAATCTGGCTTGACATGAGTTTTGCTAAACATCATAGATGAACTCTCAAGGCCCCAGAGCCCCAGCGCCAACACTCAACTGTTCTCTGCTCTCAGAGCACAGAAGATCAAAGTCTCTGAGAACCGCACTGGTGTTGCTACCCTTTCGTCCGGTTGTACTTTAGAACCATAAAGTACACACCACACTTCCAGCTATTTCCACCTCCCAAATGTATCCACCCTGACACGCTGCTGGGAGGCCATTGTTAAGAAGCTTTCCAATCTCATCACGAAAACACCAGATTATTAAAGATTAGACACAGGTAGTTGAGAACAGCTCATCTTGGAGATCTTTATTTAAAAAAATATTTATTTATTTATTTATTTATTATTTTATATGAGTACACTGTAGCTGATCCCATTACAGGTGGTTGTGAGCCACCATATGATTACTAGGAATTGAACTCACGACCTCTGGAAGAGCAGTCAGTGCTCTTAACTCCTGAGCCATCTCTCCAGAGTGCCACCCCCCCTTAAAGATTTATTTATTATATATACAGTGTTCTGCCTGCATGGGTGCCTGCAGGTCAGAAGAGGGCACCAGGTCTCATTACAGACGGTTGGGAGCCACCATGTGGTTGCTGGGAATCGAACTCCGGACCTCTGGAAGAGTAGTCAGTGCTCTTAACCTCTGAGCCATCTCTCCAGCCCTCATCTTGGAGAACTTATTTGATTGGATATCCAAAAAAAGTTTTCTCTAATAAAATCCTTTTATGCTTCCCTTCCATCTGTACATCCAAGGCCTTTCTTCCCCACCCCCCTTAAACAAAACAAAACAAAACCACCTTAAAGAAACTGAAAGAAACATAGTATTAAATGGATCTGCTTTGCAAAGGTGAACATTCAGAATGAATGTTACCAGGTGCTCTCCTTTCTTCTGGGCTGCTGTTCTGATATAACAAAAGTCCTTCTTTTGTTTCACTCAAGTGTTAAAAGAAAACATGATGAAATTCCAAAGCTGTAACCACTTCTCAGCTTTTGGCTAAGATCACAAGTATAGAAATAGAAAATTGTCTACTGTAATGTTATAGTCCCATTTAAGGTTTCTGAAAATTTGATAGCTAAAAACCAAACAACAAAACCAAAAATCATTGTATCATTGTAACAATCAGTTTTTAAAAAAAATGTCATTTACACAGGAAGAAAAAAGATCTAGGGCTGGAGAGATGGTTCAGTAAGTAAGGTGCATTCAAGGAAAAAATGAGAATCCGGATTCAGACTCCCCAGAACCCATGGGAATAGCCAGATGTAGCCATAAATTCCCATAGACAGGAAAATGGGGGTCCCTAGGGTTCACTGGCGTTAGCAGAGCTGAACTGATAAGCTCCAGGTGCAGAGAGAGATACTATCTTACAACACAACTGGGAAGTGATGGAGAAAGACATCTTGACCTCAACCTGCAGCCCCCATAGGCATGCACACACTCCCACTAGCATGCGTGTGGACACACACACACACACACACACACACACACACACACACACATGCATGGCCCCACCATGGCCACAGTGTGTTTCTGTGTTCTCAGGGCTCCACTCACGTTTTTTGTTTGATTCACTTCATTTCTTCCCTTCCCCACAACTTCATTGTTATAGACCATAAGGCAGCCGACAGGAACTTCAGTATTCTCCAGTGCATCTTTGGCCTGAAACACAAAGTGGAAAAATCTGAGAGGTGATGTTCCATGCTCGGAAGGCTGTGGATGAAAGCAGACGCAGTGGGAACCGGGGTGCAGATAATGGCCTGAGCAAAGCGACAGGACTGCGCTTCTTCCGGCTCAAAGCTGGGTTCTCTGCTTGGTGTCTGTGTTGAGGAGAACTCAAGAATGTCTCCCTTCCTAGACCCTGCCTCATTTCCTCTCACTGGAAGCCCATGTACTCAATGCTGTCCGGCCAGTGTTCTCAAAATGCCAAGGTTACCCCTTCTCAGAGATGATACACATATTTACAAAGAGGTGGGAGAATATATAACGTGTGTAAATATTTGCCTATGATAGTTTCCCTTGATAAAAATCATACTTGATTCATTTAATTTTAGCTTCTCTAAGATCATAGATATGACCCCATGGAGTACCAATACCCTAAAAATGGTGAGACTTTCCCACAGCTTCTATTCTAAGAGATACAAAAAAGTTTAGGGATACTTTATGTAAAAATGGTACTTGAAAAATATATTGGAATTTTTTAAAAAACAAATATTCCTAAAAAATAAAATCTAAGATGCACGTTGTGCACACGCACAAGGCTTTCAGTGAGCCTGAATCCTGGAGCACTAGAAACCATGACTCGAGCAGCTTCAAACGTGCAGAAGAGAATCAAAGACTGGCTCAGGAAGATGGCTCAGCAGGATGCCCACCCCCAGAACCCACATGGAAAGAGGGAAACCTCTCTCCTCCCAAAATTGTCCTGAAATTTTCAGACATATGTGAGAGTGCGCACACTCACACATACACACATGCACACATGCACAGATAATAGCTTACTTTTAAACTCCCCGACCCAATAGGAAGCACATAGGTCAGGATACTGGTGAGTAGCTGAGCAAATGCAATGGCAGTTGAGAGAAAGTGACTCTCGAAGAACGCAGTCTGTGGGGAACGGCTTCCCAATACACATATACAAATGTGCACGCATTTCCAGCAAGTTCAAAACTTGAGGCTGAAAACCCACATCACTCTATCCTAACTCAGACTTTCCAGTGCCTCCCCCAAACTCTTCCAGTCAGTCCTTCCCCCTGTCCCAAATGCAAAAGAGTTGGGTCAGAATAGGTCTAACTGTGTAGATGGCTTTGAACGTAAGAAGTCAGCCTTCTTTGGAAGAGGTGATAGCTCTGCCACTGAAATGGCCACTCAACTCAAAAACTGAAGAACAAAGGCGCTCTCCTTCCCACCCCAGGCTCTGAGAAAGATGGGGGGAAAAAAAAGCATTATGCCATTTATCGAGGGTTGGGAGGATGGAAAGCATGGTTCTGTTTTCACAGGGACACAAATATATGAAGGGTGCTCACAAAATGTCAGCAGGGCTATCTCTGAGACCAATACTTTTAAGTAATTTTTTTACATAACTTGTTAAGTATTCTAGACTTTAATTTCTTATGAAATGTCAACTATCATAATAACCATTAGACTAAAAAGTTGAACTATTTTAACTTTGTAAACAAATAAGCAAAACTAACCACCCTACATCAAAGGCTGGACTCAGTTTTAAGGCCTTTACAATGATTTAAACAAATTGGTGTATATTCCATGATGTTCACAGAATGAGAACCCAGCATCAGAAAGACTGTGTTTACATACATATCATACAAACTTCTATCCCTGCCACACATTAATATGGGCAATAAGCTTGAAAAAACATGTAAATACGACCAGAGCCCTCCAAAGCGAGCAATCCCTAAAGGGATCGCGAGAAGGAAATACAAGGGCAGAGAAAATATTGCAGAAAGAGTAAACACATCATCGGTGAGGACTGTACCGGGGGCACGTTTTGATATGACCCTCTTCCAGAAACATCAGCTTCCTTCCATTATATATGTTCAAGGGCGTCGGAAGCAAACCATAAAATAATGTGGCTATACGGATTTGAAAATATGTGTCCACGTGGGAAGAAAGGAAGGTAGGCAGGTAGGTAGCACATATCCCCAGGTGGCAGCTAAGGCTCCCTGTAATACATATTACAACACCAATCAGTTTCTGTATTTTCCCTCAACCCCGATTACTATGAGACAAAGCTAAAGAAAATCCCCTTAGAATAAGACAAGTTTTCTTCAGGGATTTTGAGAGCTGATAGCTAATGATGATGAGAAAGCGCGCCAGGCACATTTGCTCAACTACTCTGGTCAGGATGTGGCCGGGAGAAAGTTTGCACTCTCAGCATCCACCTGTCGGGTTCCTCACCATTCGCATCGCTTCCTCCATCCACTTTTCGGTCTCCTGTGCCGACACCACACACGAGCCGTCTGGAGCAGTAGTGGACTCCACTTTCTCCTCCATGTCGCCGTCGCCGCCACTCAGAGACTCAGGGCCAAGGGACTGACTGGAGGAGAGAGGACAGCGGAACGCAGCGGGCGCGGGCCCTTGCTTCCGGGAAGACTGAAAAAGGCGAGGCACCCGGGAGCTATTTGTGGACGGACCCAGGCGTCCCGGATCAGCAAGTGGCGGCCGGGGGACCGAAAGCGAAGCTGCTCCGCTGTAGTCCACGCCCCCTTCCTCCGCTCTGGCGACAACCTCTGCGCAAAGAAACGTTTGTGGTTTCTGGAGAGCACCTAGCGCCGCCAGAGCTCTTCTGCCGGAGATCCGGGCTAGGTTGGCAGAAGACACAGTTACCTTGGTGAGCCAGCCCCTCTCCCCTAGGCAACCCACACAACCCGGGGTCTGAAGATGCTGAGATCAATGTGGAATTTTCTGAAACGTCACAAAAAGAAATGCATCTTCCTGGGCACAGTCCTTGGAGGTGAGTGACAACATGCTTTTAGAAGGGGCCGTTGGCAAAAAGGAGTGACAAGTGACTTATAAAACAGGCAGGGCCCACTGATACTAGTCCGGGATTTGTCGCAGGGATTGGCCCAACAGTCAAAAAGTTCTTTTATCTTCCTTATCTTTTGCCCTTTCCCCCTCACAGGCCTTCAGGAATCTTATTCAATGAAGTTTCTTTTCAAAGCACTACTATATATTTGCCTTCCTATTCTCTTCTTTTGCTTTCCTGTTAGGTCTTCATTCTGTACAAGTCTGCTTTCAACCTTTCACACGAGTTTCGAAATATTCTAGGGCAAATAGTTTAAGTCTGTTCTTTGAGATGGTGCTTAAGGGTAAATTGGAAACAGCATGAAGAACAGAATAATTTCTATTCTCCCATTTTAAAATACAGAGTCTGTACCAACACGATGCTTATGACTGGGTTATTCTGCTGTGTTGCCAGGACTGGTAAGGTGGTCACTGTCCTTTTTTGTGATATAGTTGAGTTCACTGGCTGAGAGGAAAGTTAAAAACTCACAGGATAAAAATCTTGATGCTGCAGTTTTAACTGTCGTAGAGTGCTAGCCTACGTTGAATGAATTGGATCCCTGGGACAAGCAACACACACACACACACACACACACACACACACACACACACACACACTTGGTAAGACAACCCTCAGTTCATAATTATGGGATTTTTAGTAGGGAATCTTTTGAACAATACAAAAAGGAAGTTTAGAAGGATTTTTTAAAACTTGAGTTCTAAGAAATGTTACCACTCTCCTCTTATATCTATATGTGTGTGTGTATATATATATATATATATATATATATATATATATATATATATATATATATATATATATGTATCTTAAAATATATCATAAAATGACTTAAAATATTAGGTCATTGATAAGGCAATAACCATGTTCTTAAAATATTAGGTCATTGATAAGGCAATAACCATGTTCTTCTTATCTCATACAAATGGATAGTAGTTAATAATCACCCTTAGGAAATACTTTATAGATAAAATGTATATTACCTCCAGTCTAATATCTAAGGCATATTTCAGTTGTACCAATATTACAGAATACATATGTATTCTATATGTATTTGTATTTTGTCATGGAAGATATATTAACAAAAGTTTTTGCTCTACCTAAGGAAAGAAATTGTCTTTAGCAATTTCAGAAGGGAGAGCCTAATCCCTATGGTTTATGAAACGTTTAATCACAGATCAGAAATAACCATAGGAGGAATTAAAGAGTATATGGATATAGTAATAGATTTTTTTGAAACTCTGTTGAGGTCTTTATAATTGGAGGTGAAGAGGAAGGGAAAAACTGGGAGTGGTGGCCCACACCCTTAATCCCGGCACTCGGAGGCAGAGGCAGGCAGCTCTCTGAGTTGAAGGTGTGGTATACATGGTGAGTTCCAGAATAACCAGAGCTTCATAGTGAGAACCTGTCTAAAAAAACAAAATACAGACAGACAGAAAACAGAATAACAAAAGGGAGGGGGAAAGATTCAGAGGTTTAATCAAAACACTCTTGGATTTTAGCAAAATAGTCTTAAAATAGCTGAACTTACCTAGTTTTATTTGTAAAGTGTTCATATTTTTCTGTATTATGACAAAATTCCTATTTTCCACTTTAAGGAATATTTACTAAGTGATTATCCTGCTGGGGGTAGTGTGATTGAATAGGTATAATTTATGTATTTTTAATCACATATATTTATTAAGAGACCCACTGTATGTTGAACAGCAAACTAAGTTCTTTCCAACCTCTGGAAATGATAGCAGGATAGTTACCATTAGGCCATTTTTTTAAATGTAGAAACTAGAGTTCCTAGACCTTAGGAAACTTGCAAAGGGTTTGAGTTATTAACGAGGAAATAAGAACTCAACACCAAGTGCGTTAGATCCCAACACACGTAATCATTCTGAGTCTACCACTCTGCTTTAGCAGATTCCTTAACGTGTAAAGAGTGAAGGGATGGGTGCAGTTCTGTCACTAGACCACGATAGAGCTGGATGCAGAGCCTGGTAGTATGCCTCAACCCGGAGTTACCTAAAATGAGGCAGATTTCACAAGAGGAGTGCAGGTTTTGAGAGCATGTTGTTATGCATGATCAAGAGTAAGATATTTAGTGCTGGAAAAACACAGCAAGGCAGAACTTTGATTTGTGTGGCTTCCAAAGTCAGAATTCCTATTCCCTGGCATTTTGGATGGCAGCTGCTGCATGTCCATTTACACAGTTGGACCATGTGAGGCTGGAGAAGAACAGTGGCTCTCAAACTGTTCCAGGGAAATCTTTATACTATTAGAAATTAAGAGACCCCCCCACAGCCTCTTGAATTCTGTATCTAAAGAATTTAAAGTTAAAACCAAAGAATCTTTAAAGTATTTATTAGCTCATTTAAGATAACAACAAGCCTATTAAATATTAACATGAAACATTTTCGTAATTAGTGAGAAGAATGGCATTATTTAACTGAAGAAAGCTAAATTCTCATCCCTTCTGTAGTCGGCCATGTGTGATACCACCCATTAAATAGTCTCTAAAATCTTCCACTGAACACTCAGGAGAGTGTTGAGTGCCAGTGACATCTCAGTTCCACACAAATATTGCGGCCCTCACAGATCCTTAAACAGACTCCAGGGATTTCCAGACCATACTTTGAAAATCATCGGACAAGATAAAGTGTCACAGAACAGAGGAGCTGGACTCATTATCTTGATTTTTTTTTTTTTTAGTCATTTATTGACTTAACATTTGAACAAGAATAAGGCCTACTCTAACTCTACTGGGCTTTGCATACACAAGGAGTAAGACACCATTTCTGACTTGGGGAACTCATGCTATAGCCTGGAGAGTATGTGTGGAAATAAAGTAATATACAGTGTGAATGGCTTCCTTACTACGCCATGTGTGTAACATGAGCAGGCTCCGTGTGCAGTTGCTTCTCGGTCTTTGCTATGGATGAAAACCATGTAAAGTGCTTCAGAAAAATGTATGTGGACTCGTTCCTTCAGATTCTGTTTCTTCGGGTGTAGAGGATAGTTCAGGAGTGCCGGAGCACTGCAGTGGAGCCGCACTGGCTGAGCGTGGGCAAGTTCACCCCTCAGCCCTGGAGAAAGATGGAAATGGAAGGTAGACATTAGAAGTTAGGGATCTGCTTGATTGAAAGCCGTGTTAGTGGATTATTTTCAAATCGTTATTGCAAATAGTTGTACTGTAGGAATTTTTATCCCGGAAGACAAGACTAAGAGAAGGTTTTAAAACAAATGACTTATACAAAGATATTTTGTGTAACTGGCCATTAAAGGAAACATCAAAACATTTTCACTTATTTTTTTGTATTTAGTAGATATTTTAATTGCTAATGATGAAGATTATAGCTAAGAGGAAATGTAGTTGTTTGATTTTACACATGAAAAGGATGTGTATCCAGAGGGAGTAAGCGGCCTGCTCCAAGTCACCTCACTTGCTGACTGGAAGCCGTCACTAAGACCTTTTTCTAGTCCAAGAGCCAGGCTGCCAGGGAAGAATAGACAGCCCCAAGTCTGTCTTAGCGAATGATTCTGTTCTTTCTTTCTTCAGTACTTCCTAGAGGAACATTAGAAGTCGGTTTGTGAATTTTGATATGGGATCTTAAGTGAATGAGGCCTTGGCTAATAACAGCAGTGCTAACTAAAGAAAAACAGTGCCTAGGACTAATTTCATGTGTGACTTTTCTAGTGCTTCCATAATGAAGACCTACCAAGTAAGAAACTTACACAACTAAAATTTACCATACACTTTTGAAGTTAATAGTCCTGACCAAAGTGTCTGTAGGGTGTGTTCCTTCAGTCACTTGAAAGTCACTGTAGTAGGCTGTGCTCCGTGATGGTCATCTTGTTTCACACTGCCTTCTGCAACTGAGTTCTGACTGCTTCTTGGAACCTTCGAATTATCTTTTCTTTGCACATATATCTGTCTGAATTTTCTCTCCTGATCGGGACACTGGCCATGTTGGATTGAGGCCCATTGACCTCACTTTACACTAACCTTACACTCTAAGGTGCTAGGCCTTTAGTATATCAGCCTGTGGTACAGGACGCCAGTGCACACAGTTCAGCCATAACAACTCAGTCTCTGTTCTAGCTTCAGCTAGAATGTATTGCACTTCCCAAGGAGAGAGTCACAGCAGCGGTTTATTTTGCAATATAACTTGAGATAACAATCACTGTACATGTAACCTTCAGTCACATGCTATGGAGATGAAATACGAGCAATTCGTTCAGAACTAGTTGGACCAGAATTGCTAAATCTAAGTCAGTTTCTTCATTCTCTTGGGACCTTAGTAGAGAGGGAAGGGGAAGAAGTTCTCACAGTACAACCCAGGCTACCGTCAAAATGGTAATCCTCCTGCCTCAGCTGGAATTATGGGCATGAACCATATGTCTTTCTGCTGTACTGTTACAGAAAAGACAGCCAATGGGCAGCTTTTATGGACTTTGGTTTGCTCTTGGCGCTCAATTAGGATACATGGGTTTCTATGCATAGTAACAGGAACAATATACTATTCCTCTTCACATGGTCTTATGGAACCATCTAAAGATATAGAGCATCTTAGCTCCTCCACCACATCCATCTTAGTGAAAATCATTTAGAATATGTTTGTTTTGCAATTTCTGATATCTACCTTTTCCTTGCTTGTGAGAAACGGACTAAAGCCAATTGTGTTATACATAATTCTTGAGGCCTTTGGGGAGATAATGTAAGCCACAGACAGTGGAGATAAGTGAGAGATGGTCAGCCCCCTGAGCTCTTGCTGCCAGGATTTATAATGAAATCAAGTTCTGCCAACAGATCGACACTTATTAGCAAACAAAGATGAAACAGTAACACAGCCTCTTCCATAAGCTTGTTGAATTCTGTGCTTCTTTGGCACTATGACAAAGTCATGTACCTAAAACAAAGAAAGGCAACACTGTCGCTGTAACTCGTTTGACTAGAAAACGTTTTTTGGGTTCCAGGGTAAGCTATCCCTAAGGAGACGGCCTTGCTAGAGGGACACATCCATGTTTATAGGAATGGCACTAGAGTGTTTCAGCTCATCCAGTGTCTTAAACATGCACTGGTTTAGTCTGAGACCCTCTGCTGTCCATTGCACTGGTGAGTGACCGTCTGATGATGGTCTGTGTGGGGACTGCCTGAGAGAAACGAGAATGGGAACAGGGGCAGTGGTGACTGCACTTTCAGTGTGTTGTATACATATGTGGAATTGTCCAAAATAAAGAAGGGGATAGACTGCCACTGTATTCTGATCACAGTTTCTCACTGGAATGTTTATGACAAAATGCACCCACTTCCATCATCTGCTGAAGACTAACGGCCCTGCCATATTTTATATTTATACCGTTTGCTATGATGCTGCCTTCCTGTTCCCTCTGTCATTGGAGTTAGTAGTTTTTAGATAGTGTAAATTACATTTTCTTGTTTTCAGACTTTTTTCTAATACAGGGGTGGATAAATACATGTCTTCCTCACTATATTTCTTTCTTTCATTCCTTTAAATCTTACTGTAGAGATTTTTTTTTTAAAGTTACATGATCATTGAAGAAAACATGGGGAATATAGAAAAGCAAACAAAGTCACAATTATCATGGTTTATTTTACTTTTAGAACTTAAATATATACTTTTCTGTGTATCTACTCCATTAAAATACAAAGTTCCTGGATGTTATTTTATCACCTAAGAGTATAAGGTAGATCTTTCCTTGAGGCATTAACTATTTAGCAATGTGGTTTTTAATAGCTACATTTTATACCATTATGTGAACAGATCATAATTTATTTAAATAATTCCTCTGTTGGTGAATGTTTAGAATATCTTCAATTAACTATTAAAGATACAGCCAGACTTTAGAAAGTCAATGCTTTTCTGCTGCTTGTCTTCCAATCTCTTCTTTTCTTACTGGCTATATTAAAATAGATTGAGTACATGTAAGTAAATAAGTAAATACTACAGTCTCCTTTCCTTCTTCAGTTCTTTAATCACAGTTTTTTAGAAGCTGTATTTCTTAGCTTCTCCTTAGTATAAACCTCATAATTTAATCAAAAATGATTAAGATATTGGTTGGAATTTTTAGTAGTCTAGTTAATATAATACTTTGTTTTGTTTTTTAATGATTTTAGGAGTATATATCCTAGGAAAATATGGACAGAAAAAAATTAGAGAAATCCAGGAAAGAGAAGCTGCAGAGTACATTGCCCAAGCTCGGCGACAGTACCATTTTGAAAGTAACCAGAGGACTTGCAATATGACAGGTAAGCAGACACAGATACAGATTTGTGTGTTAAAGTGATTGTTGGTGTGTACTGATTCACAGTCTCAGGCTCCAGTTTATGGAAAAGATGAGGGAAGTGTGCTGAATCTACTCAATAGTCCTGTTAACAGATACGTAATTTCATTGGGAATCCTTAAAGCGGTATAGATACTTATTTTACACATTCATTCGGCAGATGTTCATGGTGCCTGCCTCTGAGGGAGTAGGAGGAAACAGAGTAAGATCCCTGAGCTCTGGCTGGTGTTCTGCTGAAAAGATGGCAAACAGCAAATGATGACCTTAGGCTGTGTGGTCCGGCACG
Source organism: Micromys minutus (assembly GCF_963924665.1). Taxonomy (NCBI): domain Eukaryota; kingdom Metazoa; phylum Chordata; class Mammalia; order Rodentia; family Muridae; genus Micromys; species Micromys minutus. Next base: position 7,263,296 of record NC_137965.1, read on the forward strand.
GACGGGAGAGCTGGGAGACGTAGGCCTCTGCAGAGTGTGGTCCAGGGCTCTGACCAGACCACATATGCAGAAAAGCCTCTCAGTACAAAATGAGCAAGTGCCTGAGATGAGACCCATGCTAGAAATAGCACACAGGCACTGGAGCTAGAGAGGGACAGCCGAGTGCTAGGAGACAAAGCTGTGGGAGAGCCTGGCCCACGGCCTTGTGGGTCACAGCAAAGAGTCTTCAGCCTATTAGGTCTGCAGCAGGACATTGTAGGGCATAAGTATTGCACAACAGTGTCTGTTCAATCACTTGATTAATGGTGGTAATGTAACTACCAGAGCCAGAAACCTACTGGGAAAAGTCACAGTACAATCAGCCTGCTCATGTTTGAAGAGAGTAAGAAGTTAGGTTCTAACTGGTGTGATGCCCTGAAAACTAGTATCTCAACTCCATGTCAAGTCTATTCCTTTTACTGTTTAAAGCGTGTTTTTTCTCCTTAGCATTTCTTTGGAGGATATTTACTTTAGAAGGAATTTACAAAACTAAGTGTGTCTGATTCAGCTTTACAAGTAGAATTTTTCTCTAAATTTGAGAGCTCTTTATTGCTAGCTCACTTTGCCTCATTTTATAGATGGAAAGCTTAGATCAAGAAGAGAAGTTACTCCACAGCTACTTGTGAGTTTTATATTTGAAGTAATCATACCTGGTCAGGTGCCTCTGTTCTGAGAAACACATTCAGAAATACTGTCCATAATGACAGCCAGGGTGACAGAGGCTCTAGGAAGAGGCTGGTCACCAGACCAGTTTCCAGTCTGAGTTGTATCATCTCTGTTCTTTGAGCTAACCCAAACCTCAGCTCTTCTTATAAAATGACCTTCATATAATTGACTTCAGAAATGTATTGTGAGGACCAGGTCTGTAGCTCAGCTGCACAAAGCTCTTGAGTTTGATCCACATCCTAGCACTTGGGATACTTAGGCAGGAGGATTGTTTCAAGTTGGGTGGCTGGAGATCTACAACAATATGCCGGGCAGGGCCATATAGCTAGTCCCTGTTTTAAAAAGGAGAAGTAGTTTGTGATAAGATAGGGAAATACCCACATAAGATGCGTGGCACATAGACACTCAGCATGTAGTTGAGTTGAACATGCTGGTGCTACTGAGGACATCTCAGTGAATGGCTAGGAAATATGAAAAGTCTGTTTCAGATTATTATGCAGGTTTTCATAAAATGGTAAAAGGTCACTTTTGGGATCTCAAAATACCTCTCAGTTTGACAAAATCTTGTGTCATATTGGGCCTCCCAGAATCAAACGGGAGGGTGTGTAAGCAGTGTCTTGTTGGAAATGCCTATGAGGAATAATAGAGAGGGAAGAGGAACAGGAAAGGTCTGACACTTGTGAAAGGAAGAAGGTGAGGTAAGAAATACCTGAGCCAGGCATGGTGGTACATACTTTTAGCCTCAGTACTTAGGAGGCAGAGACAAATAGTTCCTTATGGGTTCAAGGCCAGCCTAGTCATTTTAGCCAAGTTCCAATACAGCTATAGTGAGACTGTGTCTAAAAAGTTAAAAGCCTGAAATGATTCTTCCCAGTTTAAGAAAGCTTGGCGAGTTCCCTGGTAGAGGAGTTCTCACAGGAGTGCTTGTGAGTGAAGAGTGGGGTGAACATAGTATTGAATCTGCTGCTCTTAGAAAAAGGAACTGGCACATCCCTTGACCATCACAACCCTCAGCAGATAGCAAACTGCAGACAATTAAAAATAGCATCACATGATAACTAGGAGGTAAAATACAGGTTCTCTAAACAGCTTGACAAACTCTAACTTTCTGGCATGCATTTATAAGAGGCTACAAATAATGTGGTTAAACGTCTACCCTAGTAATCTCTGGTGGGTAGGCATGGCAGGCTTCTGTTTTCATGAGAGGTGAATGTCAGGTTAAATGTTGTGAAATGATGGAATGCTTCTGGTTTAGCCTTTTCCTTTCTTGACTGAGTTTACTGAAGACTGAGGAGAGATACTCATTAAACTTACACATAGCCTGATGTTTGTTTGTGTAGCTGACATCACTAATAAAGTTTCAGAATACAAAATACTCTTTGTTTTTTGGACTGTGATAGATGAAATTTTTGTATGATGTACATGAAATTTTTGTATGATAAAAATTGTGAATTTTACAGATTCAGAATAATGCATAATACTTAATAAACATTGGAATTCAAATTGAACATAAACTATAATGAGCAAACAGTACATTATGACTTATTAACTATAGTAATGGGACTGTAGTAATGAATTGTGTGGTTTGGGTAAAGGATCACAGTATACTATGAGGTAGTCAAAATACAGGTACATTCTTGTCTCTTACATGCTAAGAAGATTCTAGATTATGTCATTAGGACCCTCTCCCCAAAAAACGAGTGGTAACAGTAGCTGAGGCTGTTTCCATGAGCTAATCAGTACTTTTGTAAATGTTATAAGTATCTCAATCCCCACTGCAGTTCCATAGGGTAGGACACATAGTTCTATGTGTTATCTTCAATGTACAGATTCAGACCTACAGATGTTTCTGTGATTTGTGTCTGGATTAGATATGTTTACCATGTTGGGTGGAGACATGGCTCAGAAGTTAAGAACACTTACTACTCTTATAGAGGACCTGTGTCTGGTTCCCATCATTCACATGGTAACTCTAGTCCCAGGGCATGCAACAACCTTCTCTGACCTCCACTGGCTCCTACACATACACTGTGCATGGATATACATCCGTGCATGCACACACATATATGTGAGATAAATAGGATGTTAAATGGTGTAGAGAACTGGTGATTACAGAGAACACAGAAATGATCTGTTCAGTGTTCATGCAGATAGCTGCGGAGAACAGAACAATCAAAAAGACTTTTCAGATGAGGTTGCTATAGCCCATAACTAAACTAGTTCTCCATGACTCCATTTTCTGAATATAGGACTGTTTGTTTGTAAGGTCACTTGCACTTTTCCCTTATTAGTCATAAAGAATTGGTTCCAAAATCTGAGGATGTTCAACTAGTACATAAGTGACATAGTATTTTCAGTGACCTGTAATTACCTGTCCATATACTTGGAATCATTTCTAGAGTACATTCACTGTGCAATAAAATGTAAGTGGTAGTTATTGTGTTATTTATGGAATAATTTCAAGAAAAAAGAAGGCGCATGTCCAATACAAACACAATTTTTGAATATTTTAATCTGCAGTTGTTTGAATCTATATGTGCCAAGTCTACAGGTACAGGGACTAACTGTCTAGAGTACATATATACCAAGGTGAGATACGCATGTTTGAGTCCCTTCTTTAGCCAATGATCTCAACAGTATAAGAAGCTATAAATGTGCAGGGTGAGGACATTTACTGAAATTACAGAGTATGCAAGATGAAAGTAAAATGTTGAGCAGGAGAGAGCCTGAAATTTTCTACATAAGAATGGATTTTCAGTCTCACCAAAAAAGACAAGCTATACACCCAAGTTCTGCCTTGTAGAAGGTGCTATTTGTGATTTTTTTTGGGGGTTTGTTTTGTTTTTGTTTTTTATTTTTTTTTGTTTTTTGATCATTACTTGTCTCATGCTAGAAACCTCTCTTAATTTATATGTGTGTCTTCTGTAGAGACACCGGGTAGCTCCTGTGATACTTGTCCATATTACCCCCCCCCCCAAAGAGTCCTGTATCTCCCTTTGTCTTCACATTCTTCCGGGGAGTGACAAGTAACGCCACAGCCATTAGCAAAACCCAAGCTATGAGACCTGGAGCACTCAAAGCTTAGACTAATGCTCTTTGTGTTTATTATAATAAACATGGCCTTCCAGTATTTAATAAGCAATATTTTCCTAGAATTCAAAATATGAAATAAAAGATATGACTATAAAAATTGGCTTTGGTTATTTGCATTATATCAAATTTTTATAATTTGATTATATAAATTATATGATTTATATAATTTGAAATTATATAAAAAATTGGGGAGAGTGTAGAGAAAAAGGAAATTTGGGGAGAGTGTAGAAAAGAGCTATCCATAATCCGTAGTTCGGAGAGCCCACTGTTAACAGGAGGGACAGTCTGTCCATCCTGTCTCCTGCTTGTTCTTGTTTACATTGCTCTGAATATGATGTAATAATGATGGAGTAACATAAGCAAATACATGGTTTATTAGTGGTTTTCTATAATTAGAAGTAATAATCGGAACCCTCTACCTTGGGGAGTTTCCCCAACTCTTGCGAGTTGCTACTGTTATTGTGTGGCCTAAAGCGTTCTCATGCCATTTGTGAGTGTCTTTGTTCTCTGTTTGTGGGACAGTGCTGTCCATGCTGCCAACACTGAGAGAGGCCTTAATGCAGCAGCTCAACTCGGAGAGTCTCACAGCTTTGTTGAAAAACAGGTAAAAGTACACTATGTTCTTTGCTTATTGGAATGCGGTCAAAGGTTGTAGAATGAGCTAAATACTCTTAATGCATCCCTGTTTCCTTATTTTTTAAATTAAAACTTAAAATACATAGGCTCAGTTTAAAAAGATAAATACATATGTCATTTAATCCATATTTAATTCTATTTAAACTCTCCCTCATTATACAAATCATATGTGACAATCATGTATATTGTCTTTATATGAATATTTTCTATCATTTTACATTATTCAATAGTTTCTTATTGAGTACTTATAGACTATATCTCTGCAGCAGAAATGTAAAACTAAATATCTTCAGTATTGTGCTCCTCATAGTGCTAGCAACGTAGGGGAGTGTTTTGTTTCCATAAGGAACATGACTATACGTAAACGCTAGTGATGGACAAATATGATATGAATGTATAATGCTGATAAACTATTGTGGCAGTTCAGAAAGCACTACCCACATAAACGACCTGACGTGTGGTGTGTGGCATGAACATAGGCATTGGAAATTAAATTCTCTGCTAGTTTGAGGAAACTTCTGGAAACAAATGACTACTTCTTTTGATGAACAAAATATGGGCAGCAGTGGTTTCAGTAAGTAACTTTTACGGCTAGGAGGAGGGGGTGTGGGAAGAAAGAGAAAAGACAAAGAGAAGAGAGAGACACGGGGGAGAAACCAAACCCAGGAACCCATACATACATGCCCGTGCTCACCACTGAGTTACACCCCCAAACCAAGTAAGTCTTAATCAAGTGGTTTTTCTGAAATATTTTTTTGACTATAATAAGCCTCCAGTAGCAAGGGAGAAAGAGGTACTATTTGCAATTCTGTGGCCCCGCTGGAGCTAGGAGTCTTCCACACTCGGATGCGCAATATCTCTGTGAGCCAGATGTTATCATCTTCATTTTGCAAACAGAAACTGAGTACTCAGACTGGTTGAGCAGCAGACTTGTGGATTTTTGTCTTCTGTTCACTTGTTTTATAAAACTGGGATTGGACCCACATGAGGTAAACATTTTGCCACTTAGCTACATTCCCAGCCATCTTTGAAACATTTACTGTTATTCGGAGAATACTTCCCAGAATAATAATGAGCGTATGCTAAAACTTTTTATCTGATTTCAAAGAGAATACCAGTGGCATGTGATTTGTCATTCTTAGAAATAGACTTAATTTAATCTCTGCTTTACAGATATAAAGTGTGGCTTATAAATTACTTTGTATAATTATATAAGAAGATAAATGAACAAATAAATCACAGTCAAATAAACAACTAATTACTGCTTGAATGTGTATAGAGGACAGAAAATAGACTGTAATTGTCTTACACCTTAGTCTTATTAAGAGGCAAAGACAGATTCAAATTGAGTTGACCTTTTATAAAAAACAAAAGGATAGCAGCTAAACATGGTAGCTTACCTCCTCCTTAGCAAACCTGTATCCTACAAAGATCTCCATTCCTGAGAAGGATTCAGTGGGTGAGCCTACTCACAGCATCCTCAAGGCCCCCAACTCATTCTCCAGCACCAGGAAACAAATAACCATCTACTAAAATGTCATTGGGCTTAAGACACCGAGTTGACAAGCAAAGGGAAGTAGGTTAAACCTGGTACAATTCAAACATGTCAGTTCCCGGGTAAAATGAATAAAGGGAGATATGGGAGTGTAAAGGATTGATTTTGCAAAATCATGTGACAGTTTTACTCAATACACAAGAAGTGAATTTCTTTAATTCCAGATTTAAGATGAATTGTAGTTCTCACTGGGTGCTTATATTTATGTACCTTAATGTTATTCTCTTGCTTTTCTTTTGCTTTGTAATTACTGTTTTGCAATTGATAGATTTCCATTTTGGAAAAAAAAATTGTATAAAACAGATTAAAAAGACCCTACTTTTATAATCCAGTCATCTCTGGTTTCATATAACCTGCCAAGCAAGTTGGTTTTCTTTTTAAATTCATTTGTTTGTAACTGATCGGGGACAAGCAATGATCCGATGGCCTTGTTTTGGCAGGTACGTGATAGAAGTAAGGAACCATCATTGATTTGGGTGTCTGGGAGAACCTTAAACATCCTCACCATGAGCAATAGAGTGCTTGGCTAAGTTTTAGGTAGACATTTATTTTACTGACACTAAAAGTCAAGTTTTTAACTTAAAGTAGATGTCCATTTGAAGAGTCCTTTGAAGAAAATCTACACAGGTAGTACTTTCCCTGTTCTGTGTGATTTGAAATCAGAATTGTTTGAAAAGGTAATTTTTGTTTTGTTTGTTTTGTGATCCTGAGAACCAGGACCTCAGACATGATAGGCAAGGGTTCTACCCTGAGCTGCATTTAACCCTCATGTCAGGACTTTGAAACTCCGGGCACAGTCTGATGATGATGATCAGTGCAGGCGTGCTCCCTGGAATGCTCACTCTGTCTCTCTCTCTTCTCGCCACCAAGTCCGCCAAATGAAGTAAGGGTTAGCGAACATGGCTTCAGTTCCTGCACTCTACTTTGCCCCTCTACAGATCACTGTCTTCTCATGATGGCTCGGCCTTAATTGCTATAACTCTGGATTGCTAAGGTCTATGTCACTATTTAATTGCATGTGGGTGGGAAGTATGCACACAGGACAGGTGCCTGGGACGGTACTTACCGGCAGTGCGAGCCACCAGTGAGCCACCGAGAACCACTCAGGCCCTCTAGAAGACTGGTGTGCTCTCTTAACCTCTGAGCCCTCTCTCCAGCCCTATAGCTAAATTTCTTATTGAAACACAAATTTACATCCCATTACCATAAGGATGATTGGCCTGTATTTTGTATCTTTTTGTTCTAGTAAATACTTTTCATGATATTCTATAAAAATATTTATTCCAGATTGACAGTAGTAAAACTGTCTGTGGTTTGACAGAGGCACTGGGAGAAAACTGCATTGTAACTACATAGTGCACTCACTGCACAGAGCCACACTTCATCTAAATGCTCTGTTATTGCTTTTATCTACTTATTTTATTTAGGTTTTTCAAGATAGGGTTTCTCTATGTAGCCTAGGCTGTCCTAGAACTTACTCTGTAGACCAGGCTAACCTCTAACTCACCTGTCTCTTCCTCCCAAATGTTGTTATTAAAGGTGTGTGCCATTACTACACAGCTTTTTCAGCTTTTTCTTTTTTTCTTTTGGTTTTTGTTGTTGTTGTTGTTGTTGTATTTATTTATTTACTTACTTACTTACTTACTTACTTACTTACTTACTTACTTATTTTGTGTGTGCTAGTAGAAGGATAATTTGCAGGAGTTAGCTCTCTCCTTTCACCATGCTGATCCTGGGAATAAATTCAAGATCATTAAACTTGGCAGCAGGCCTTAATACCTACTGACTCATTTGCTGGCCCATGGTATGTTTTTAAGATAAGTAAAGCTCATGTGCTACTATACACTAATCTCCTGGATACATTATCATTTTATTTTTTAGTAAATAAAACTTTTGTAGTAACTTAGTCAGAGTTTCTATTCCTGCACAAACATTATGACCAAGAAGTAAGTTGGGGGGGGGGGGGTATTCAGCTTACACTTCCATATTGCTGCTCATCACCAACGGAAGTCAGGACTGGAACTCAAGCAGGTCAGGAAGCAGGAGCTGATGCAGAGGCCATGGAGGGATGTCACTTACTGGCTTGCTTCCCGAGGATTGCTCAGCCTGCTTTCTTGTAGAACCCAGGTCTACCAGCCCAGGGATGGCACCACCCACAATGGGCGGGGCCAGGGATGGCTCCACCCACAATGGGCTGGGCCCTCCCCCCTTGATCACTAGTTGAGAAAATGCCTTACAGCTGGATCTCATGGAGGCATTTCCTCAACTGAGGCTCCTTTCTCTATGATAACTCCAGCTTGTGTCAAGTTGACACAAAAACAGCCAGTACATGTAGTATGTTTGAATTTATTTAAGGAACAGTTTTAAATATATTGAAAAATACATACGTGCTTATATTAAGCAATACAACAGAAGTGAAAGCATATTTAAATCATCCATGAATAGGGAAACATGACATTCAACATACAAGGTTATATCAGTTTGTCTTTATAATTGTATAAATATTTTATGTAATGATAAAATAATATTGTTAAATGTCATACCAAATATTTATGGTAAAATAAACTTAGTGTAACCACAAAGATAGAAACTATGCTACATGTCTTTAAATCAGAAATGTTTTTAAATATTCTTAATGAAATAAATATTCCTGTTACATAGAACTTAAAAACTCTAATCCCTTTTGAATATTGCAGCACTATTTTATGACTACTATGCTTGAACTGAGGGGTAAAGGGGTAATGACTGTTGTTTTCACTGAATTCCAGTGTGGACAAAATGATAGATAGATAGATAGATAGATAGATAGATAGATAGATAGATAGATAGATAGATAGATAGATAGAGATGGATATGAATGATCAACAAAATTAGACTAAAATCCTTTAAAGCTTGCTTTGAATTAAACTATTGGTATAAGCTTATGGCATAGTTTATCTTTAAATGTATACGTGTAAATATTATGTAGATATCTAACAACTTATTAGTCATTTTTCCCTTATAGTAAACAGGTCTTCAAAGGGCTTATTTTGTTTTGTAATTTTGAAGTTTTCAGTTCAGATCAGGCAGATGTGTTGCTCTGTCTCTGGTGGTCCCTGTGGACCAGGCACAGTGGAACAGGCTGTCACCTAATAGCCAAGAAGCAAGAAGAAGAATACTAGATGGCCCAGGGTCTCCAAATGCCCTGGTAGGTGTCCTTAATTACACAGAACCTCCCTGTAGCTTCCAACTCAGTGAAGGTGTGACCCCCCCACCCCAGGGTGTCACTCTGATTACCAAACCTTTAGTATGCAATGCTCTGAGACAACAGTAAGCCAACCCATTGTACCTGCTTAGCTCACTGAGAATGATTAGAAACAATCCCTGATCCAGAATCAAAGGCTGTGGTCTATAGCATTCCCAATCACCAAGAACCAGAACTCTTAAAGAAATGGATAGTTTCAGTTCTGCAGCAGGCTTAGAACAGGATCAACTCAGAACAGCTTTCCTTTTTAAAATTAAAGAATAAAAGCTCAAGCAAAAAGATTTAAGAACCAACCTAAGTAGCCTCTAGTAGTGATTTGAACAGTGAGAGGGAGAATATCTCCAGTTTGTTGAGCATCAAATAAATGTATTAATTCATATGCTTATAATGATAAGTGATAAAGCAACAAAAACGTATTACTTACCTTTGAGTGGTCACAGGATCTACTTGATGATATACAAGGTAATAAGCAGAGAGAGAAACTTCCTGGCCTGCTTGGCTGTTTTAGTATGCTCATGTGTATGCTCAGAAAGAGGACAAAATTACATGTTTTTGTTATCTTGTTGACTTTGTTTCATCAATATTTGTATGTTGTTTGAATTTTTAAAATTTGTGAGTTTTTTTTATTTTAACTTTTAAAACATAGCTCTGTGTAGTTTAAAGTTATACTAAGATATAAATTATTATTTTCATGTTTTCTGATTTTTTCCTTTAGGCCTTCAAACAAGCTGGAAATATGGGAGGACCTAAAGATAATCAGTAAGCCGAGTGCTCTGTGTGACAGCACATCTTTCTGTTTGTAACAGGGACTTCTTATGTCACAGTATGGACATGACTCTTCTATTCTGCCTAATGAATAGTCCATTTTAAATCTAAATATTCATAAAGCAGGGAGGTCAGTGTCTAGCAAGTGTCTAGAGAGCACTTTGTTAGTGACGGTGCTGACACTGTTTTAAGGTGTGGTATAAAAATTAGATGTGCTTATGCTAGGTATTAGATTTTCAAAGTATTTTAAAGGAACTTTTTCTAACCCGCATAGCAACTTTCACTTCATATTTTACACAAAATTTCGCTAGTAATAAAAATTTCAAAGACCATCCCTAGGTCTTTTCTGTATGTCTCAAACCTTCATACCATAGGCTTTCCTGTTTCTCCATCCATCTCAGCTAACGTAGCTCCCAAATGATGTCTTCCCCTATTGGAAGACAACTTCTACTTCTTGAGTGACCTACATTTGCTTCCAGCTGTTGCCCTTTCTCACATGCCCTGTGAACAGCTATTTCAAAATTCTCTTTCTTATTTCTTCACGCCTACTCCCTCTTTGCTACTACACCCTAGTTTCTGCTCTCGTCTCTACCCAAGCGCTCTTCATAGGCACCAGTAGACTCTGTTTCTCAATCCACTAGGGCTTTTTCAATTGGCCATACCATTGGCACCGTGGACACCTGTGCTCCCTTCTCTGCCCTAAACGCTCTGTTGGGCTGCTGGGAGGTGAAGGCTTCCTTCTCCCTATCCTTTCTACCTCATCCAAATCTCTGCCGGCCACACGTCCACGCTGGGGAGAGATCCTAGGCCTCATGTGCGCTAAGCAGACAGAGTTTCATATCCAATTTGGTTTGCTTTCCCAGCTGCTAACATATAATTCCTTTGCCCAATACATATTTATAAATACTACTTCAGCTTAGAAATCCTACCTAGCCAAGCATAACACCAGCCTGCTATCCCAACACTGAGACAAGAGGATCCTGAGCTTGAAGCCTATCTTGGCCACAAAATAAGAAAGACCCTGCTTAAAGTCAAAAGACTGGGGAGGAATGCAGGGGGATGTAAAATATTATAAGTGTGTTATAAGAGTAAAAAATTAAGTGTAAAAAATATTTTAAATTGATATTTTTTGTGCTTGTTCCATTTACTGTTATATTTACTAAAGTTAACATTAAAAAGTAGTCAGAGTAATAGGTCATGATTTTCTACATTTATTGGTGTTTTAGCCACAATGCCAAAGGCTTTCTCTTCTCTCTGAAGGTTTCACGAGAAGCATTGTAGCTGTATATAGCACGTGTATGCTGGTGGTTCTTTTGCGAGTCCAGTTGAACATAATTGGTGGATATATTTACCTGGATAATGCAACAGTTGGCAAAAACGGCACTGTAAGTTTAGCAGACTCGAGTGCACCCTGCTTTGTCTTTTAAGAGGTTCGACATTTAACTGAATACTACTTATTCTGAGTACTTTGAACTATTATTCAGCTCTGAGAAGCAGACTTTTACATTTATGACTGCTTAGTAACATTATGATGGATGTCTTTGGAAAGTGGACTTTGGGTATGTTGAAGAGTGTTTTCCTTTAACACCTCTAACTTTCCTTTTAAAGCTCCTTTAACTCTGTTTCTGTTCTACGCAGACCATTCTAGCTCCTCCAGATGTACAGCAACAGTATTTATCAAGTATTCAACACCTCCTTGGAGACGGTAAGAGTCCAGTCTGCAGGACGCATGTTTATATTATTGAGGAAGGTTTAAGTGAGCAAGGCTCTGCTTTCCTTTTAATTTTGCTCTTCCTTTGATAGGCCTGACAGAGTTGGTCACGGTCATTAAACAAGCCGTGCAGAGGATCTTAGGAAGGTATGCCATGTTCTTTTGTCTTTTCTGACTTCCTAGTTTTTGGTGGCGAAGTTCTGTCATCCCGGGTACTCTGAGGCTGAGGCAGGAGGATTCCAAGTTCAAGGCTTACAGATAAGGTCCACTCAGTCAAATTAGAGGACTCTGTCTCCAAATTTTAAAACGGAGAAAGTAGGTGTGGGGTGTGCATATGTAAGCATTTATTTGCTCTGTGTGCTGAGGTCTCAAGTTCACTCCTCAATACTGCAGAGCAAAGGGGGTGACAGATCTGTCCTAGCAAACTGGGTAACGTGATACAGACACCAACCCTGCATATGTGTTATAATGTACTTTATCAGTGTCAGCCTTTTCACAACAGGGAATCTTTTTCAGATTTTATTGTTTACTGCCTGGTTTCCAAACAAATTAGAAATATACAAAATACTTCTTTAAAATCTGCCTACCTGTCCCTTCCACTAATAAGATCTATATTATGACAGGGCTTTTCTTGTGAAATATGTGTGAAGGCTTACTCTGGCTCTGTAGTAATGGCCTTATCTGGTGGCTGGGTTCCCAGCCCATTCTAATCCAGCAGTGTCAGGCTAGACTAAATGGAACAGGGTTTAGATAGCAGCTCACTAGAGAAGGAGAGCTGTGGAGGTATCCTGTCATTTCTGTTTATCTGACTCGTTTGCCTGTATTTCTAGTGTTTCTCTTAAACAGTCTTTGTCCCTTTTGGACTTGGAGCAAAAACTAAAAGAAATCAGAATTCTTGTTGAGCAGCATCAGTCTTGGAATGATAAAGACGAGTTGAGGTCTTCACTGTGCCATTACATGATGCCAGATGAGGAAACGCCATTGGCAGCTCAGGTACTTAATCCATAGCCATTTCTAATGTCTAACTCATACTCCAGATTTCTTAAACCTCTTACTCTCTCTTGAAATATAGATATCTGAGTCTTATTAAGACTCAGTTTAAATAAAGCCTCAAACATTAGAAAAACTGTAATATAATTTATCATAGCACTTACAATCTTGGGTATTTAGCAGACAGACAGAATCTAGAGGGCGGTCTAGTAACAAGATTGTGAAGAGTTTTGCGCAGTTAGAAAAAAATTTTCACTTCAATTTGCAGAATTAAATTTTCATGAAATTAGGAATACATTCAATTCAACTTTTCTTAAATCTGTGGCCTCTTTTTCTTTAATTATTGTTATATGTGTTACACACACACAAGATTAAAAAATAAAACCTTTTTTAAAAGAATGATTAATGGCTTTCGGTCGACAACCAGAAGGAAGCTCTAATCTCTCAACTGAGAAGCAAACAAGGCCTCATCTAATCCTGGCTCTGCTGTTTCTGTAGCTACGTGAGTCCTCAGCAGCTGCTACAGACGTTTCTCATTAAGAACAATACAAATGCCAAACGGTCTTGGTTCTATATTCAGGTTATATAACTAATTTTTAAATTAGTAGGTTTTTTACATTATTATTGTTTATAGGCTCAGTGGAATTCTCTCTTTCCCATTGGAGAATACTAGCTCTGACTATTATTATCTGACCTATAGCTACAGATGCCTGGAACAGATCGCTCTCCAGCAGGCAGGCCCTGTGGACCACTGTGTTCATTATCACTGCTCAGGAGTTTTCTCTTAGTCTAGACACACGAATGACCATCTGCCTGGGTGCTTACAGAGATTACATGATTAAGCAAAGAAGAAATAAGAAGAAAAATGGAAGGAGGGAAGGAAAAGAAAAGTTGTGATCCATCAAGGGAGTTGTGAGTGTAAGGAGGACAGGTGAGACAAAGTTAATATAAGAGCCAGCGAGGTAGGCAGGAGGATCAGTAAGTTCAAGACCAGCTTGGGCTCCATGGGGAGACCTCATTGCAAACAGAAGAGAGATTGACAGAAGAAATTAGCAAATTATTATAAAATAGAATTGCATTGAAATACGAGAGAAGTTTTAGAAGTCTAAACCCATAAAACAATTTTCAAATTTTAGAATTCAGCAGTGGTACAAAGTGAAAAGGGTGTAAAGGACTGAATGGAGTGAGGACCAGGCCGTCCTTGGATTAGTTAAGACGTGACCCAATGAACAAGGAGCATCATAATGCTTAGAATAAAAAGAAAGGGGAAGAGGAAAGGAAAGAAAAATGAAAAACCTCACACATCCTAAAAGGATGTCTCAATAGTGCAAGAAAAGAAACAGACTTCTTGCCTGGTGTGTGCTGCTCTACACTGTGTGTGTAGTGTGGTGCATCCAAGTAAGTGTGAAGGTACCAGGACAGGTGTGTCTTCCTCTGTTGCTCTGAACATCCTACATTGAGCTAGGCTTTCAGTAAATCTGGAACTCAGCATTCTAGCCAGGCTAGCCATACCTGGATTTTCACATGAGCGCCGGGGATTCACACCCAGGTCTGCAGGCTCGTGGTCTGTTACCTGTTAGTCTTTGATTATTGTCAGAGATATCCAAAACAGACCAAAGAAGGAAAGCCTCACAAAGTGCTTCAACTCATGTTTTAAATACTACCCACATGTTTACATAAACCTTTATATATACATATTTTTTCATGTGACAGGTTTTTTGTTGTTGTTGACAAAGCAGAGATATTCAAATTTCCCAAATGCTTGTGATTTTAATGTGATTTCTTCATTCATGGCTTTGTAATATTTGCAACCCTGAAGTGTAGATTTTTGATTTTACAGGCCTATGGACTTTGTCCAAGAGATATTACCACTATTAAACTTCTCAATGAGACAAGAGACATGCTGGAAAGGTATGTGGAGTGCATATAAATGAAATTTTATATTTACAATGTATATTTTCAATGTAAATAAGATCATTTCCTAGTGTTTCCTGAGCAGATATTTAATATATTATCTGAAAATTAAAATTTTGACATATTCCCCTCCTGTAGTAGGATTTCCTATCTAAAGTAGAAGGAAAGAAAGTTATTTTTCTTTTTTTAAATAAGTTCCACGTAGCCGTTTTTATGCAAGTTTATAGTATACTTTGAGTATATCCCCATGCCTTGCTGGTTTCTCCTTTGTTATCCCCCCACCCTGGCCAATGCGCCTTCTCCTAGTCAGACTCACTTCTCCTTTCATGTCAGACCTATACACTGTGTTATGTGTGTACATAAAACGTAGGGCCCACAGATGAGAAAGGTGGTGTGCTTGTCTTCCTGAGACTGACTTCACTTAACATGATTACACTACCTGCATCAGTTTTCCTCCACACAGTACCACCTTGAGTACACACCGCATTGTCTGAACCTTCCTCCAGCCCTCTGCTGATGCACACCGTGCTCATAGGTGCATGACTGGGTTGTAAACAGTGCTGCAGTGAGCCTGAGTGTGCGAGTGCCTGTGTGATCAGACTCAGGAGTGGCATAGCCACATCACATGGTGGGTCCACTGTCAGTCTTTGAGGACCCTACACTGGCTGGATTTGTGTTCTTGCCAGCTGACACTTTTAAAATACATTGTATAGAATGCATATTAATATGAAGCAAATCTGATGTATAATCTCATGATGTTATGCTAAACAGTGCAACTGATTTTATGCTAACGTTTGAAAAACTGACTGATAAATTTAGACAGTTTTAATAGTATGAAAACTAGATTGTAACTAGAAATGTTCATGGTTCTCAAAGGCAACCACATAGTTATTGAATGGGGGGTATTTGTTTTGCCCACTAGGAATCTAAAAAGTGACACACTTCTTATTTTATCTAGTCCAGATTTTAGTACAGTTCTGAACACCTGTCTGAACAGAGGCTTCAGTCGGCTTCTGGACAACATGGCAGAATTCTTTCGACCCACTGAACAGGACCTGCAACATGGTAACTCCATAAACAGGTGACATGGCATATAAAACATTTTAATATGAACATGTGCTCTTAAGATGTGATGCTTTGGATTGTTTACATTGTTGTACCAGATACAAAGAAATCTTCAGGGAGCTAAAGAGATGGCTCAGAGGTTGAGAACACTAGTTGTTCCTCCAGAGGTCCCAAGTTCAGTCCCAGCAACCACATGGCAGCTCACAACTGTCTGTGACTCCTGTTCCAGGGACCCAGCACCCTCACACAGACAGACATATATGCAAGCAAAACACAGGCATACATAAAATAAAAATAAGTAACTTTTTTATTAAAAAAGAAGTCTTAGGTGATAAACTGTACCCTGAGTTACAGCAAATTAAACTCTTCTAACCAAATGACTTCTCCATTGACAAAAGTTTCTTCTGAGTTTTAATAATAAAATTTGCATTTTCCTCATTCCTTTGCTACTACAATGAAGTATTTGCATTCTGAAACTACCATTTTATTAAGCCAAAATCTATTTTTTTTAAATTCTTTAGAATAAAAAGCTCAAAAGGTAGTCATTATTGACTTGAATTAATATTCAATGGTCTGACCATCACAATAACCAGACACTCTTGTAGATTCTTGTTTGATGAATTATTTTCTTATATTTCATCTATATTCCTATAATTATTTTCAGAAAGGTTTAAATATATTGATTTTATGTCATTATAGGATTGGGAATACCTACTGGGTTCAATTATTAGTAATAGTTGTCTGTTCTACTCTACATGACGGACTTGTGTTGTTGGAAGTTGTCATGTAGTTTTATTCTATTACTTTGATACGAGGATCCTTGGACAAGACCCTTGGTTTAAAAGGCTCCTCTTTTAGAACCTCAGGTTTTATATCATACTTGAAAAATAGAGGATTACTAATCAGGGCTCATTAATTGAACACCCACCTATTAACTTTTGAGGAACAGTGTCTGGCATATATCTAATGCAGATAGGGGGCTTCTAATGTGATTCTTTGCCTAGGCCTAACAAGGCATTTTTTTTGGTCTGGTTCTTGAAGACCCTTCTTAATTATACCAGAAAGGATAATCCTTAATGGTGAGAATTTGGAGTGCTCAGAGTAGTAAGGTCTACCTTAAAACAATTTTACCTGAAGACTAATTTTATATACTCTCTAGTCAAGATATTCCAATTAATGAATTTCCAGTGTAACCTGTACTTGTCAAAGTACCAGTTATTCCCCCAGTGAGGTAAAGAATTGCAGTAGGTGGGTCTGGAATTACAATAATTCTAGGCCAGCCAGGGCTGCATAGTAAGACCCTGCTTTAAAACATAATTTTTACAATTGTATTGATTTGTGTGCACATGCACCTATGTGTGTGCATCTGCATGGGGGTGGCAGGATGCAGTTATTTCTAAAAGTGTTGAAGGGTGAAGTTGGTTGTGGATATGAGATAGAAAACATAGATAGGGAAGCATGTACTATGTACTAAGAGAAGCAAAAGAACACATGGCCACTAAGGGGAGGCTCAACATGTAACTGAAGCCTGAAGCGGTACAGGAAGGGGTGATGTTGTGGACTTCCAGGGAGGGGCTGTCAAGAGCTGACGCAGTAGAGTGCAGTGCAGTGTGAAAGATTAAATACTTGTCTATGTTACAACCACTGTCATTCTTTTCATTTGGAAACATTTGTTTTATTCTAAAAATTAATTTTAAATTACATTTGTATGTGCTACTGTATGTCATACATGTGCTAGTGGCTGAGGAGGCCAGAAGAGGGCATTGGAACCCCGAGAGCTGGAGGTCGGTGTAGTTGTGAGCTGCCTGATACCGGTGCTGGGAATTGAACTGCAAGCAGTCAGTGCTTCTGACTTCTGAGCCATCTCTCCACCTCCTCCTTAGAGTAACCTTAGGATGGTTGAGGGATGAGAGTAAAAGAGGAGTTACTTCAGGGCTGAGGTAAGGAGAGCAGAAGGGACAATAACCTGACTGACATCGGAATGAGGATCCAGTCACATGTCAGAATTAGTGCTAACTAGGAATAATATCAAGAATGAAAGACTGTTACAGTGAACTATACAATAATATGTTAGTAGAACAAGCCTGCAGGGTGGCTCTGTCAGTAAGGGACCTGATGCTAAGCCTGCTCAACCAAGTTCAATTCCTATAGCCTGCATGGTGTGAAGAAAGAATTAACTCCTCCAACCTGTGCTCTTACCTTCCCTTGCACACACACACACACACACACACACGTACATATGCATAGTAAATAAATAATGAAAATGTTAGCAGGACAAAATCATCTTTACTGTTGTTAAGGCATAGAATAAGAAATTTATTGCATCTTACTATAAATAAAGTTTGATAAAAATAAAAATTAAAAATCAAAAGCAAATATGATTATTGATGAAGCAGGCTGACTTTTATTAAATTCAGAAACAATTAAGATTGTCTTTATTGGTGTGTTCACATTGTACTTTTGTTTATTCTGATGAATGTAAATAGACTAAGACCAATTTTGAAGACCCAAGTTTAGGAGCACCATTGAGTTTTCTTATGTTTATTTTTTAAGACAAACAACTAACAAGGTGTTAGTTGACTCATAATTTTCTAACTTAAGTATATTCTTTCAAAACTGTAAGGTCATTTTTAATGGGAAAAATATTGTTTGACAGCCACAGAACTTTATACTTAGAAATCCAGGAAAATAAAAGGCTTAGATTTTTCTCCTAATATCAGTCTATAGATATGATCAAAATACTATTGAAAGCCCATGGGAGACTGGAAGATACTTCTGTTGTTACGTGATAGAGAAGTTAACCTGGCGGGATAATGACTGAAAGTTAGCAGGAGCAAAGACTTAAGATATGCTGGCCTGTTGGGCGGGGCTCCTCACACTGTGGGCGCCGAGGCGTGGCATGAACACTGCAGACTTACGTGGGTGCCCTTGGACCTGGAGCTCGGGTCACACGGACACTTGTATAGATATTGAGAAAACGTGGGCAGCATCTTGAGTGCTGGCTCCAGGAAGCTGTGACAGGGTTATGGCTCAAATGGACCCAATCTCTGACAACTACAGAGTCAGAGAAAGCATTAAAGTTTCTTATGACAAAAATATGGTGGGGAGACTTGTAAGTTGAAAAAGAATGAGAAAAAATATAAAATGTACAGGACTTGCCAGAAGAAAATATCCATGAAATCAACTATAGCTGTTTTTAGATGAGGAAGCTATATTTTGGTTTTCTAGTAATATATTTCTGTAAGTATTCTTCAATGATACGTGTATACTTTTATAATTAACATGTTAAACGGCTGTGTATAATTTCAGAAACTAATGGCTGTGGTAATTTGTTTTCAGTCTGTCCAGTGTAAGCCTGCCTTTAGCAAAGATAATCCCCATCGTGAACGGACAGATCCACTCAGTTTGCAGTGAGACGCCTAGTCATTTTGTGCAGGTGAGTGAGACTCCCTGATGCCATAATTTATTCAAAATAAAGCTTGCAACCATATTCCGAGTGGCAGCTTGCCCACGAGAGTAGCAGTGCTGGACAGTGACTTAACAACCAGCCCTCCCTCTGCCTCCAGCTCTAGTCAGGTGGCTCTGCTGTATGTCCTGGACTGGCCCGATGCATTATACTTTGCATTAGCCATGCAGCTCCTCACAGTTTGGAGAGAAAAAAACTTGGTAAATAAGATGTTTTCCTAAGGAATGAAATAGCTCTTAATAGTGCATCAACTGTCTGTTCACTAGAGCATAGTCATAAAGTATGGAAAGTTCGAACAAACTCTTCACAGCTCCATTGTTCTTCCTTTGGAATTCATTGAGGAAAGTGCTTTGTGAAGAGGATACTTAGAATCTGTGTACATTTTTCAGTTGTTGACAAACCTGAGAAGCATATTGTAAGTTAAAAGGTTTTCAGTATGCAAACTGCCATTGTGATTTGCTATGCCAAGAATCTAAGGCCTCCACGTATGTGAGGTCTCTCTAGGGTTATTGTCAGAAACGATGTAATGTGTTCAAGATAGACTTTATCCTCTTGGGTCAGTGCAGAGCCAATGATTAAGGGCTCCTGCCCCTGTTGAGTCACTAGCCTGTCCTTTAGACCCAGGTGGCGATGCCCTGTTCTCTCTGGCCATTCACACTGCAGAAGAACGAGGAAAGAAGGCTGATGGCATGTCACTGAGCTGTGAGCCTTACACAGTTTCTCTGTTTCTGTCAACATCTGTTAACAAGTCTATGAGAGATACAATGTATAATATGCAGGCACAGCTTGAAGGCTTAAGTAATTTTGCACATTGCATTTTAATTTAAACCCATATAACTGATAATCAAAACAAAAAGGTAAGTTTTAATTGTCTGCATTTGTAGTCATGATTTTGAAAGGGCCCAGGTGCTTTACCAAACAGCAAATGGATCGGTGGCAGTGAAGGCTGGAATGTCTTTGATACGGTCCTCTTTAGATATTTAGTCCAGCTGCTCAAGAAATGTGCTTTCAGTCAGCACTTCATTAGGACTTACAGACATAACTTCAGGAGTCCAAGAAGGTGAGGGGAAAGTTTATTTGATTCTTGTGGAACTAGAAAACCTATACCCACACATGATGTATTACAAGAAAGTAAGTAAAGATAAAAGCATAGCACTGCCCCTGAATTTAGGGACATGACTATCTTGATGTTCACGTTTTTGTTGGCCCCATGTACCATCAAATTGTGTTTTTTGAATTAAGGAGAAAATACAGAGTCAATGAAAAATAAACACAGGAAAACCACTCATGTGAAGGCCACGTGTGGTTACTCGATCCACTGTGTAAGTGGTTTCAGAGCACTTGCAACAGGTTTTCCTTTAGTAGATAGAACCAGGCCAGTCACGTGTAGGAGCAGACTGATCATCAAACACAGTGTAGAGGCAGCTCCGTGCCCACAGAGAACAGTGACTTAGTGACCATCAGCTTGATTTAGTAAAGGTGTGTGGGGTTTGTAGGGTGGATTCCATTTCACGGTAAATGTGGTTTTTAGTTTGTTACTTGTGTGAGTAGTTCAGGGCGGAGACACCTGGGGACTCCTCTGTGTCCATCTGTGTCCCTGGGCCCTGCTTGTGTTTTGGTTTTTAGTTATGGGAAAAATCTCTAAGCTTAAGACATTTATGTGTTTACATTTACACATAAAGTAATGTAAGCAGCAAGCTGGGTATGACGACGCACCTCAGTAGCCTTGGAACTTAGGGCTGAGGCGGAGTGTGGGCTACACCAACACCTGTGCCAGAACCAAGCAAAGACCCCTAGCATCTGAGTACTGGCTTCGGTTGACGCTGGTAGGAGGTCCATGGAGCGGGAGATGCATGCAGCGGAAGTGCAGACGCAGCCTCCAGGAAACAAGCACACACAGGAAACACACTTTTCTAAGTTCACTTCCATCTTTTAAAGGAAAACACTTTTATAGGGCTCAAAAGACATTTAAAAGAAAATTTAGGAGATAACAATGTTGCTTCTTCCTAAACTGACAAGATGTAACGGAAGATCTAATAACTCCCACAACCGTCATGAGAACTTTTAAAAAGAATCTGGTTTATTGTAAAGACGGATTTCCTTTTCCCGTTCAATGCTGACGCAGTTTGAGGCCTGTGGTCCTGCTTAAAGGAAACATGAGATTTCAGTTAATTAAAACAAAAGGTGATTTCTTCCCACAGCCTGTATTCACCATCAGGAGATTGAGAAAGAACCTTTGTTATAAAGGTACATTATGGTTTGTGTATATGTATTCATATAGAACAGACATGCTGCATATATAAGAATCATTTGCTGTATTTTCTAAAAATAATCATAGAACTAGTATTTCGTAGTATAAGGAAAACTTCCCCTCCCTCAGTTTCCCCTTATTCCTAAGTACACAAAGCTTCAGACAGATGCACTGCCTTGTACGGATGAATTTCCCACCATCTAGCCTCTTACAAACTGTGCTGTCATCATTCTTCCCAGGACCTGCTGATGATGGAGCAAGTGAGAGACTTTGCTGCTAACGTGTATGAAGCGTTTAGTGCCCCCCTACAACTGGAGAAATGACTGTTCTCTTTCAAGAACATCTACAGCGGGTCATCTACTTTAAAAAGTACTCGGAATAAATCACCTATACCTGGAGTGACAATTTGCAACCAAATGCCTAATAAAATATATTCTTGAGCAAAGTCTTCATTTCAGAATGAAGTAGATTCATTTAGCACCTTACTGTATGTTTAATTCCTCAGCAGTCTACTTCATCAGGTGTGGCTAACTGGGTGCACAGATTACATAGGATCAATCATGATTTCTTACAGTCTGGAAAGCTGATCTAAACCAAGTAGGTACTTTTATACATACATGTAGTGGAGTGCGATGTCCTTTCACATGTATAATGAGGGGAAATATGTCTTGAGAAAGTAGATCTAGGATGTGTGAACTCTGAAGTTCGCATGTTTAACTAATTAGGAAGTTTTCTGGGCTCTGAAGTAAGCAAGTGCAAGCCAGATTCTCTGCAGTCACCCATAGAAGGCACACGTGATTTGCTCGCATATACCTAGCCAGATGGCTTTATCTTCTACAAATCAGAGATTTTAACATCTGTGATCAACTTTCCTTTTCTTTGCTATTGTTTCTTCAGTATTTATTTTCAGCATTTTCTAAAGCTTTGTTAGCAACCTGCAGAAGGTTGTATATAGATTTTCAGGCTAATGTTTATGTTGTTTACTCACAATTATTAATAATTACAGGTCCATTCATTTGTGTATAAATTTAATAACTTTGTATTGATTTTGAGTATAATAACTTGTTGCAATAAACTATTTTAATAAAATATAGTTTGGTTTAGTTAATACTTTTTTAGCCATTAATTTATTTGTCTTTAGTAAGATTTTTGCTGGGTTTTTTTTTTTTTTTTTTTTTTTTGTTTTGTTTTGTTTTTTAAGAGAGCATGGTAGTTTTAAGTTTTAACTGGTATAAAGTTGGTGCTTTCTTCGAACTTGCCTTGCTTTCAGAAAAAAATGTAAATAAAAATAAATTATCTCTTGTCTCTATCTCACCTGTGGTTCTTCATCTAGAAGACAGTAAGGCAGAGCTGAATCAGGTATCTGGTAACAGTGTCCTCAGAACATGGTTTTATGTCCCTGCCGTATTAAACAATACAGCTAAACAGGAGATGGTAGAAAATGGGTTGTAAAGGTCTTCGTAAACCTTGGCTGAGGTTTATAGGAAGACAACCATGTGGAAAGAGGTCAGAAGGAACCCATTGTAAGATACACTGATATTGTCGTTACTGACTAAGAAAGAAATTACGTGTGTGTGTGTGTGTGTGTGTGTGTGTGTGTGTGTGTGTGTGTGTGTAAAATAGGCCATGCATCTCTTCCAAAAAATGCCCAGGATTTCAGCAAGAGAAACTTTGAGATCACACAGGTATAGCCTTGTCAGAAGAAAATTGCTCAGCAGAAACTTATCACCAGGCGTCATCAGCACCTGCAGAGTCAAGGGGATTGTAGAGGTGGCAAGGCTCAAAAGCAGTGAAAGGCCTATGCATCTAATGTTAATGGCGCTGTATAGCACTGATTGGCTCCTTGCACTGCTAGAACCCTCTGTCTGAAGCAGTTTGGTTAGATGGTGATTTAAGGCTGTCATAAAGCCTTAGACATTTTAACTTAAAAATCCAAACATTCTTAATTAGTGAGTATTTCCCATAGGATCTAGGCCTGGTCTCATTTTTTTCAGGGTGCATCTGTGTTCCACAATAGCAATCACCCCCTAACCTGTAAGTGTACTTCCTGCCTTTCTATGTAAGCTGTATCACACTCCCACCTTTTACTACTGTGTTATTCACATTGACCCAACAGTCTCTTTTTAAGGAAACACTTTTATCCAGTCATTCCACAGTATTCAACCTGCAGTCAGGAAAACTGTGGCTCTCCAGTCACGAGCTTGTACAATCAAGGTAATGAAATATTCTACCTGCAGAATTGATTCCTAATAGACTCCTAGGTCTGCCATGGTAAATTACCGTTAACTGGATTACTTGAAGCACCAAAAATCTCTCCTTTTTTAAAAATTCTGCTGAGAAATCTAAAACCAAGGTGTCTGCAGGGTTGTGCCCCCCTGATGGCTCTAGGGAAATCTTTTCTTCTTTGCTCACCTTCAGATTCTGTTTATACTTTTTTTCTTTCTTTCTTTCTTTCTTTCTTTCTTCCTTTTGGTAGAACTAGAACCCTAATTATGTGTCTGTGTCCTTTCATACTGGGTAAGTGTCTATCTCCTAGTTACATTAATAAAGGCTTCACTTTTAAGATCACATTTTGGAGGTTCAAGAGACGGACATATTCAGCCCATTGCGGCCATGTAAGCTTTGGTACACGCACATCACGTAGGAATAGAACTGGAGGGTGTGCTGCTCACTGGGAACTCGCTTATCCTGGCCATCAGTTGGCAGGAAATGGGCTCTAGCTAATTAGTGGGCTGTTTGAATGGATATCGTTGCTTCTGCGTATTTCCCCTTCCAGACAAAATAAATAGACTTATTATTGGTGTGTAAACCTAAGAAGGGCATTTGTTTTGCTTGAAGATAAGGCTGACAAATCCTTATCTAGTAGTGTTCTTCCCTTATCAGAAGTAAAGTTTTTCCTAATTGATAGTTATTTGAACATGCTGACCTTTTAGAGCAGCCCTGTCACGTCAGTGTGGCATTCCTAAGAAACTTACAATGAACTCATAAATTTAGAATGGTAAACTCAGCATCAGCAACTCTTATTCAACCCAGTAGCCTAGCTTGGTTTGCCTTAAGTATTCAGACAGTAAGCATAAACAAGACAACGCTAAAGAAAAGATTAATTGTAGGACCAAAACTGTGACCTAATATAGGTAATTAGGATCTGATTTTTAATTATGCTGATAATTTTTGTCTTACATGCCACAGATTATCTTAATGTGATGCTTTAGTCATTTTGAATCCTTACAAAATTTATAGAAACAAATATAGTACATTTCACATGGAAACAAAATATACCCTAAACAGATTTAAATTGAGATGGCCATGCATTTTTGTTACGTAGTCTAGTTACTGGCAGTACACCTTAGCCCCTCTTAATGCTGAGATATTTTATAATGTGTCTCACTCAAAGCTTCTATGATGGCTAATTGCCATTGTCAACCAGATTGCAGTTGCCAAGAGGTGTCTCTGGTCATGGGTGCTATTGTGGTCTAGAAGATTCACCCTGAATGTAGGTAGCTCCATCCCACAAGCTGGAATGCCAGTCTGAATGGAAATAATAAAATGGGTGGAAAACAATTCATCTTTCTGTTTCCTGACAATGTGGCCAGCTGCTTCATGATTCTGCCCACAGGCTTTCCCCACTGTGAGGCGCTGAACCCTTTAACTTGAGCCAAATAGACCTTTTCTTAAGTAACCTTCATTAGGCATTATGTCAAAGCAAGGCAGTAATACAGAAAATGTGTACCGAAAAGCGCCATGTGGTTCATAGACCTTCAGGACAGGTTTGTAGGGGGCATGTGGTAGAGTTTGGAGCTTCCTGATGAACACTAGATAAAAGACATGCACAGGCAGGGGCTCAGTCTAGTGGGGATTCAGAAAATGAGAATGCCAACACACGTATAGTGAAATCCCAATTCACAAAGCTTGGGGGGCGGGTGGAGATTAGAAACAAAACTACCCTGGGCTGCTTTCCTCTTGGAAGTGAAAAATGGCAGAAGCAAAAGCAAAGAAGAACTGAGGAACTTGCCTAACTCCATTTTGAAGGCGAAGCCATTATCCTGTATTGTTTAAAATAAGTTTCCATTTACTGTAAGAGCTCAGTTGCTGTTTTTAAGTCTATTTCCTGGAGCCTGACCTGCCCCAACCCATGACCTTGACTTGTTTTTTAGACCCTGACCCTTCCTGTTCCTCCCTGACCCTCCCTGCCCCTCCATGACCCTTCCTGACCCTTCCTGACCCTTCCTGCCCCTCCCTGGCCCTCCCTGGCCCTCCCTAACCCTCCATGACCCTTCCTGACCCTCTCTAATTAGATGGTGGAGTTTTTGTTCTTTGTTTTTGACATTTTTCTGTATTTCCTATTACCCCCATTGTCTCTCTTCTATAAAACTGCTTTACAACTAACTACTTATGATTTAAGTCCTTAAAAGGAACCCAAGACATGGATTCAGGGCTGCCTTCTTTAACTGGAATCAGGAGGCAGTTGCTGGCCAGCTCTTGGTGGACTCCAATAAAATCAAGCTTGCTTCAAATATGTAGTAGTGGTCTTATTCCCACCCTAAGGGATTAGCGTAGTGAGGTGTGGCCGAGAAAATCTTAAGACGTTGTAGTAACTACTCTGTGGCAGGCCACTGCTTGCTGCTCCAAGAGGAGAATGACGAACAAAAAATCAGTTCAGTGAGGAAAACGACGAGGGTCTGAGGAAAGCAACCACAGTTGTTAAGAGTTTTACAACATCAAAGAGAAACCTCTCTGTGCTACTAACAGTAGTAGTAAATTGTTCACGTATCAAGGACTTCAACTTGTGAACATGTACATTTAATTTGAAAGGTACGGTCTAGGCTTAGAAACACAATAAAAGGCTTCACATAACCTCTTACGGAAGTAACTTCCTCAGATTCAGTTACCAAGGTATGCAGAGGCTGGTACTGATGTGGTAGAAATAAGCAAGACTTCTTCTAGAGCAAGCAACAGCAGCATCCATATAATTTTCCAAACATGGCCCCCAAATGTTAGGGGGTCATGGAGGCTTGCGCTTTTGAGACCTGGCAACATAAGGCAGTGTTGGATTTCTTCCAGGAAGACCCTGAAAGAGCTACTGAAGACCATTGCTTAAGGCTGTAAAAGTGAAGCCCTACTGGTAATGGAGAGCCCAAGATGTCAGAGAAGACAAGGACATCCACTGAGGAGAGTTACAGAATAGGCCCAGCCTAAGAGACAGCCTTACATGTGTTGAAACTTAAGGTATAAGGCTACCCAAGGCTGTTGGAGCCCACATGATATTAAAACCCTCGGTACTGAACATTCTACTTTGGGATTGGATGTTCTACTGAGTTCTGGTCTTGTTCTGACCCAATATTCCCTCACTGTATGCCCCAAGTCACTTCATCACTTTTGAAATAGGAATTTTCTCTACTTGTACGTTGGACATCTGTAACTTGGGTTTTAATTAGATAATAGTTCATAGTTAAGCAATATTGTGATGGTTTGTATATGCTTGGCCCAGGGAGCAGCACTATTAGAAGGTGTATCCCTGTTGGAGTAGGTGTAGGCTTGTTGGAATAGGTGTGTCACTGTGGGTGTGGGCTATAAGACCCTCATCCTAGCTGCCTGGAAGCCAAGTCTTCTGCTAGCAGTCTTCAGATGAAGATGTAGAACTCTCAGCTCCTCCTGCACCATGCCTGCGTGGATGCTGCCATGTTCCTGCCTTGATGATAATGGATTGAACCTCTGAACCTGTGAGCCAGCCCCAATTAAATGTTGTCCTTATAAGACTTGCCTTGGTCGTGGTGTCTGTTCACAGCAGAAAAACCCTAACTCTGAAGTTGGTACCAGGGCATGGGCTTTGAGAGAAGGAAAAGGGAACAAAGGGAAAAGGTGGGGTCATTTGTCCTGGTTCTGGATACAGAAGAGACAGAGACAAATGCAGACCATAGGCAAATGGTTTATAAAGGTAAAGGGGGAAACCTGTGTTAGAATGAGGTGTTTAATTTTAACTGGGCACATTAATTAGGCGAGCCAAAGGGGGCTTTTGATTGCTGGACTTCAATTCTTTGATAGCTGGACCTTGGTAGTGAGCCTCAGGAGGAAGTGGGCAATAAGGGAACACATTTTGTGTAGCTTTAGGAATGTAATTTAACAGGGTTTATTTGTTTGTTTGTTTGTTTGTTTTTAGCAAGGCAGAAGGAAAGGGGGAGAAGGGCAAGGCCTGCCAGAGCCACGTGCTCGACTGGGCTAGAGTCCCTTCAGGGGTGGCCTTGGTGAGGAAGCTATCCTTGAGTCATTTCTGCTCTTGTGTGTGACTTCTCACCCACATTCCTACAGCTCCAGTGAAACACACTGGTTCACCAAGTTGGCCTCTGGGAGCATCCGCTCTTTGGCTTGCCATGAGTGTAGGGTTCAAGCTTAAGAGATTTGAAAAACCCACCAATCCCTGGTCTAGAAACCCCACCAGTTCCTGAACTTGAAATTCCACCAATCCCTGGGCTTGAAACCCCACCAGTTCCTGAACTTGAAATTCCACCAATCCCTGGGCTTTCCCCAAGCTCAGGACTTGAAATCTCATTAACCCCTACCCTGGAAAACTATCTCCAAGAAACTCTGGATAAGCCAGATTCCTGCTTAGTTCCCCGTTTCTAGCTGAAACTGGGAGCCGCCCTCTTATGTCTTTTCCAATAACTGTCTTATGTGAGGTTTCTTGTGCAGTTGACTTCACAGCGTTCTTTGGCTCCTGACTGCCAGGATACCTTTTGGAGCTGCAATGCCTCCGTTGAGGGACCCCTTTCCCCTCAGAGCTGCCACACTTATTCCCCATCTGGTATTAGCACGCATGTAGTAGGACACGTCATGTCATACAGCTGAGGATGAGGCTGGAGCGTTAGGGTTAACATAATGTATTTATTTGCTTGTCAAATTATGAGGTACCGAGATGGTTAATTTTCCTTGTCAGTCTGACTGGGTTTGGAGGATACACCTACAGGAATGCCTCTGACATACCTGTAAGGGTGTTTTACAGAGAGGTTCAACTTTACTACAGAGACTTACCCAAGATAGAGGTAACACCACCCCATGGTCTGGGTCTGCCTGGAAAGGAAGGAGGGAGGGTGGGAGGGGGTAGGGGTAGGGAGGGAGAGAGAGATAAACATTCCTTTCTCTGCAGCCTCATTTCAGACCCAATGTAACCAGCTGTCTCATGCCCCAGATGTGTGGTCCTCACCATGGTAGCTCTACCCTCACATTGGTTCTCGACAGGCGTTTAATCCCAGTAACTCCGAAGTAACTAATGCAGCTGCTTATCAGCCAAACCCTGTAGAAAACTTGCTTTAGGCATCGTATTTTCTCCTTTTTATTTTCAACTGTATCAAGTACAGGGTTTCGGCAGTTCTGCTTCTTATTTTGTTTGGTTTTGTTCCTTTTAAAATTTTTGTGTTTTCCCACTAATCAAAGAGTAAGCATGGGCCGGACCTAGGCCCAGCCCACCCCACACCCTCACACATTTTTAATAAGTACGCAGCTTGGTCTTCATGCAAGTCCCCCAACAACTGGAGCAGGAGACTATCCCTGACTCTGCTGCCTGCCTGAGGATCCCATTTCACTAAGTGGACAGCCTGTCTTGTCTCAGTGGGAAAGGATGTGCCTAATCTTACAATGACTTGATGTGTCAGGATGGGGTGATACCCAGTGGGACCTGGCCTTTCTCAGAGGATATGGGAGGGGGACCATGTGAAGGAGGGTCCTGAGAGTAGGGGAGAGCTGTTATCAGATGTAAAGTGAATACATAAATAAATTAACAAAAAGGAAAAAGTAAAAAGAATTTTTGTGTGTGTTTTCTTGGTGTAGAATTTAAACCTATACATAGGGTTAGAGAGATGACTCAGCGGTTAAGAGCACTGACTGCTCTTCCAGAGGTCCTGAGTTAAAATTCAAGCAACCACATGGTGGCTCACAACCATCTGTAATGAGATCTGATGCCCTCTTCTAGTGTGTCTGAAGACAGCCACAGTGTACTTATATATAATAAATACATCATTTTAAAAAACTATATATAATGGCTTTCTAATAATGAGATTTAGGTTTGACTGAATATTTTTCCCATGAATATTTTGGCATAGTTTTGAATAGTAGGTAGTAGCAGCCAGGTGTGGTGGGGCACATCTACATTCCCGGTTACTTGAAGACTAGAGCAGTAAGATTGCTTGAGACCCCAACATTTGAGTCCAGTCTGGACAACCTTGTCTCAAAAAGAACAAGTCTTGATAGTTCAAGGTCTTCAGCAATGGGTAATTTCTTAAAAGATCCCAAGGTTAAAGAGAGATTTTAGGAGATTAAATACAATGAATGGTATTTTATCTTACTACTTAAAAAATTATTATTTTACTTCTTTATTTAATTTTGGTTTTTCAAGACAGTTTTTCTCTGTGTAGCCCTGGCCGTCCTTGAACTTGCTCTGTAGACCAGGCTGACTTGAACTCAGAGATGTGTCTGCCTCTGCCTCCTAAGCATCAGGATTAAAGGTGTGAGTTACCATTACTGACTGGCCTTGAATTAATTTTTTAAACAATGAATTTGAATACATAATATAACAAAAAAGATATGGCCATTTAAAAAAAAATTTTTTTTTTTTTTTGTTTGAGATGGTCTGCGGGCCTTGAACTTGTGATTCTCTTGCCTTTTCCTCTCTGGTGCTGGGAATAAAAGTGTGTATATCACATCTGATCGTGTTGAAGACCTTTTGGGAATCAGTTCTTTAATCAATTTTTCCTTAAACTTATATCACAATCGCTGTGATTTTTACAGGAACTTAGTGGGAGTTTGAATGAGAATGGCCCCTACAGCCTAATGTTTGAATATTGTTTCTCACGTGACGGAATTTGGGGAAGGATTAAGAGGCCTTGCTGGAGGAGAAATGCCAGAAACCTTCCCTAGTGTTTCTATTCCTACTGCACATGGTCCATACGTGAGCTCTCGGCTGCAAGTCTAACCTCCTTCCTCCACACCGTTGCTCCACCATCATAGACCCCAGTCCTCTGTAACCACAGCCCAGCTAAACTCTGTCTTGTATGTTTTACCTTGCTCACATGTTTTGTCACAGAAATGGAAAAAAACAAAAACAAACAAACAAACAAAAAAAACCCTAAGACAAAGATCTAAGTAGTGGTGTGTGTGTGTGTGTGTGTGTGTGTGTGTGTGTTGTTTGTTTGGTGGTGGTGTTCGGATGAGAAAAATCCTCCATCGATTTAGGTATTTGAACCCTGGGTCTTCAGTTCTTCAATTAGTGGCACTAATTGGAAAAGGTAATGCAGCCTTCCAGGGCAGGAAGGCAGTGATAGATTAGTGTCTTAGTCCGGGTTTCTATTCGTGCACCAAACATCATGACCAAGAAGCAAGTTGGGGAGGAAAGGGTTTATTCAGCTTACACTTCCATATCACTGTTCATCATGAAAGGAAGTCAGGATTGGAACTCAAGCAGGTCAGGAAGCAGGAGCTGATGCAGAGGCCATGGAGGGATGTTACTTACTGGCTTGCTTTCCCTGGCTTGCTCAGCTTGCTTTCTTATAGAACCCAGGTCTACCAGCCCAGGGATGGCTCCACCCACAATGGGCTGGACCAGGGATGGCTCCACCCACAATGGGCTGGGCCCTCCACCTTAATCACTAGTTGAGAAAATGCCTTACAGCTGGATCTCATGGAGGCATTTCCTCAACTGAGGCTCCTCTCTGTGATAATTACAGCTTGTGTCAAGGTGACACAAAACCAGCCAGTAAAATTAGAGCAGTGGTTCTCAACCCTAGGGTGGCGACCCCTCCAGCAAACCTCCACCTCCAAAAATATTTACATTGCAATTCATAACAGTAGCAAAATTATACATATGAAAATAAATTTTATGGCGTGTGGGGGTCATGACAACATAAGGAACTATACATACTAAAGGGTTAGGAAGGTTGAGAACCACGGGTACCGGGCTCATCTTCCTCAGTTTGCTGTGACACCAGCAAGCCGTTGAGGATGTGGTCATTTCCCCGCTGTTGGGCCAGCCTGCTGTTCTGTCTCCACCCTACAATGGGCTCTCATATAACTCTCCGGCACTGTAAACCAAAATCAATTCTTCCTCCTGTAAATTGCTTTGGTCATTGTGCTCCATGACAGGAAGAGAAAAGAAGCTAATAACACCTTCCCAATTTTCAACAAGGTTTGCAACTTGAGTGTTATCCCTTATTGAAAAAAGTAACCCTACCTTTCCTATCTCACATCTTGCTGTCCCCAAATTGGAATGATATAAACTGAAACATTATAAGATAATAGCAGTGATCTAGGCGATGACTTTTGTTTCAGAATGTCTATAGAAAATAGGAGCTTTAGAAATAAGAGGCAAACCTTTAAAATGAATATTTATGGAATTCATTGGATACATATGTCAAACCAGATTTTTTATATACTGGCTGCATTATAGATGAGGATTCAATAACAGAGCGATGGGCGGTATGGGGGAGACCAAACACATCCTAAATGGCTTCAACAACAGAAAGTTATGCTTCCTCACAGTCCCGGAGGACAGACGTCCAGGAAGGTGTGTGACAGACTTGACTCTTCTGTGCTCGTCCCCTTGGCTCTCGCACAAATGCCCTTTTTCCGTGGCGTCCCCTGTGCTCTTGCATCTTTAGTGTCTCTTTCTCTTACAAGACGCCAAATCCTCTGGTGTTAGGGATATAAGAGTTTAACCTTAACCATCTCTCCAAGGGCTGTTTCCAAACACAGACACGTGGGGTGTTGGAGCTCCAATAGAAGACTGGGAGCTGGGAGAAAATTCAGTCCATAGCACCGTCAGTTTCTAGCATCTCTAAAAAAGATTGCCACCTGCGAGTGACACGTAAGAAGAGACTTTGGAGGAAACCGTGGCCGAATGGTA
This sequence comes from Micromys minutus, assembly GCF_963924665.1. Taxonomy (NCBI): domain Eukaryota; kingdom Metazoa; phylum Chordata; class Mammalia; order Rodentia; family Muridae; genus Micromys; species Micromys minutus. The sequence goes on from NC_137965.1 coordinate 7,295,579, forward strand.
AGAGGAGCAGCTTAGGAAAGAAGTTAGGAAGAAAGAGAAAGGAAACTGCAGGGCCTAATGACTTCAGTTTTTATAGCATTTTTTTAGCCTGGTTTCTTTAGTGTAACTTTAATAAAACAATAAACCCTGCCATTCCTGTGGTTCGAGGTACCTGTAGAATGCGTGTCTCAGCTGCAGGTTAAATCACATTAGTTAGTGCGAGAGCCCATGCCCACTTACAGGGCATCTGATGAATGCTCAGCCGAGGCAACTCCACTATAATACCACTTGGCTTTGAAGACGTCCAAGTCAGCGGCTGCCCGTGGCCCAGTAGTTCTACCTGTAGTCGGAAACAGGGACAATGTGCGAATGTTCCCACATATGTCCTGTGCCATCCGCTTGCTAAGAAGTTAGAGTTTCTCAAAAAGCACCGGACAGGGCTCCGTTTTCACCGTTAGCACTCAAGTGCTATTTTACATCGGACCCCCATTGTGGCCATTACCCTCAAGAGACGAACGGACATGAGCACGGATTAGGAAAGGAAAACGGGGTGCCAGAGTTGGGGAGATGCTTGAAGGTTGGATAGAATAGTGGCTTCCTTCTGAGTAGCCACTACTGTCAGATTTTCCAGTGACGTCCACTGGTCAGTAGTGTGTGAATCAAACAATGATAGCTATGGTTGTTTGGTAATCTTGGTCTTGCTCATTCTAAGTGAATTCTCATAAGGAGTTCTGGACACACTCTAGGGTCACTTGAACCAAAACACTTTGTCACATCGAAAAACACAAAACAAAGCCCTAAATTTTAATTGTATTCATTAATGCCAAGCAAGACATAGATTCAGAAACAAAACAAAAACAACAACAACAACAAAAAAATCCCACTGCCATATCTACGTTTGGAGGCTGTGCTTTAAGACTGGATTTGAAGCCCATCTTTCAGCCTGCCCAACCTCAGTGTTAGAACTAAAATATGAAAGGGGGACACAGAAGAATCACAGGACATTTCACTCCAAAGACATTATCAACTTCTAGAAAAGGCCCAAGTTACATCTCAGGGCACTCCACTGAGTCTCATAACAGCCTTTAGTAATCACAGAGGAACGATAACATCTTTCTTTGATTCGACATGTTCTTGGTGTGGTGTTGGGGGGGTGTGTGATGTTTTGAATATTCTTGGCTCAGGGAGTGGCTCTATTTGGAGGTGTGGCCCTGTTGGAGTAGGTGTGTCACTGTGGGCATGGGTTTTAAGACCCTCATCCTAGCTGCCTAGAACCCAGTCTTCTGCTAGCAGCCTTCAGATAAAGATGTAGAACTCTCAGTTCCTCTTGAACCATGCCTGCCTGAATGCTGCCATGCTCCTATTTTGATAATAATGAACTGAACTTCTGAACCTGTAAGCCAGACCCAGTTAAATGTTATTTTTTTATAAGAGTTGCTTTGGTCACGGTTTCTGTTCACAGCAGTGGAAACCCTAACTGAGACAAGGAGGCAATTAATGCTCTATGAAGAACTCATTTTTGGTGCTTGCCAGCCTTGCTTTGTCTAAGCTCATTTTAAAGTAACGTTTTCTTAGGTCCAAGAGGCTCGCCTGAAAGTTTCCCCTACAAGTTGAAACAAGGCACATTCTCCCCAACACCTTTTACCCATCAGTTTATAGGTGCAGTAAAGATAAAACTCATTCTTACCTCTGTCTCCCCTAGACTACCTATGGGTTGTCCAAGAAACAGCTTTCCAGAGATGGGCCATTTAAGAAAAATTGCATAGACTACTTTCTTCTCAGGTTTAGACGTGTACCTGGTTAGAAAGAAAACAAACAATAGCCCGGCATAGTATCAAGTTACACCCATGTTTGTGTTTATGGATCATGACTGAAATTTTTTTTACAGATATTTGACACTGTCACCACTAGTGAAATAAAAGGACACACCTTTCCCCATGGCATGAAAAGCCTTTGCCAGCCCTCCAATATTAAAAGCAAGTTGGTCTTTGCTCTGTCTTGTGTCATAGCCTTAATCTGTAGCTCAGACAAGCCTGGAACTCAAGACAGTCCTGGTGCCTTCGCTTCCTCAGTGCTGACATCACAGAAATGCGGCCATGGCTGCCTGAAAGGGAGTTTGGGGAAAGGCTTCATGAGCTACTCTCTCTGTTCAAGCTGCTCACACGGGGCTGAAGACAAGACTGTAGAAATAAGCCAATGGTTGGCTGAGAGCATCGACTCTGTTATTTCTCAGGTGAGAACGGGTCCCTAATGGAGGAGTTAGAGAAAGGTCTGAAGGGGCTGAAGGGGTTTGCAACTCCACAGGAAAAACAACAATATCAACCAACCAGACCCCCAGAGCTCCAAGAGACTAAACCACCAACCAATGAGCACACATGGGGGAACCCATTGCTCCAGCAACATGTGTAGCAGAGGATGGTCTTATCAGGCTCAAAGAGAAGAGAGATCCTTAGCCCCGTGAAGGCTCAATACCCCAGTGTAGGGAAATGCCAGGATCAGGAGATGGGAGGGAGTAAGTGGGTGGGGAAACACTCTCATAGAGGCAGGGGAAAGGGGATAACCTTTGAAATGTAAGAAAAGAAAATGGCCAAGAAAAGAAAGGCAAAGAAAAGAAGGAAGCCAATGGGAGCTACGTAGCTTTTCTGCAGATATATGGTGTGCTCACTATTAGACATGCAGCAGAAAGACAAACACAGTTCTTGTTTTTATGTGGCTCAGGCTAGAACAGAAAAGGTAGACAATCACACAAGTAAAATGTGAGTTCTGAATCATAATATAAAAGAAAACATAAAATTGTAGTAAATGGTTGTTTTTTGTTTTTTTGTTTTTTTTTTTTTTTTTTTTTTTTTAAGATTGGGACATCAGACAGCTTCTTTACTAAGACCATGTTTAACCTGAGAGTCACAGCACAGATGAGAACAGTAGAAGCCATACGGGACAAAGGGGACAACCATTCATTGTTCACCCAATTTCTCAACCACACTTACAGAAATCTATAAATAGTCCTCAGTGTTGTAGGGCTAGAAATGCAGCATCAAACAGTCCCTGACCTCGCATGCCCAAATCCCAGTGGGATAAGCACGAACGAGCAAATGAATGTATGTGTGGTACTGAGCAACAAGTGCAAGCACTCGCTAGATCTCCGAGAGTTCCAGGCTAGCGAACGTTCCACAGAGGAAAGACAAACATGCGGAAGAACAAGGCCTAAGATGAGAAAGGACAGGCCTTGGGCGGAACACTAAACAGAAAAGGCAGGGACAGTCTCGCCGAAAGGACAACCATGAAACCCAGACAACAGGATGCTCCACTAGATCATGTCAGTGGAAAACCTTCCAGGCTGAGAAACAGGTACAAAGCCACGGAGCCCACGTGTTCCTGTCCTGCAGACACAGCAGCAGGAGAGTTGGGGAAGCAGGGAAAGGGAGAACCAAAGAGATCAGAACAAGCAAGGACCAGATTTCCTAAGGCCAAGGAAACCTCTGCAAGGCCTCGCTTCTCCCTTGAGGCCGGAAGCCTTGGAAGAATTTGTGTGCAGGAGTACTCTAAGCCGGGAAGGACATCAGCCTGCATGACATCATGACATGCTGACAGCACAAGTATGAGGCCTGTGTTTCAAAAATCTGTCCACCGTGGTCACCTCTAATCTCAGCCATGCAACATGAATCCCGGGAAGCTCATGGGCCAAGAACCGGACCTATGTGGTGGTGCAGCTCTACGCTTTACTACAATAAGAGAAGCTGGCTCAAGCAAAAAGTAGGTGTCTGAAGACTGACCCCCAAGGTTGGCCCTCATGCATGCCGCGAATATGTGCATATTGCATCCACAAGAATGTTCAGATTCCCCAAATTCCATCCCCAAAGGAGTAAATTCTAGAACACAAAGGACAGGCCAGAAATAGGATTAGTCAAGCAGGTACTAAGATAATCTAGGGGTGAGATGTCGGAGAGCCACCACAGAGAAGGTGAGGTGTCCAGAGTCTATATACATTTCAGGAATCAAAACAATAGAACTGATGATGAATCGGCTCTTGTGTGAATGGTTCGAATGAAAATGGCTCCCTTAGGTTCAAAGGGCACTCTCAGGAGGTGTGGCTTGTTGGAGTAGGTGTGGCTTGTTAGAGTAGGTATGGCTTATTGGAATAGATATGGCCTTGTTGGAGTAGGTGTGGCCTTGTTGGAGTAGGTGTGGCCTTGTTGGAGTAGGTGTGGCTTGTTGGAGTAGGTGTGGCTTGTTGGAGTAGGTGTGGCTTGTTGGAGGAACTAAGACAGAGGTTGGTACCTGGAACTAGGGTTTTGCTAGGATAGGTGGGGCCATGCTTTTGTTTGGAGGAATGTGGACTTTGGATTAGAAAAGCAGTCAAGTGGGGTATACTAGCAGGATCATGGACGACAAAGGTGTTGGGGTGATTTAAACTGTGGGGGTCTGGCTCCAAAGGTTTCAGAGGAGAATTCTGGTACATGGCCTAGAGACCTTCTTGTGATATTTTGGTGAATAGTGTGGCTGCTTTCTCCCCTTGTCCAAAAATCTGCCTGAGGCTAAACTGAAGAGTTATGGATTAGCAGTTTTGGCAAAAAGAGATTTTAAAATAGCCTAGTGCTGACTGTGTCTTGGTTCGTTACTAAAAAGGAGCAAGCCGAGTAGGGGAAAGTACAAAATGCAGTTTGAGGAGGAAAGGGGCACGGGGAAGTTCAGCTGAGCTAAAATCCTTTGCTTTAGGAGATAAAAAGACTGAAGAAAAGTCTGTTGCTAAATAGAATGAAGGGAGTGGTGACCTCAGGGCATGATCCCACCCAGCTAAGCTTCCAACTTGTAAAAAGGAATTTTGGGAAAAAAGAAAGAAAGAAAGAAAGAAAGAAAGAAAGAAAGAAAGAAAGAAAGAAAGAAAAAAAGAAAGAAAGAAAGAAAGAAAGAAAAGAAAGAAGAAAGACCTTAGGACTGTGAGTGGTGGCATGTGCCTTAAATCCGGGGACTGGGAGAGGCAGAAGCAGGTGGATTTCAGAGTTCAAGGCCAGCATAGTTAACACGGTGAGTTCTAGGACAGCCAAGTTTAGGCGGTAAAGGAAAGCATCAAAAACAGAAAGCTGATGAAAGACTTAGATGAACAAGGGGGCCATGTTCCAGCCTTGGCCAGCAGCAGAACTTGGAAGCTTTGGCCAGCGGGGTTCTGGCTTCAGAGTCTGGATACAAAAAGTGGGTTGTGGATTCTCCCTCTGTGATTAAGGAAAGCCACATGAAGGAGGGGTGTCCCAGCATGGAGACCCAGTGAGGCTATCGTGTGAAGCTATGAAGGTGAAGCCTGGATTGTCTTAGACACCCCACAATGTTGGAGACCCCGCCAGTGTTGTGGGAGACCTGTGAAGAAAAGCTGCTAATGGGGTGGAAACAGAGAGAAGAATGTTAGTCAGCAAAGCTGAAAGGAATTAGAGATCTGAAGACTGCTTTGACATCAGACAAGGAGATGCAGAGTTTGGAGTTTGCCCAGCTGGCTTTTGGTCTTCTTTTGGCCCTGTATTTCCTGTTTTCATTCCTCCATCTGGAATGGTACTCTAAATGCCATGACATCTTTTGTTGTTAAGTGTTTGATCTGCCTCTTGTTTTGAGCTTATCAGAGATTATAGTTAGATTTGCCACAAATCTCAGAAGACTTTGGACTTTTAAACAGAGTTGAAACTGTGGTTGAGTATCTACAGACACTTCTGAAGTTGGCCCGATTGCAGTGCTGCATTCTTATGTGACTACAAGCCAACGGTGGCCAGGGAGTGGGAGGTAGTGGCAGCATTAGGAGGTGTGGCCTTGTTGGAGAAAGTGTGGCACTGGGGGTGGGCTTTGATCCTGCTCCTTCTCCAGCACCATGTCTGCCTGTGCGTCACCATGCTTCCTACCATGATGATAATGGACTGAACCTCTGAACTGTAAGCCAGCCCCAGTTAAATATTTTCCTTTATAAGAATTGCCATGGGTCTGTTCACAACAATAGAAACCCTAACTAAGACAGATACAGAAGAAAGGCAGGTTAAAAATTAAGCTAGACACTTCAAGATAAGAGGTTGGAAAGAACAGGAACAGACTAACAAGGAACAACCAAACAGTCTGATGATCTGAGGTGAAACCTGGCACCAACCACTGGGGCTACAAGAGAAAAGCTACTGTGGGGTCTTGAAAAAGGCAGTTTGCAGAGTGGGGGATGGAAACCTGAACGGAGTTCAGGAGATCAAGAATGGAACTCCAGCTAGAAACAACAATTAAAAATTGTTCTGCAGGCTATGTTGTTATGAGTAAAAGGAAAACATGGAAAGGTGGGTGAAGACAAGGGGGAACTTTTAAAGATAAAATAAATCACATGCTTCTATGAGGGTGGGAAATGACCTAAGAAAGAAGGGGACTGGAGATGAGACATGGAAACAGAATGCTGTGTTACCTCCTTTCCTGGAGGATTTGGAATGTGAGGAAAAAAAACAAGGGATGAGCTCTTAAAGCCAACTGTGAGCTAATTTGACTTTGCACATATGTGACTTCAGGTGTAGTCACACTTAGCAGTACCTTAGAAAGACACGGCTGGATTTAACCAATGGTAATCTTCTGCAAGTTTCTGTAAGAATGGGAAGGAGTAAGGAGACACATCTGGAATTAATTGTAGTCACAGATCACTACACCCGTAATCAAGTCTCCATTCTCTCCTTCCCCCTAACTCCTGTCTCTACAACCCCAACTCCCGTCTCTACAATTTTGACTACTCTAGGTACCTCATTAATAATATTTGTCCCTTTGTGACTACATCATTTCACTTCCCATGAATTCCTAAAAATTTCATCTGCATTGTAGCATTTCCTTCCTGTTGAGGTTTGGTCTGTTGCTATGTAATGTAATGCTAAATACTGGCCCCCAAGGTCTGGTTGCCTTAGGGACAAGGAGATCCTTTCCCTATATCTTGTAGCTTGGCAGAAGACAGGTAGTAGGGGTTCTGGTTCCCTGGGGTTGGGGTTCTGAGAAGAGAACGTGTGGAGGGCAGAGAAGGAGGAGAGGAAACATGTCATAGGTTAAGAGATCATGAGAACTAGCCAAAAGGGCTGGCTGGTCAGTTGGAGCAAGAGTGGCCCAGATGGAACATGGCAAGTTATATTTCGAGGTTATTGGTAGGGAAGTTGACAAAATAGCTTAGAGAGCTGGTATCTGCTCTAGTACGACAAAGATTTTTGTATCCTTTATCTGGGAGCTAAATGATTGAATGTGAGGTAGAAACCCCCAATTAATTATAAGTACAACACCTTCCTTTTCAGAGCCAAATAATACACATAGTGTGTATGCATACACTCCTTCAGCTTACATATCGATACGTGGACTCCATTGCTCTCCCATTTTAAGTGTCTGGGGATAGAGTTCTCCTGGTATCATTCTTTTACTTATTTTACCATGTTCTCGGAATGCTCTATTGGCGAACTTTAATTTTCTGTTTACTTTGACATGAGGGATCTCTTGCTTGCCAGTTTGGTGGGATATAATATCGCCAAAACGAGAAAATTTACTAGTGGCAAAACACTAGTCTGTTCTACATTAACCACTCGGTAATCTTCCGTTACCTAAATGTCTTTCAATTTTGTAAGAGGTAATTTAGCTAACCCATGAGTAGGGGCTATCTAGGCATTATTTAAGCAGAATTCGGTAAACATTATGTTCAATAACATGCTAATTCTTATTCCTTCTCTTAGTACTTGAGTCAAGTTGGAACATGTGCGGTCACACGGCACTAATCCAATCTCTCTCTAGGTCAGATGTTGAGTGTTTTCCTCTCTCAGACAGTACTTGTGAACCAGGAAAACTCACCACACATCGGGAGTGACAGTGTCATTCTGAGACCTCCAAGGGTGCGTTTCATAAATAGCTTCCCCGTTGACTCTCAGCCAGGTTCCCATTTGCCTTAATCGTTCCTCAAAAATTACTGGAATGATGCCATCTAGTGTGGGACCAATATTCATCAGAAGATTTCCTCCACATGCGACAGTTTCCACAAGTTGCTAAAAAAGAAGAAGAAGAAGAAGAAGAAGAAGAAGAAGAAGAAGAAGAAGAAGAAGAAGAAGAAGAAGAAGAAGAAGAAATGCAGTTTGAAATAGAGAAATATTAAGAATAGTTTTGAAATAGAAAAAAATTTAATCATATATATATATATATGTATATGTATATAATTTCATAGAGAAACAAAAAATAAAAATAAAAAGTAAAACCCATGGAGGAAAATGTCCCAAGCTTGTGGCACTACACAGTCCCAATTATAAGAGAAAAAAATCTCCACTATAACCACCTCATTATAAGAACATTCCACAATAATATTCCACAGCACATTTTACTGTACCTTCACCAATTCTTCAATTGTAAGATAGTCACTGATTTCAGTATCTCGCCTGTAGCCCCAGGAAAACTTATCAATAGTCATGCAGTTTTCCCATTTGTGTGGTAAAAGATGTCCAGGATTATAACGGTCACTGCAAGTATAGTAGCCGCCATGTTTGCAGATAGAACCAGCTCCCCAGCGATCATTGGTGACTACTGTGTCCCGAACAGGGCTGGAATGAAAAAGGCAGTTTCCCTTCAGGAGAAAGCGTTCTTGAAACAGAGGGCAATATCACCACAAACAGATCCACCCACTCCCGACAAGTGGCCGCAGAATAAATCTAAAGCCAAAGAGATCTGTGATGGCTGGTGTCTCAACTCACATTCCAGCTTCTAGGCCTGGGGAAAATTCCTCAAGCTCTCTCAAGAATGAATTCCTTCACTGTAGTTGTAATTGAGGAGAACCAGTATAAAACCCAGAGTCCAGAGGTGAGGGTGTGGCTTGTGTGAGGACACTGGACATTTAGCGGAAGTCTCCACTCCCGTGTTATGAATGGTAGCCTAAGCTGAATTTATACCTAAGACAAGCCAGGTCCCATTTCACTCCCCCATCCCCACCTCTCACTGCCAAGGACTAGATAGCCTTATAGGCCCTAGTCCTGTGATTGGTGCCTCCGACTGGGAACTCTCTGAAATAATTGAGTGACATCATGTAAAATACACTCCTCAATTTCCTATGTCTGGTGGCTCAAACAGAGAGAAGGGAACTCTATGTATAACGTACAGGGAGCAGTTTTCACTCAAACTAAAGCAGATGTTCCCAGTCATGTCTCGGTCCTGGGACTGTTCAATTACAAAATCAGTTTCTCTGTATTTGACACACTTTTGACCATTTTTACTAAATGCTGATGAAGCTAACATGCATGGCCTGTAATGATCTGGTCCTTCCACAGGGCAGATGAACACAAATCCACAGGAGTGCAAGCGCTTACACACGCAGTAGGAGTGTTTTACACAAGGGCGGGTGCCTACAGTGTACAGACCTTTCATTATATAACCAGGCTAAGAAGTCAGTGCTGTTCCAGTAGTGATCTGGGGCGCCCCCGTCTCCATCCGACCACAGAACTTCAGGCTGGTACTTGTTCACCAACTCATAGAGCTCAGGCAAAGTCTTCGAAACAGGAAACTGCTGCTTCTGGAATGAGCTGGATTGGTCCTCCAGAAAGAGCGGATGGAACCATTCAAAAAGAGAATAGTACAGACCAAAGTGCAAGTCACTCCTGTTCCTCACAGCCACCTCAAGCTCCTTGACAATGTCCCTCTTCGGCCCCTCATCGACCGCATTCCAATTCCAAGAATGGTCTGAGCCCCACAGAGTAAAACCTGGAGAAGGACAGCAAGCAACACTTGAAGCCTTACCACCTTGGCGCTGGTGAATTTCAAGCCATGAGAAATTCAACTCAGATTCAACAAAAACAACTCAAAGCGAACCCACAATCCCCGGCTTCCTCAAACAACTGTTTCCTGGCTCAGTTTGCATTCTGTCTTGTACTCGTTTGGTTGGTTGGTCAAACAAGTGGGAATAAAAGTAACGTAAGACTGGGGAATTTCGAATTTTCAGGATGCATTGTAAGAGCTGTGCAGTCTGTCTCCAGTTACGGAGGCTGAGGTTTTTGGGGAACTGCATTGTGTCATGGTATCTGCAATGTTTCTGGCTACGCCCATCTGCCAATTGTTAGCCTAGCATCTAAAACAAGATACACAATCAACAACTATAGTCGTTGATAAGAGGAGGCGCCCTCCCTGTCTATCACAACAAGTGGTTATCTCTGAAATTTGAAAGAAAGACCTAAGATGTATCAACTGCGGAATTTGCATGCATCTTCCGGTTCTACCGCTTCCGGTTCTACCATTTGGGTGGGTGATTCTCAGAATGCTCACGAGGACAGGAAGTAAATCTCCGTGGCTTGATAATTAATTTAAACGGAGGGAGAGAAGATATCTATTTCCTAGTAGTTCTGTACTTTTTTACCTCCCTCGTTACGGTGATTTCAATAACCTTGGGCTAAGGGAAGTGGCACTATAAGAGGGGTGGGTGGCACCTCGGAGGAAGTACATCCCTGTGGGGGTGGGCTTGGAGGTCTCCTACACAGAAGCACCACACAGTATGGAATCAGATCCTCCTCCTGGCTGCCTGCAGAAGAGAGTCTACTTCTGTCTGCTTTCAGATCACGATGTAGAACTCTCCACTCCTCCAGCACCATGTCTGCCTGCAGGCTGCCATGCTTCCCACCATGATCAAAATGGACTGAACCTCTGGAACTTTATGCCAGCCCCAATGAAATGGTGTCCTTTATAAGAGTTGCCACGGTCATGGTGTCTCTTTGCAGCAGGAAAATCTTAACTAAGATGCCACTCTTACTTTAAAGCCATGAATTTTACTCTTTAAAGCCCCCCAATACTGACCATCCTGACAACCGAAAGGGTAAAGAAAGCAACACACAGCATTGCACAGCACTTTGTAATAATCCATATTCCAACAGGAACTAGCTCTTAGGTTGCTCATTATTCTATATAAAATACTAGAAGAGATATATAAAGTGAGATGCTGAAGAAATAGTTTAAAATCTACAGAAATTTCAGCTCATGCCTTGGGCCATTAAGCCCTTCGTTACCATTTCATTAGTCTTAATGCACCATGAAGGATAGATGCTTGCCAGACACCACGGCTGCTCACTTTACTCTCATGTTAGGACAAGCCTGAGGACTGTCCTGCTCTATAAATTCATTGTGAGACGTTCCTCAAATGCTTCACACGTTCTCCAAGGATGCCTGTGAGAAGCTTGAAGGCAGTGTGAATAGTTAAGACCTGCCTCTGCCTCTGTCCAACCCAGGAGGGCAGTACAGTAACTACTTGGCTCTTCATCTCAATCCATCATCACCTACAGTGAGTGCACAGCGATTCTTCCCCTAGCTGCAGCCAGCAGTACATTGTCAGAACACAGTGTAAACATTTGCCAGCACAGGTCCTTGAACAAGAACACGTACCACCTTCATCCTCTGAGGCAGAGGTTCTCAGAATCTAAAGCAACTGTTCTCAGGGTGTCCAGACCCTTTCACAGGTGTTGCTCATCAGATATCCTGCATAGCAGATAGCAACACTATAATGCAGAATAGTAGCAAAATTACCGTTACAAAGTAACAATAAAAATAATATTACGATTGTAGGTCAGCTCAACATGAGGAAGTGTATTACAGGGCCACAACATTAGGAAGGGTGAAACCATTGGGATAAAGGTATTTGGGCTTTCTTTTTCATGAAATCACTTTGTGTCAGAAAGGTTGGGAAAGTCCTAGACAGCAGGGATTTGGCACATTCCCATCAGGAGAAATATTTAGAAGAGGAAACTGTGCAACTACCAGCCTGTGGCCAATGGGGAAAATATTTAAGGTGATTGCAGATTGTTGGTTTGAGTTCATTTCTCTTGCCTCCTTTCTACCCCTAAAGAATATAAGACAACTTTTCAAAATAAAGAAGACCATGCAAGGGATGACCAGTACATGAACATTAATCTGAGATAACATTAGCCACATGACCATCTCAAAACCACATGATCATCTCATTAGATTCTGAGAAAGCACTACACCTTCATGATAAAAGTCTTGGAAAGATCAGGAATTCAAGGCCCATAACTAAACATAGTAAAAGCAATATACAGCAAACCAGTAGCCAACATAAAACTAAATAGAGAAACTTGAAGCAATCCCACTAAAATCAGGGAGTAGACAGGGCTGCCCACTCTTTCCCTACCTATTTAATTTAGTACTCAAAGTCCTAGCCAGAGAAATTAGACAACAAAAAAGATCAAAGGGATACAAATTGGAAAGAAAGAAGTCAAAATATTGTTATTTGCAGATGATATAATAGTATATTAAGTAACCCCAAAAAATCTACCAGAGAACTCCTAAACCTGATAAACAACTTGAACAAAGTGGCTGGTTATAAAATTAACTCAAACAAATAGTAACCTTCCTCTACTCAAAGGATAAGCAGGCTGAGAAAGAAATAAGGAAAACTACACCCTTTACAATAGTCACAAATAATATAAAATACCTTGGTGTGACTCTAACCAAGCAAGTGAAAGATCTGTATGACAAGAACTTCAAGTCTCTGAAGAAAAAAATTGAAGGAGATCTCAGAAGATGGAAAGATCTCCCATGCTCATGGATTGGTAGGATTAATATAGTAAAAATGGTCATCTTGCTGAAAGCAATCTACAGATTCAATGCAATATTCATCAAAATTTTCCAACTCAATTCTTTATAGTGTTAGAAAGAGTAATTTGGAATAACAAAAAACTCAGGATAGTGAAAACTTCTCAACAATAAAAGAACTTCCAGGGGGATCACCATCCCTGATCTCAAGCTGTATTACAGAGCAATCATGATTAAAACTGCATGGTATTGATACAGAGACAGGCAGGTAGATCAATGGAATGAATTGAAGACCCAGAAATGAACCCACACACCTATGGTCACTTGATCTTTGACAAATGAGCTAAAAACGTTCAATTAAAAAATAACAGCATCTTCAACAAATGGTGCTGTTTCAACTGGAGATCAGCACATAGAAGAATGAAATTGACCCATTCTTACCTCCTTGTACAAAGCTCAAGTTCAAGTGGATCAAAGACCTTGACATAAAGCCAGATACACTGAAACTAATAAAAGAGAAAGTGGGGAAGAGCCTCAAACACATGGGCACAAGGAAAATTTTCCTGAACAGATTACCAAAGGCTTATGCTCTAAGATCAAGAATAAACAAATGAGACCTTATGAAATTGCAAAGCTTCTGTAAGACAAAAGGACACTGTCAATAGGACAAAACTACAACCAACAGATTGGGAAAAGATGTTTACAGAACTCAAGTAGTTAGACTCCATAGAATCAAATAATCCTACTAAAAACTGGGGCACAGAGATAAACAAAGAATTCTCAACTGAGGAATGTCAAATGGCAGAAAAGCACCTAAAGAAATGATCAACATCCTTAGTCATCAGGGAAATGCAAATCAAAACAACCCTAAGATTCTACCTCACACCAGTCTGAACAGCTAAGATCAAAAACTCAGTTGACATCAGATGCTGGAGAGGATGTGAAGAAAGAGGAACACTCCTCCATTGTTGGTGAGATTTCGAGCTGCTACAACCACTCTAAATATCAGTCTGGTGGTTCCTCAGAAAATTGGACATAGTACTACCTGATGACACAGCTATACCACTCCTGGGCACATACCCCAAAGATGCTCCAACATATAACAAGGATACAAGCTCCGCATGTTCACAGCTGCCATATTTATAATACCCAGAAGCTGGAAAGGTCCCAAATATTCTTCAACAGAGGAATGGATACAGAAAATGTGATACATTTACACAATGGAGTACTACCCAGCTATTAAAAACAATGACAACATGAAATTCTTAGGCAAAAGGATAGAGTGACAAAATACCATCCTGAAATAGGTAACCCAGACACAAAAGAACACACATGGTATGTACTCACTGATAAGTGATATCAGTCAAAAAGCTCAAAATTCCCAAGGTACAATTCACAGACTACATGAAGCTCAAGAAGAAGGAAGACCAAAATGTGGATGCTGCAGTCCTTCTGAGAATGCAGAACAAAATACTCACAGGAGGAAATACAGGAACAAAGAGTGGAGCAGGGACTGAAGGAAAGGTCATCCAGAGACTGCCCCACCTGGGGATTTATCCCATATTCAGCCACTAAATCCAGTCACTATTGCTGATACCAGAAAGTGCTTGCTGACAGGAGCCTGATATGGATGTCTCCTCAGGGGCTCTGCCAGAGTCTTACTGACACAGATAAAGATACTTGCAGCGAACCATTGGACTGAGCACGGGGACCCCAGTGGAGGAGTTAGAGAAAGAACTCAAGAAGGTTTGCAACCCCATAGGAACAACAACCACACCAACCAACCAGACCCCCCAGAGCTCCCAGGGACTAAACCAGGAACCAGAGAGTACTCATGGAGGGACCCATGGCTCCAACCACATATGTAGCAGAGGATGGCTTTGTGGGGCATGAATAGGAGAAGCCCTTGGTCCTGTGAATGCTTGTTTCCCCATTGTAGGGGAATGCCAGGGTGTTGAGGTGGGAGTGAGTGGGTGGGAGTGGAAGCATCATCATAGAATCAAGGGGATGGGGAAGGAAAGGTGATAATATTTGAAATGTAAATACATAAAATATCCAAAAAAAAATGTTCCAAAAAAAAAAGGAGGCATAAGAAGGCGAATCTCTGAGTTCAAGGCCAGCCTGGTCTACAGAATGAATTCTAGGACAGCCAGGGAGGTCTACAGAGAGGAACCCTGTTTCCAAACAACAACAAAAACAACAACAACAACAACAACACACACACACACACACACAGAGACAGAGAGAGAAAGAGAGAGAGAGAGAGAGAGAGAGAAAGAGAGAGAGAGAGAGAGAGGACACATACACACTATTGCAGATTTTTTTTTTTGGTTTGAGTTCATCTCCCCTGCCTCCGTTTGAAGATAAAGAAGACCATGCCTCGGAAACTACTCTGTACATTAACATTAATCTGAGATAACACTAGTATATGCTGTATACTCAGTATACTCATTCTCTTCAGCCAGCTTTAAATAAATCTATTATTTATTTAAATGGTGTCTAAGTTAGTGTTTTGTTGCTGTGAAGAGATACCATGACCAATACAAGACTTACAAAGAAAACATTTCATTGGGGCTGGCTTACAGGTTCAGAGGTTCAGTCCATGACCATCATAGCAGGAAATACGGCAGCATGCAGGTAGACCTGGCTCTGGAGGAGTCCAAAGGCGGCCAGGAGGGGACTTCTCTGCACTGGGCAGAGCCTGAGCATAGGACCTCAAAGCACACCCCCCGCAGGGATATACTTCCTCCAGAAAGACCACACCTCCTAATAGTGGTGCTTCCTATGGGCTAAGCATATTCAAACCACCATAAGTGGTTAAATGTGTACATAAAAACCATCCTTCTTTCCTACCATTCTGTGGTACTAGCTGTCTGGATCCATAATGCTTTCCAACTAAAATGGAATATGTGGTCCTTAAAGTGGAAACAATTGTGAACCTCCACCTACGGTTATTCTGAGAAGACTGGTTTCACAGGATGACCTTGTTTTAATGTCTCCACCCAGAAGGACAACCTTACATCCCCTAGCCATTGAGAGCATATATCTTACGCGCCCTACTTACCTTCATGATGTTTGGAAGTTAGGACCACATATTTGGCACCAGAAGCCTGGAGAATATCTGCCCACTGATTTGCATTAAAATACTTGGCTGTGAATAGCGACCCAAAATCTTGATACTTAAAACCAGGGGGATAATTATTGTTCATAAACTCCACAAACTCGGGTCTCCTTTCCTTTTGCCAATACCACCTGTGGCAGAAAAAGAAATAGCACGTGAGCACACAAACATAAATGCTTGGTGGAACTCCTGGGCTCACCCAGCCCCAGCCCCCAGCCCCCAGCCCCAGCCCCCAGCCCCCAGCCCCCAGCCCCAGCCCCCAGCCCCCAGCCCCAGCCCCCAGCCCCCAGCCCCAGCTTCCAGCCCCCAGCCCCCAGCCCCCAGCCCTCAGCTCCCAGCCCCCAGCCCAGTATTCAGAGCATGGGTAGATTTTTCTCCCCATTCTTTATCAGCGTGGCTTTGCACTAAGAACAGCTTGTGCAAACTGAAACTCTGGCCATCTCCTCTGTCTTTTCCCCCATGAAGTCCTCTTGTAACTCAGCCACCGATTCTCCCAATTCCTCATGTTAAGTCATGATAACATCTTTGCCTTCACACATTAGCTCACTGTGGGACTTAAGGAGCTAAGATTTTAAGACAAGGTGATGGACCAAATACACAACACACATCTGTCCTATTCATTAACAGAAAACATTTTGGGTAGATACGAGGGAAACATTTCCATAGGCTGAGAAATCCCACAGTCGGCACTGCCTTTGCCTGCCTGAGATTAGATTCAAAGACCTCACAGGCAGCAAGCAGCATGTCCTGTATCTGACCCAAAGTCACATGCATACTTCAGAAGCATCAGTCAATCGTCGAGACCCATGCTGGCTAGTGGGTCAGACAGATTCTGGGATCTTCTTCTTCAATTTATTTATTTTATGTGTATGAGTACACTGTACTGTCTTCAGACACACCAGAAGAGGGCATCAGATCCCATTACAGATGGTTGTGAGCCACCATGTGGTTGCTGGGATTTCAACTCAGGACCTCTGGAAGAACACCCAGTGCTCTTAGCAGCCTCTGGGATCTTCTAATGGAGGGAGAAGCTGGCTTTCAGGTTAGGAATGGTTAAAGATTGAACAAGTTTATGTCGCCTGTCTACCATTATGTGACTATGAAGATAATGTGGGGTAATACACCTCTATTATTGTCCTTTTTATTTGCTTTGGGCTTTTGATGTTTTAATATACAAGGATCTTAATTAACTTCATAGATGAACCGGAAGCATTTATTTTAAAATTTCTCGTTTTGTTTTTAATTACCTGTGTGTTTGTGTGTAGGTGTGTGCATGTGAGGGAGGAAACTGGAAGCATGGACTCCCCCTGGAACCAGAATTACAGATGGTTGTGAGCCTCCCAGTGTGGGTGTTACGAGTCAGACTAGGGTCCTCTACAAGAGTGGTGTCTTAGACTTTTATTGCTGTGAACAAACCCCATGACCAAGGCAACTCCTGTAAGGACAACATTTAATCGGGGCTGGCTTACAGGTTCAGAAGTTCAGTCCATTATCAAGGCAGGAAGCATGGCAGCATCCAGGCAGGCATGGTGCAGGAGCTGAGAGTTCTACATCTTCATCTGAAGCCTGCTAGCAGAAGACTTGGCTTCCAGGCATCTAGGATGAGGGTCTTGAAGCCCACACCCACAGTGACACACACTCCAACAGGGCCATATCTTCTAATAGTGCCACTCCCAGGGCCTCGCATATACAAACCACCACAAGCAGTATGGGCCCTTAACCAGTCAGAAATTTCACCAACCCCTTTGAGAACTTTTATATTCCGGAACCGGTACTCCCTTAATCACACAGGCATTGCCTTGGAGCAAGCCCTATAGGGAGACCTGCTGAGTGCCTAGGAACTCCGATGAGCACATATATTCTCTGTTGATTCAGAGGAGACACACTCAGTCAAGAAACTCCGAATTCAACATCTGGAAGTGCTAACCGACCCTTGACCAAAACAGTGACAAGCAGGGACCATTCAAGCCAGGTGGCTCGGCTCCTGCTGACTGCCTCTGCATGGGGGACACAAAACCCAGTGTGTGTGTGTTGGGCAAAGGTATACACTTACCAAAACCATTCACTACCAAAGCTGGGCACGGAAAACACTCCCCAGTGGATGAAGATGCCGAACTTGGCCTGGTCGAACCAGGCTGGCAGCGGGCGTCTGTCCAGAGACTCCCATGTGGGGTCATAGTTAAGGGATCTCGCCGGCCCGCAGGTCGTCAGCAACAGCAGCAGCGGGAGAAGCATCAGGAGCCCCGGGCGCATGCGCGCCAGCCTGGGGTCCTCGGGGAATCGCAAGTCACCGGGAAATCCGGGGACCTTCTCTGTCAGTTTGCCTAGCGCTGGCCGTCCCTCTTCCGCTAAGTGTGCGCATTGCTCCTGTCACCTGACCAAGACCGGCTTGGTCAGATGACCCGCTCGCTGCGGTCTGGAGTACGGAGTGGCTGGGAGCTCTAATGAGCGGACTGCCTAAGGACCCCAAAAATGGTTGCATTACTGAGGTGCACAACCAAGGAAGTCAGTAGTTACTTGGCAGCCAGCCTCGGCGTTTTAAAAAGCCCTTGGGGTTCTGTTTCCCCGTCAGATCTGATCTGCTAAGCCGAGACGTGCTTTGAGTGTTTGTCTGCTATGAGACAAAAAGCTAAGGGTGATCTTTGACCAACACCTTCGACCTCCGTCCCCAGGGACCCCTATAGAAACCTATATCAGCACGACCATCAGGCCCTGGTAGCTGTTTGCCCTGCTGTGGGACTGGAACCTTACACAGGGATCCAATGGGCTGCTTCCCCGGGCCCAGAGCTTTTGAAGCAGTTTCCATGGCTCTCAACCTCTTTGAACCTGCCTCTGCCAAGGTCAAATCTGCAGCCGAAGAAATCCCAAATTTTGGGTTCAGCCGATCTGAGTTGGGGTCCAGGATTTTACATTTCTACTCCGGCTCTTGGGATTTGTGACTTTGATGGTTGGGGGAACAAACTCTTCTGAGAAACTGCATCAGGAAACTAGGCGATCTGAGTAGAATGAACTTTTAAGAAATTTGCATATGAGGAGGAGTTGGGAGCCTGCTAGGTTGGTTGAGTGCTTGCCTAGCAAGCAGGAAGCCCTGGTTTCTATCCCCTGCACCGAATAAAACCAGAGTAGAGGTAAACACAGCAGTAAGAAAACAGAAACAGGAGGATCACGGTTCGAGATCATCTTTGATTGCATAGTTACACGAGACACTGTCTCAAAAATCAGGAAGGAAATAAGGAAGGGGGAAGCGAGGGAGGGAGGGAATGAAAGCCCTATCTGGGAGCTATAGTTCAGCGCTAATGTCCTAGAGCCCCCCCCTCCCCCTCTCTCCCTCACTCTGTCCCCTCTGTCTTTTCTGCATCTCTTTCTCCCTCTCTCTCTCCCCCTCCCTCCCTCCTTCTTTCCCCCTCTTTCATCCTCCCTCCCTCTCTCTTTCTCTCCCCTCTCTCCCCCTCCCTTCTTCTCCCCTCTCTCTCCCCCTCCCTTCCTCTACCCTCTCTCTCCCCCCTCTCTCTTTCTCTCCCTCCCCCTCCCCCGCCTGTGTGTGTGTGAGGGGGCGAGGGAGAGAGTATACAAACCTGCAGGTAGACTTAAAGAAAAGGAGACAGTCACTTAGAATTATCATCAAAGAACATCTTCAGGAACTGTATCCTGAAGTTTTTTAAATGCCACCATCCCAAAGCGAGAATCTCCACTGCTTCTGCTTTGGCAAAACCCTTAACCTTTTGTAGCACATTTCGAATGCCACCTCTTCCAGGATGGATGTTTTTTGCCATAACCATTCCTCCCATAACATCCCATTTCTAGTGTGTGTCCACGTGCCAATGTATCCTAACCACTAACACAGGAGTCCATGGGTGGTTTTGGAATTGGGTAGCTAGAGATCTCAATCCCTTAGACTGAATTTCTAAAGAACATTTCCAATGTCTACTTTAGTGTTGTGCCTTTATGGGCAGCAAAACCTGGCATTGAGCAACACTTAAAACGTGTTTTCTGGAGTTCCTCAGTGTACTAGAGTTCTCCTTGCTGAATGAACAAAGAAGGAAGTGACACTAAGTATCTGTTGCTTGAGGTTCCGTCTTCTGCACAGCCAGGAGCAACAGAGACAAGTGTCTCTCCACAAGAGGGGACACACTGCTCTTCTTCAGGCAGATGTCTCACCAGGACCCCGACACCATCCTAAGATACCTGCCAAAAGCAACTTACAGAAAGAAAGGTTTCCTTTGGCTTAATGTCAAAGTGTCTGTTGTGGCAATAAAGGAAGTCGTGGTGGGAGGGGCGTGGCAGCTGGTCACATTGTATCCACAGCCTGGCTCATTTGCTCCTATGGTCTGGTACCACTCACAATTACCACAGGTCTCTCACTGCAGTGTTTTGAAGAAGAATAGCCCCCATCCGCTCATATGCTTGAATGCTTAGTCCATGGTTGGTGAAACTGTTTGAGATGTCTTAGGAAAGGAGGCGTTATTGGAGGAGATGTGTCACCGGGGGTGGGCCTTTGAGGTCTCAGAAGCCCAGGCCATTCCTAGTTAGCTTTCTCTTTCTCTACTTATGGGTCAAATGTTAACCTCACCGCTCCACTGCTGGCCTCCTGCTGCCATGTTTCCTGCCACTGTGGTCATTGTTTTAGTTGAGGCTTCTATTAAGGTGATGAAACACCATGATCAAAAACCAAGTTTTGGAGGAAAGATCTGAAGTCAGTCCTATGCAGGCTCCCTGGTTGCTGTTTCAGTCTCTGTGAGCCCCTATGAGTCCAGCTTGGTTGGTTCTGTGGGTTTTCTTGTGGTGTCCGTGACCTCTCTGGCTCCTACAATCCTTCCTCCCCCTCTTCCGGAGAGTTCACTGAGATCCACCTAATATTTGGCTGTGGGTCTCTGCATCTGTTTCCATCAGCTGCTAGGTGAAGGCTCTCTGATGACAATTGGGCCAGGCAATAATCAGAATATAGCAGGTTATCGTCAGAAGTCATTTTCTGTCTAGGTCTCTTGTGGATTGATGTCTATATGCAAGTGAAAGCAGGCACAGGATAAGGTGAGGCCTGTGATTGGGCAGTGGACAAGAAAGGCAGGTGTTGAGATTTTTTGGGAGGAAGTGGGAGAGATAGAAAAGAGAGAAAATAAAGATGGAGAAGGAGAAGAATGATCCACTCCCATGTGGCTTTAAATAGCCACCGAAAGTTATGAATATCTTATAAGGGATGGATAATTACAGGACAATGTGTTGTATCTAGTTGGGCAGTTTATATCAATATCAGTTGGCTCTGAGTTTATTGTGTGGGCGTTTTTGTGGAGGGAGAATTTACTGATATAAATCTGATTGAAAAATTACAAGCTTCTAGAGTTTAGATTTTTGTCGGGTCACTGGGAATTGACAGTGACCGTAGGGGGCAGATGCTGGGAATGTGAGCAGAGTTTGAGGCAGAGTCACACGAGGGTGGCTGCTGCTGGGGTCAGAGAGTAGCAGGAGGTATCCTGGTGTGGTGCATGGGAACATCCGAAATCTGTTTAATATTTACTGCTACAGTCTCTGGGCCCTCCAGCCTCTGGTTCCTGACCTTTCTGGCAGAATCAGGTGTAGACGTGGGTCTCAAGATGCACCAGTCATTGGCTGGCCATTCCCACCATTTCTGTACCACCTGTATCCCAGGACACCTTGTAGGCAGGAAAAACTATAGGTCAAAGGCGTGGTGGTTGGGTTGATGTCATGATTCTTCCTCTGAAGTCTTGCCTGCTATAACCTGATCTTATGGAGACACTTTCTTAAGTGAGCATCCCTCCTCTCCAATGACTGTAGTTTGTGTTGACATAAAATTATCCAGCACAGACATAGACTCTAACCTTCTGGAATGATGAGTCCCAAATTAAATGCTTTCTTTTATAAGCTGCGTGGTGGTTTATTATGGTGGTAGAAAAATAACTAAGACACCCGCCTCAAGGAAAGCCGGCCAACTCGAAGACCTGCTCTGAGGTTTGTCTCCTAGCTGAATCTAGACAGTGTCACGTTGAAAAGAAAAAATATTAACTGACACATCTGGACTCAAAAATTCTGACGTGCTATGACCTACCACTGTGTTGGCCCCAGTTTCAGTCTAAACAAATGACAGACCAGTCTTAAACCCTAGCCTTAAAACCTGCAATCTAACCCACCAGTGGCTATTGATCTCAAAGACTCACCTGAGCAGAGCAACAGACCTGCTTCTTATTTTTTTTCCCTAAGCAAGGGTTCAGTGAATACAAAATACCCTCCAATCTTGTGTCAAATGCTGGGCGGGGTCCAATTATGGTGACATTGCTGTACTGAGGCACCAGGTGAACCCTATGTGACAGAATATTTTATCTTCTGTTGATTATTTAGCATATATAAATTACTGTAGTATTTCAGGTTAAGATTGACTATCAGACCTGAGCTCCTGAAATGTGCTCTATAGCATTTATTTCATATCATCATATATAATACATATATTATTATATATTTATATATCATACATTACATATTATACCATACATATTAGGCTATGTATATCATTTCACATGAATGCAGAGAAATGTTGAATTAATACATACAAACTTATCCTAAAATCATACTCAATAGGACATACTAAAAATGTCACAGCCCTTTCTTAGAGTCTTTGAAGATTCAGGGAAGCCCTAAAATAGCAGTTTGGAAACTAAGATTATAAGTTTGGAACTTCAGATTGTATCGGAAATGCAAAAGAGAGATTCTAGTTGGGTGTGTGTGTTAAATGACAGAAAAAATGAAATCTGTGGTATGTTTGGGACATGGTTCCTGATAAACCTACTTTTAATAAGGATTCTCAAAAGCTTCAATCCCCCACCTTTTTTCTAGCCCACTATACAAAGTTGGGGAGAAAATATGGTAAATAGGACAAGGGGATGTGGACCTGTTTAGAAGTAGTTTTTTGAGGCAATTCCAACTGTTTGTCAGGATACCAGTGGTCCAGATCAGTAGAGTCAAGGTACCAAACATGAATCAGCAGCAGTGGCATGATCCAGCAGAAACAGCCAGGCCTCCTCTGAATCAACATGAGTCAGCAGGAGTGAGCAGAACTAGCTGGCACACCAGGAAAAGTTCTTTGCTGTGCCTCTCTCAACAAAGTGAAGATCAGCGAGACCAACGAAGCATTGCAAGGCTGTGTATTCAAGAGTGTCTTCACTGTCTGTTGAGTCCTATTTATATTCTCTCCAAACATCATGTGCCCTCCCACGGGTCTTGCCTCAGCAAAACATCATGTCAGTTTGCATCACATGACATATCCAGACGCTTCTATTTCAGCCCACCCACAGTTGACTCCATTTTATCTTCTGAGGGCTAATGCTTTGCCAAGCTAGTCTTTGTGCTTAGAACTTTGTTGTGGCAAATATTAAAAAGATGACTTAACTTTTTATCCTGTGCTTTGCTGGCTTCCACAAGGAACCATCTGGCACTGTGGGGACCACCCCAACATGTTCCTTTCCTCCAGTGCCCAGTACAAACATGAATCATTCATTAACTTATCAAACAGGTTTATATGTTAAATTCTCAATCCACAAACCCTCTACACAATGAATTCACAACCAGCAAAGATATAAACTGCCCATCCAAAAAAAAGATAAATTAGACCCATAGAAACCCTTAGAAGTAGTCATAACAACCTCATCAAGCTAGAGATGCGCAGAGAGAAACATACACATGGGCTTCCATGTTGCCTCTGGCATTTCTGCCTCCTGCCTCTTCTTCCGTTTTCCTTGACCTTTCCTTGCCTACCTCTCTACTGTCCAATCATGTATCACTTTCACATAAACCTATAGAGCCTTGGCTCAGTGAACAACAGAACCACAGTTCATCAAAGCTTCCATTCTGCCCTTGCAGATGCCAAAGGGGATCCCAAAAATCTGAAAACACCAGATTCTCCAGGTATTTATTTAAATACCAGATTCTCAGTGGCTTATTTAAAAAAAAAAAACTTTGGGGGAGAATTTGACATTAGTAGGGAACACGGCCAAGGAGTCCTGATATGACCTTGTTTGGGAGATATGACCTTGAGGTGCCAGATGAAAAAGACATGAGGGCTTTGTCCCTGTATCAGCAGATAAGTTACTCCGGGCAGCAGTAACCTGTTGACAACTGTGGGTAGGCAGGGTGCCTGGGCAGGAGTGGTTAGAGGTTGGTGGATGACGGGTAATTCTTGATAAATCTTTGTTTCTGCCAAGAGGAAGCAGTCATGACATTACCATCCTTGGAGATGTCACCAGTGGCTGAGGGTGAAGCTGATATTAGAGCAAAGTGCTGGAGGATCCACTCTGGATTTGTGTGCGTGATCTGGACAGCAGCCACCAGCCAGTATCGGCACTTCTCAGAACTGCTCTGAAGCGGGCAGTGGAGGAAATGAGACCTTCACTTCACAGATGACATCAGCACACACCCCCGCCCCATCCCCCCCCATGTGCGTGCGTATGTGTCTGTCTCAGTGTGTCTGCCTCTCCCCTCCCCCCCGCTTTTCTCTGTCCCTGCTACCCTCTCAACTCCGCTCCCCACGCCCTGAATAAACTCTATTCTATACTATACCGTCCATGTTGCTGGTCCCTCAGGAGGGACACCTCAGCATGGGCCCGCAGAGGCACCCCCTTTCTCCACACCATACCCCGAATCCACCAAACGCACTCCTTCTCTCCTTACCTTTTTATGAACACACCAGAGGCTCACCTGAGGTAGAGCCCATGACATCTTCTGAGGGCTAACACTTTGCCAAGCAAGACTTTGTGCTTAGAGCCTCAGCTCACCCAACAACAGAACCACAGTGGACTAGAGTGTCCTCTCTGCACTTACGGAAGCCGAAGAGGATGAAGAAGTCACAGATCCTCTTGTAACGTGAGCTAGTATTATTGTGGCTGGTAGAGAAATAAGAGGAGCTTGAGGGACGTACGTTTTCTTCCTCAAGAAGCTTGTAGGCTGATAGGCAAGGCTAACAACCTTGGAGTCCTGTTAGATACAGCATGGTTGATTTTCTAGCTTTCCTGGGATGATTTTGCTGTCTGAATGACACACACAGGAATCAGAAGTATCTGGAAACAGAATTCTCGCCTGAGTGGCTCCCTGTGGCAGGCTATCTTTGGCAAAGATTAGCGTTCAAAGCCACAAGTCAGAAGAACTAGAGGCAAGGGGTTAGCACCTCAGGACGAGAGGAGGCAGGGTGACACCCGGGGAATGCAAAAGGATCCCCACTGAACTGCAGGGCCCCGGCAAGGCATCTTCAACACTGAGCAGTTTCGTCCCAAAAGAAAAGAACCAATATTTTCTAATGGGATTGCTTCGCCATCCGTAATTGCCCGAATTTAGTACAGATTGAACAATGGCATATGCGACCATATAAGTAAATGTACACATGTTGTCAGGGAGGGGGACATGCCAAGCTGCCAGGCAAGCAGCTCAACCATTTGTACAACAGAAGAGTCGCGTTTTTCTCTTTCCCACAACAGGCAGCCGCCAGCGAAGGGATGAGGTCTCGTCACATGCAGCGTGCTTTTAGTGATCCTTGGAACTTAAAAAGGCAACACCTACCTCTGCCTGTATCAATCAGAGCAGGCAGGGGAGTTTCTGCTAGCTGGCCCTGGCTAGGAGCAAGAGGGAGGAGGTCGAGGAAGAGGAAGAACGAGGAAAAAAAAAAACTTTTAGAAAGATGAGATACGAGGAACAGTGTAGGTATATTTATTTCAAAGAGGAATTTAAAAAAAAAAAAAAATTTAACACAGGAGAAGAAAGCCATAAAACCACGAAAAGGTGTCGGGAGAAACAAAGTGTCCCACAGCTGATGTCAAAAAGCAACTGGAAACGAAAGAGAAGCAGATCATACGCAGGGAGTCAGTCCTAAGACTCGTGAGTGAAGACAAAAAAAAAAAAAAAAAAAAATGGTGGAAAGACTAGACGAAAAGCCGTGTGAGAAACTCAAGGGGCGGTAGGACAGATAAAGCTGAAACCTGAGGCTAGACTAGGCTTGCCCGGCCGTAGACGTAGGGACTGCGCATGCCCGGGAGCCAGCTGCAAAGAGCAGGTAAATGAATGGGAGGAGCAGAGTGAGAAAGGACTTCCCTAAGGCCCAGTGACTGCTGACTGCTGATGAGGGTGGGGTAGGCGTAGATGCCCCAGTGTGACCTCAGGCCTTTCCATCCTCGCCAGTTCCCGAATAACGACTCTGATTAATTATTTATGGATAAATGCCTAGGCCTTAAGCTTCGGCTTTTTCCAGCTAGCTCATAACGCGATTATCCCGATTAAACTAGTCTAAATTCTGCCACGTCGAGGGGTGGCGAATCTCCTCGGGTCTCTCACCATCTCCCAGACAGGCCGTTAGCTCTTTATTGACAGGCGACGCTGCCACATGGCACACGAGAGGTTCTCTCTGCACCCTAGTGCTGGAATGTCCTCGGTGAGCAATCCATCTGAGCGTAACGCACTGCAAAGGCGCACAGTTGTGTGACGTCACGTGGGTCCTCTGCCTCCCTTTAGAAGAAAACCTAAAGGGGGATGGAAGCAGATGCCAGGTTAGGGATCTCTGGGCTGTGCCGTATCTTGCCCTTTGGCCTCCACGGGCTGCTACTGCTGCAATGACAACAAAAGAATAAAAAGAGTTGCGGTGCAGCTCAACTGGTGCAATGCTTCACTAGCGTGCTCGAAGCCCTGGGTTCTATCCTTAGCGTTGCGTTCCCTGAATGTGGTAGCTCTACTTGTAATCCAGCACACAGAAGGGGAAGACAAAGGAGCAGAAGTTCAAGGTCCTTCTCAGCTAACTAGTGAGTTTGTGGCTAGCCTGGGCTATCCAGAAACAAACTCCAAAATTTAAACGCTCACACCCATATGCACAGGCACACAAATGCACACGTGCACACACACAAACACACAGACTATATTGGCATACAGGCTTATATAATAATGTGTTAAAACATTCTCTCTTATGTAGCATAGCTTCCCTTTCCCAATTCTAATTTTAGAACACATCGAACCATTTCTATGGGTCTCTCTACAAGTCATACAGGCACAGAGCCGTTGGTGCCCAATCGATAAGACAGTCCTGAACAACCGAGTCACAAAATAATAAGTTCTAAAAATATGCTGAGATTCAATTAAATATTTATGTTAATGTGAGGCGGGTTCAGTGCATTCGGCTGGACGCAGTAATCGTAAGAGGTACCTAATTCCAGAGAGAGGTGGGTTTCAAGGTGCTGGCTAGTATGTGCCATTTTTACCTGCAATATGGTAATCACTGTTCCACGTGGACTTTAGCACCCACAAGGCAGCCATTTTGTAACTCTAGTTCTTGGGTGATCGGATGCCCTCCTTTTTGTCTTCAGAGGCACTGTACGCACCTCATGCATATATATTCATTCAGGTAAACATTCATACACATATAATAAAAATCAAAAATATTTATTGTACGTAGGGGTGGGTAGATACATTGCATGCATCATGGCACACATGTAGAGGTCAGAGGTCAACTCTTAGAGGTCAGAGGTCAACTCTTAGCCTTCACTTCTCTCTTTCCTCCAAGTGAGCTCCAAAGATCCAAATAAGATGTCAGCTTTAGTGGCAAGCACATTCGCTAGCTAAGCCACACCGAATTCAAAGACACCTTTATTATAAACACAGAGACTTAAGCACTCACCTGTAGTGAGAATCTTGGTTTCTCTAAAAACCAAGTTATGTTATGTAAACATGTTTTTGTTTTGATCCCAGATGTGGGAGATAGGGCTGCTAAAGACTGTCCACATCTGCTGACTATGATTTGTCTCGTGCACTAGGAGGGGCATGATTTCTGCCAGCTGCAGACAGTTTACAGTCGGAATTCTGGGGACTCTTAAGAAGGTATAAATTAAGAGCCCAGTGGGGCTGTGAATGTTTGCTGCTGCTGCTGCTCTTGTTGCATTTGATGCTTTTACTATTGCTGCATTGCTGGTTTCTAGTTGCTGGACTACTGGTTGCTGGTTGGGGATATTCTGACTACTACAGTTGAACTTGCCCTCGAGAAACTCAATGCCTCTGATCAGCAGGAAGCAGTCCAAAGAGGTCTGTATTCCCATTCCTCTCTACCCTACCTAGTGTTGGAGGGTTGGAAGGGATTGGCGTGGAGAAGGGTGGTAGGTATAAGAACCCAATAAAGTAGCCCCCAGAGCACAGGAACACTCATCAAATAGCCCAGAGCCTGCACTGCAGTCATGCCGTTAGATGGAGAAAAGCCACGTAAACTCTTGTGTCGTGTGAATGAATCCGTGCATTCATTCACTTGCCCTTTGGCCCTCACATTTTGTTTTGTTCGATAAAAATTATGGTTCTATAGCCTTCACTTTGTGCAAGACACTGAGCCAAGCAAAGGGAAGAAACCATTCATAGCTCTCTCTCTCTCTCCCTCCCTCATGTCAACTCTCTAGTGAACTTGAAATAACCTTTCAAATATCATGTCCCAAGCAGGAGTTCATATGGTGAATTGTAGAATGCTTTAGAAGTTTATGTCATGGGACCCTAACTGAATCTGTGTATCAAAAAGAGCTTCCCAAAGAATTAAAGTTTTGATGGAGGCCTTAGAGATGTGTAGCTGGGCAGTGTGTGGAGTGAAGGTGTTCTGGCAGAGTCAGCAGTCTGGATTAGGTGTTCAGGCTGTAAAATCACTTTCCACAAACCTTCCAAAGTGAAGACAGAAGAAGCTCCCGAGGAGACACTGGTGTGAGACAGGTGTGCAGAGATATGAGTAAGGAAGTGGTTGGGAAGAGGCGTAGATTGAAATCAGTTACATTTCTGTAAACAAGAGTGACATGGAGTACTAACTAAACCTTTGATGGCTTCCTGGAGATCATTTGGAACTCCAAGGGCTGTCGTCTGGAGTAAGGAGGTCCTTCCTGCCTTGTGGACATTCTGAAAAGAAACCGTTATGACATTTTTATCTTACGACCCAAATCCACGTAACTCTGAGTTCTACAGAGCTGTCTTAAGGTGACAGAGAACTAAACATAAACTTGGGAAGCTTTGCAGTGACCAGGTGATGGTCACTTGAAGGAGACGCTCTGCCCTCAGGTCGGTACTAAGTTGGAGACTCCCTTCCCATACTTACATAAAAACTGTCTTGGGACAGGATGACTGTGGCTACATGTGTGACACAGAACAGCAATGACTCAGGGTTTGCATTTAGAGGCCACCATTTTTTGTCACGCACACCCTTCGTGCACAGGTGCGGAACATTAAGAACTTATCAGAGGAAACCTCGTGCCCTCTCCTGGAGGTGCAGGTGTGCAATTCTAGCGCTTGATCCGGGGGCCTGGGGCAGGAGGAGCGCATGGCAGCCCGGAGTGTGGAATAGTAAAACAATAGAAGAAACCCCATTTCATTCATTCTAAGGTCAGTCAAGCCCTTATTACCGTCTTACCCAGAATTGCTGGAGGGTTCACATACGAGAAAGTACGGCTCCCATAACATCCGTGGGGGATTTACTCTGTCATATTTTGATTTCTCAGTTTCCTCTTAAGTATTACTTTTATTCATGGAGCATAAAAACAAACAACTAAAATTAAAAAAAAAAAAACAACAAAAAACAACAAAATCCCTAAAACCCAAACACCAGCTGGATCTACATCAATCATCGAAGCAAAATGGGGTTCCAGAAATGCAGTATTTGCTCCAATTTTTGGAACTTCCTAAGGACTCTTGCTTATTTCAGAAGGCAAGTCTTTCTGACGATAGCTACCAATATAAAGCAGGGGCAAGGAGCAGTTCTCAGATTTTACTTTTGTTGAAAACCAACCAATAAAACCACTCCAGACTCCTACAGCTGATTTATTGATTTCTGAATTGCTTTAGATATGCAGAAAACAGGATCCTGGAACAAGGCTTAGCAAGCAGCGTGCTAGTCTGTTGATCCGAGTTCAGATCCCCAGAACCTACATAAAAGCTGGGCTTGATGTCAGAGGTCTGTAATCTTGGTGTCCCAATGGGAGACAGAGACAGAGGCACTCCTAGAAACCTGCTGCCTGGCCAGCTTATGATATACAGTACACCAGTGTAAACAAGGAGACCCTGCCTCAGCAAAGTAGATATCGAGAAGTGACAGCCAACGTCCTCAGACCTCTACACATGTGCTGTTGTTGCGTACATGCACCCACAAGCCCCCCCAACACACGTCATACACTCACACAAAAATAATTTTTTAAAGATATGCTAAAACATAACAGGATTCTTCCATTTTTTTGTTTTATTTAAAGTCGTAGTTTTTTAAAATGTTCAACAGATATATTTTGAGCCACCACCATAGGACAATGTATGTCAAGTCCAGAAGGTTTAAGGCTGAACTAGAGAATGCTCTTGACTTTAAAGAGCTGTCTTCCAGCCCAGGAAAGATGAGCTAATGTGAAAACAAAGGAAATTTGGAGCCAAATCACAATTGCTGACAATGTGCAGGGCCGTGTGACCCCTAAGCCCTAGGCAGAGAAGACGAACCCGTTCACTACTTCCACAGAACACACTGGTTTTGCTTGTTTTACTTGAATATATTCAGTGCCCCTCACCCTGTGCAGTTTCCTTATGATACAGTCACTGATCAGATGAGAGGCTGAGACGGTGTTGGAGAAGCTTCTCTAAAGGGGGTCCATGCTATTTTCAAGGGAATGGATCTCCATGATCATCAGGGGTCACATATATGTAGTGTTCCTGAATGCCAACATACTCCTGTCCCCAAAGTCAGGTCTTTCACGTCTCACACATGGCTGTCTTCCAGAATTCCAGGGCACTGACTCACAGCTAGGTCTAGAGCAGATCCTTCACCGGCTCCGGGCATCTGTTTTGTCCTTCCCAGGGAGTAATGACTCAGTGCCCAAAGAAGAATATTCCCCATTATTTTTTGGAAACCTTCAAACACAGATGGTCTTACCAACCCCCCCCCCTCCAAACATGGATATTGTAACTGTTCTAAATCCCAAAGGAGGTGACAATCTGTGTTGTATCCTTGAGGACCCATGGCATGTTCAGAGGCACACATACCTGAGGTAGCTCAAACTCTCACGAATCTCTTAAGGCACCATACCTATGTTTTTAGAAGTGAGTAGAATTAAGTGAAAAGGGGAAAGTACCTAAGAGGCCACACAGGGTAGGGCCATTTATGGGCCACTTTAGAAAATGCAAGATTTAGTGACAAAGAGCAAACCGGTGGCTTACCTGGGGCTGTGGATCAGGAGAGAAGGTCTTCTGGACTCGGAAAGAATCTGTTGGGGGAAAATATTTTCACTGTCTTCATCAAGGTAGTTTCAAAGCTTTGTCCATCCACCAAAATGCAACAACTGTATTTTGAAGTAGATGGAAGCTATTGAGTGTATATTTAGACAGGTGACTTTGAGATTTAAAATGAGAAGCCATGTCACCCAAGGAAAAACCAAAAGACTTGTTTAAACAAAAGTATTGCCCACAGTAGAAAGATATTGAAGAGGGCTTCATTGCTGTCAAGTTGAATGTGTGGGACTGCTATTGTACTTTCTACATGAAGTGGAGCAGTTTGCTGTTATTACCACCCAGCTAAGAGAATTCCGACATAATGCCTCCTTAAAAAAAAAAAAAAAAGTAGAACATGTTTTTTACAAAGGTAGTCAGAAACCGTTATAGCAAACCAAGAGCCAGCTGCATACTTAATAGTGAAAGTCCAGAGGCATTTCAATATAAGGAGAAGCTGCTTGCTATTACCATCTTTTCTGGAAATTCCAGCTCAAAAGTAATTTATTAGGAGGGAGAGAAAAATGACACGATAATCCATGTCTGTGGTCTGAGCACTAGTAGGCAGGAACAAGAAAATCAAGAGTTCGAGGCCAGCCTTGGTTGCAAAGCGAGTTCAAGCCTGGGCTGTTTGAGATCTGATCTCAAGAAAAAAAAAAAAAAAAAACAGGAGGGAGAAGAGCAGGAGGAAGGGCAAGACAAGGAGGAGGAAAAGAAATCCCATTTTTCCACTGTATTTGGAAGCATGAACCCGGGAGAGTGGAGCCTAAACAATGCGCTGGATTAAAGTTTCTTGCAACAGTCAGCTTTATCCAGGGAATCAGACAATTTCTATTCCGAGGGCTAAGCAGGATTGTGTGAGCAACGTTCAAGTGTTCCCAAAGTTCAATGGCGTTCAGGTTGTGTACAGTCACAAGGGCAGAGTCACAGAGTTTAGGCTGCATACAATCATGAGGACAGGGTCACAGGCATTTAGGCTTATACAGCCAGGATAATTAATGTTTGAAAGCATCATTCCAAATCCCAATGGGTAGGATGATGGAATGTCTGAAGTGAAACCCACACCTATTATGACACCTGGGAGGGACACAAAAACTCAACCCAAGAACAACCCAATCTATGGAGGGAGCCATTACAAAACTCTTGTCTTGTTTGGAGATTTCTCACCAGGTCTCAGAAATCTCCTCATACAGCTTTCTTCATAGACCAGGTTCTAACACTTACCTTGGTGTACTTGTGAAACCTAAAGTTCTGTTTTAATGACTGTGCTTAAGAGATCTATAAAACAGAAAAGTCTGTAGCCTCACTTGCCCAAGGACAGATAACTTCCTGGAATGCTGAGGGCTGTTGTTCATGTAAGATAACAAGCCTCACGTTTTCCCTTCTGTAAACAAGGTTGTTTGCACCAAGTGCACAGATTGTACATAGTCATATGTAGACAGGAAGTCAGGAAGCATGTCTGGATGTATGCTTGTTCCCTATTGGATGAAGGCGGCAAGTATGCAACCTTGTGGGGTTTGCCTTTATATGCTCTGGATTAATGTGATTTGTGGCCACTCTCTGAGAATCCCAAGTATGGCCCTGGCTAGTGTCCTTGGTCCTGGCTGGTATTTAACAAGCTTCAAATTTGACTCCAACCTTGTAGCAGAGGTCATCTGCTTGCCTGACAAAACTAAGAAAGAGTTATATGTTTTGTAGAATGTGGTGTGATGCAACAGAAGAGGGTGCCTCAGTGGGCGGTGCTCAGACATCCTTCCCTGAGGTACCAGCCGTATGTCGGGTCTAGTATAAAGTGAAGTGGAGGGAGGAGGGGGGTTGGATTGAAAAGGTAGTAGAAGCAGAGAAACAGAGGGGACAGATAAGGACAGAGAGACACAGAGAGAGAGACACAGAGAGACAGAGAGAGAGAGACAGAGAGATACAGAGACACAGAGACAGACAGACAAAGAGACACACAGGGAGAGAGACACAGGGAGAGAGACATAGGGAGAGACACACAGGGAGAGACACACAGGGAGAGACACACAGGGAGAGACACAGGGAGAGAGAGACACACAGAGAGAGACACAGAGACACAGAGAGACACACACACAGAGAGACACACATACAGAGAGACACAGAGAGAGACAGAGACAGACACACAGAGAGAGACAGAGAGAGACAGAGAACAGAAGAGGCCACCCAAGAACACTTGGAGAGACAGAGAGGGGGAGGGGGGAAGAGGCCAGAGAGGAAAAAAGAAGTCCAGAGAGAGAAGGAGAGGAGGAAAAGGGGGAGGAGGAGGAGGAAGAAAAGGACAGAGCAGGGAGGGAGAGAGAGAGCAAGCCAGGAATTTACCTCCTGTTGCTAGATAACTATTGGGTGGGGCCTAGAAGAAATGCTAACTCTGACTCCAAGAGGAACTCTTAGAGCTACAGAGTTCAGCAAGGTGCCTAGGGGCAGTGATGAGGAAGCCATTGTTTTCTTGTTTGAATCACTGTCTAAGAGTCCATGAACAACAGCAGCAAAAATGTCAAATAAGAAACTGAGAGGTGAGGAAAGGCAAAATGCACCTTCTGCAAATATGAAATAATGTCTTCATGAAGTCGATAAGGCTAAGGTCCCTGAGAACTGAAAGAGACCCATTGTGGCTATCCCATGCCTGCACGGGAGAGACAATTAGCTACTAGGCACATAAGGAAATACTGAGTCATCAGATCTTATTTTAAATGCTTATCTAGCTAGGTGATAGTGTTACTTGCCTTTAATCCCAGCATTCCAGAGGCAGAAGCCAGTGGGTCTCTGAGTTAGAGACCGGCCTGGTCGACAGACAACCTGGGTTCCAGGACAACCAGGGTAACAGAGAAACCCTATCTCGAAAGACAGAATAAAATGCTAATCTATCAAGAAAACTTTTTTTTCCCTCTAAACTTAATGTTTTTAAAAAGTACGGCACACCGTGTGGGGAATGCAGTTTGCTTGCCTTGCTGTTCTGAATAAATTTCATAAAAATGAAAAATTATAGAGGGAAGCAATTCAAATACTCGTTTCTTCTTTGTGTGAGTTCTCCTTTCCTGGAAAGTGTTTCTATCTGTATTTGATTGCATTATGAATCATGGTTTCTCTGTGTTTAAACTCTCTAATCCATTCTTTTATTGGGGTGTCTTGTTGATGAATGTTCCAAAGGAATGCTTACATTTTTTTTTCCTGAATACTTTGGAAATAAAACACATTATAGACTAATTCACACAGAGTTTTGCTGGTGCCCTTATGACAAAGACTTAGATGTATCTAGGACCTCTGATGAGGCCATTCTGTGGGCCCGGTCTTCTGCCTCGAAGCTTCTGAATGAGGAAAGATGTGATAGAATTTATCTCGCACAGCTCTGGAGCCCGGAACCCTGAAGCAGCTGCTTGTAAGCTCCGTGTCTTGGGACAGCCACCTCTTTCTGTGCCTTGCCTCCTAAGCAGTAACTAGCGCTGTGAGGTGTCTGTGTCGCACTGCCTTAGCTAGGATTAACGGTGTTGTCCATGTACACGAACAGATGCCCACAGCTCTGATGACATCGCATAACCATCAAGTCATTCAGGTGCCAGTGCCTCATAGCTGTTTATCATCATTGTCATTGTCACCATCATCATTGTTTTATAGCTATGCCTTGTCTCAAAGGATATTGAATAAAACAAGTTGCTATCGTTTTTATTCCTTTTAAAAGAGAAAATGAAAACTTAATGGCAAGCCCAAAAAAATCTTCATGTGACACCTGCTTCTTCTGGAGTCAACCTGGGATCCATCAGAATTCGGTTTTGTTTCTGTTGTCTTTCTTTCTCTAATGTTGATTTACTTACGTGTGTTGCGGGCGGTGAACACGCGTGAGGTCAGAACACAGCAGGTGGAAGCCGTTTCTCTCCTTCTACTGTGTGGGGTCTGGAGGCTGAACTCAGGCCAGTAGACTTGGGGACAGGTGCCTTTATCTGCCGAGCCACCTCACGGAGCCAGTATTTGCATGTTTAAAAAATACCCATATAAAATTTGTATACGCATGAGTGTTTTGATTGTACGTATGTCTGCATACTATCCACACAGAGGAATGCCCTTGGAGGCCAGAAAAGAATGCTGGATCTCCTGGAAGACCACCGTGTGAGTCCTGGGAATCATACTTAGGACCTCTGGAAGGGCACCGAATGTACTTTATCAGTAAGCCATCTCTCCAGCTCTAGAGTAATTATTTAAAATGTGATCTGGCCTATGTCATTCTCTTGTTTCACATCCCCCAACCGCTTCTGCTTGGACTAGAGGGTGTATGTTCATCTCTGTCACCTGTAACTCAGTGCTCTCCTCCTTGGCTTCCTTCCAGCAAGCTTTTTCTCCTTCAGCCTGACTCCTTCCTCTGTGCTCCGGGTGTGTACGAGGCTTTCTGATTCTCGACTCTTCAAAGCGTCTGTCTTTAGGCAGGCCTTCTCGGACCAGTCTGGCTTAGTAAATCACCTTCCACATGTTCCCCAGCCGACCATCCTGGTTATTTGCCTCTCCGTGTTAACACACAGAAGCTGCCTTGCTTGTCTGTTGCTGTTTTGCACAGGATTTATGTGCTTCTCCCCAGAACTTCATGTTTCCGATCGAATCCCTGTTGTCAGGAACTGAGGAGATTTCATCTGCACGCCCGCCTTTGCAGATGGGCGGAGATTGGGGTTGGGCAGAGCTTCTATCGTTGGATGTTAATGGCTTTTCAAAAAGAGGGGGAGAGACCAGAAGAGGCCTACAGACTCAGGCTGACTCCCTGTCTCTCACCATTGGATCACGTGATCTAGGGCTCCGCTAACAAGAGAGCCATCTCAGACCCCTTGACCATGCACCAAGGAAACTTTCTTTTTGTTTTAACTCACTTAATCCACAAACTAATACCCCAGTGTCTGTCTGTGACCTTCTTCTCTACACAATCTACTTCCAGCACCCTCCATTCCCCAAACGGATCTCAACCCGCCAATCACATCCTAGGGTGAAATGTGATGGGGACATAGTAGGGCAGGAAGTGTATTAGAAGTTACTCCGGCTTATTTTTCTGCTGGTGCGGTTTCACTGGAGGGTGGGGGGGTCATTTCAGTTACTCCCCCTTCCTTGGGAAATTTGAGCTTAAAAGCAAACGGAATTAGTGCTAAAAGTAGGTACCTTCTTCCCCACTATTCTTCTCTCCCCTCCCCCTCCAGTTCCCATGCAGCTGGAGATGAAAAAGGAGTTACAAAAGATAGGTTTGTCTCTGTTCTAGATAGGGAGACAGACCTTTGCTTCCTGCAAGCCAGACAAGAATACTTCTATATGTCTAAAGGTTTCCTCTGGGAGTGAAAACCCCGAAGACAACACACACATACCACACACACATTTGTTACCACTGATAAAAGCAGGCTAAACTGTCCCCAGAGCGAAGAAAAGCAACTGAACAGGATTCCCTGCCCCCTTTACTTTCTTTCCAGGTAAAACTTTACACACATCAAGTCTCTCCTTTCAGCACACAATCCTGTGACTTCTGACAAATACAGGTGAGTAGTCACCATGACAACCACAGTTTAGAACCGTTCTGTTATCCCCAAAGATCATCCTAGTCCCTACCTCTAAGCAATCAGCAACTGCTAATCTATTTTTTTTTATTTTTCTACAACTGTTAATTAAACTACTTAGTATAATATGAAGCCGTAAATCCTTAGCCACCTTCTACCAGAAGGTGGAATGCAAGACTCACCCTATCAGTGTGATACAGCAATAGCTCTTCTCTTCCTATTGTGAATAGCATCCCCTACAGGGCTGTACCTAAGGCGTGGCCTTTTGCTTTGATGAGCAATAGTTTTGCATGGCTGCAAGCTTTTGTTTGGATCCATCACTCAAAGTAGTGTCATTAGATCATAGGATGCATCCTGATTAAATTTTCTTTTCCCTTTTTTTTCTTCTTTCTCCTTCCTTCCCTCCTTCCTTTCTTTCCTCCTTCCTTCCCTCCTCTTCCTCCTCTTCCTCCTTTCTCTCTCTCTCTCTCTCTCTCTCTCTCTCTCTCTCTCTCTCTCTCTCTCGTTTTTGTCAGTCTGACACAAACCAGGATAATCTGGTACCTTCACATAGAAAATACCCCCACTAGATTTGCCCATAGTGAAGTTTTTTTTTTGGGGGGGGGGGTCATTTCCTTGATCAATGTCTAATGTGAGAGGATCCAGCCTGCTGTGGGTGGTGCCACCCAGAGGCAGGTGGTTCTGGTTCTGGTTCTGAGGATGGCTAGCTGAGAAAGCCAAGGGAATCAAGTCAGTAAACAGCACTGAGAGCCTCTGCCCCCAGGTTCCTGCCCCCTTCTCTTCACAATGACTGTTAGCAGTAAGGTGAAAGAAACCCTTTCTGCTTTAAGTTGCTTTTGGTCCCTTGGTGATTTGAATGAGAATGAAACACTTTGACAGGATTAGAAGGATTAGGAGGTGTGGAGTGTGTCGTTGGAGGTGAGCTTTGAGGTTTCAAAAGCCCATGCCAGGTTCACATTATAAGCTCTTCTTCTTCCTCCTCCTTCCTCTTCCTTCTCCTCCTCCTTCCTCCTCCTTCTTCCTTCTCCTTCTTCCTCCTTTCTCTTCCTCCTTTCTCTTCCTCCTCTTTCTTTTCCTCCTTCTTCCTCTACCCTCTCACATTCTTTCTCCCTACAGATCAGAATATAGAACTCTCAGCTACTTCTCCAGCACCACGTCCACCTATGTGCCACCGTGCTCCCTGCCATGGTGACAATGGTGGACTAAACCTCTGGAGATGTAAGCCAGCCCCAGTTAAGTGCTGCTTTGGTCATGCAGTCTCTCTATACTACATTAGAGCAGTTACTAAGACAGTCATGGCATTTATCACAAAGAACAAATAGAGAGCAAACAGGACATGGTGAAAGTAGATTTTTGTTTCTAAGAAGCTACTCCAGCTTTTTCTAATGTAGTAGGGCCATTCTGCATTTCTACCAGCCACCATGTTTAGTGAATTGAAGGGAAAAGCTGAGGAACACCCAGCAATTTCAGACAGCTCTGGTTCCCAAGTGCTAATGGGGACCTTTGGGATCTGAGTTTCCCTTACAGCAGACAGTCAGTGTGGAAGGAGACAGGACCTGGACAAAAGGGTTCATCAAGGTGTCTGTGGCTGGGCTTAGAATAGATGACAAGAGCTGTTACAGAACTACCCACCTTTTGAGGGAGAAGGGAGAGAATCAGAAGAGCCATTGTGGTTGACTTGCAACAGGGAAGTGCCCACCTATTTTTCTAGACCAATGAGCTCAGAAAGTCTTGTTTGGTCCAATGAGAACTGTATTTTGAGAAACATCATTGGGGTGATTTTCAAAAGTGGAAATGAGTTAAATGTGACCTAGATAAATTTTTTAAAAATTCATCATGGGGGTTGGAGAGATGTCTCAGTGGTTAAGAGGACTGACTGCTCTTCCAGAGGTCCTGAGTTCAATTCCCAGCAATCACATGGTAGCTCACAGCCATCTGTAATGGGATCTGATGCCCTCTTCTGGTGTGTCTGAAGACAGCTATAGTATACTCATGTACATAAAGTAAAATATTTTTTTAATTAAAAAAAAATTATGTCAATGTCTTAGAGGGGTAAACTGAGCTTTCAGTTCATGCCAGTCTTTAGACTTGGCAGCTGATATACATTTTTTTTCAATCTTTAAAGCAACAATAAATCAAATACATGTATTGCATGTCAAAATTAAAGCAAAGGATACTGATGGATCAGGTTATCATCTTCCTTAAATCTTTTCCAGCAGTGGTTCTCACCTTTTCTAATGCTGCAACCCTTTAATACAGTTCCTCATATTGTGGTGTCTTAATTAGGGTTTTAACTGCTGTGAACAGATACCATGACCAAGACAAGTCTTATAAAGGACAACATTTATTTGGGCTGGCTTACAGGTTCAGAAGTTCAGTCCATATCATCAAGGTGGGAGCATGGCGGCATCCAGACAGGCATGATTCGGGCAGAGCTGAGAGTTCTATATCTTCATCTTCAGGCTGCTAGTGGAAGACTGACTTCAGGCAGCTGGGGTTATGGTCTTAAGCCCACACCCACAGTGATACACCTACTCCAACAGGGCCACACCTCCTAATAGTGCCACTCCCTTGGCCAAGCATATACAAACAATCACATGTGGTAACCCCCAACCATAAATTATTCTTGCTGTTACTTCATAGATGTAAACTTCTTACTGGTATGAATTCTAATTTAAACATCTATCATATCTGACAGTCTTAGGTGATCCTGTACAAAGGCCATGTGACTTCAAAGGAGTCTTGACCCACAAGTTGAGAACCAATACTTCACAGCCTTTCTTTTCATGGGTGGAACACTTGCTCTCTTGCAAGGTTCCAGGTACATTTACCTTTTCCTCCTCTCTACTGTTCCTCGAGAGCACCCTGCACCCCAGACTTTGGCAAATGTCTTCCTACTCTGCTTCTACAGATTTATTTATTTACTTACTTTGTTTTGAGACTGAGTGTAGCAATCTAGGCTAGGCTAAATCTTTGTAAATCCTACTTCCTCAGTCTCCTTAGTGCTGCGATTAAGGTCTGTGCCGCCACTCCTGGCTCTATGGGTTTTTTTAATAGTGAGATTAATAGAAGGGAGGAAAAGAAATAAGGACTGAGCTTATCAGGTTTTCAGGCAAATACCATATGGGAAAGTGCTGTAAAACCCAGCCTCGCCTTCAAGGAATTTTCATAGAGCTATGATGTCTCAGATCAAAAGTGCCTTGGAGGTTGCCTTCTGTATGTGATGGCGTGGTGGTTGGAATAGATTCGGCCCCCACAGACTCATGTGTTTGAATATGGTTGGCCCACAGGGAATGACAGTAGTCAGAGATGTGGCCTTTTTGAAGGAAATGTGTTACTGTCAGGGTGGGCTTTGAGGTTCTAAGTTCAAGCTTCACCCAGTAGGAAGAGAGTCCCCTCTTGGCTGCCTGCAGAAGGTATTTTCTATCTGCCTGCCTTTTGATTAAGATGAAAAACTCAGATACTTCTTCAGCACCATGTCTGCCTGGATCCTGCCATAATGATAATGGGCTGAACCTCTGAGACTGTAGGCCAGCTTCAATTAAATGTTGTCCTTATAAGAGTTGCCTAGGTTATGGTGTGTTTTCATAGCAATAAAACCCTGAGACAGATGGCCTTGTATCTTTACTTCTATTGAGGTATTACAATATCGAAGGGGCCGGTTCCTCAATGATCTGTGTAACTGCAGGTCCTTGTCCTGAGGCCCATCCTCTAAGCAGCATCCTCTGACAGTCTAGGCAACTAGACTCCTGGGATAGATGGCACTTTCGGTGATCCATCAGTGTTTAGTGTTGCCAGTTACCATCAGTTGATTGGTAATTACTTGTTAATGTTTAGATCCCCAATACACCTCGCTGTTAGATTCACTGAGACCAGAAGGGGCACCCAAGAAATGGAGGCAGGAATCAGCCCACTTGGAACTGAGGCTCAGAGGCAGTGGGGGGGGGGGCAGATCCATGTTCTTGCCAAAGTACAATCCCAAGTGACAGGGGCATTGAGAGAATCACACATGGGCTTGTGGAACATTGATGTGGGTGGGTGGGTGGGTGGGGTACTGAGGACGACCGGAAGGCTAGGGAGAATCAGCAAGGCTGCTCACATGGGGACACGTGTCCTGAGGGTTGGAGGATAGTTATGGCCAGTTAGGCAAAGTTAGGAGGATTGGGAAATGGCACCTGAAGGCCGTGGAACAAGCATACGAAGGTATAACCGTGGAAAGCAAAGCAAAGCGCATCTTATTCCGAAACTATAGCGAGGTCTAAATGCTGTCCTAACCTTTGTCCTTGAAGTCATTGTGCGTACTCTGCTCTCTAGCATAATTGTTTTAAGGACAGGACTTAGGGAAGGATTTCAGAACACTTGCTTAGCATGACCAGAAAGAAAAGAAAAAAATGTCACACGTGTGTCATGGATACTTGTCTTCATCGGATTTATTTCTTTTGCCTCATATTGGGTCTTGATACTAAGACCTCTCAAGAACTGCATCCCTTGACTTCAGTCAAAGCCTTTCTGAAATATTTTACACCGAGGAGCAGCAAGGCCCCGTGAGCTCTGTCAGAAGATTATTTTATGCCTATAATGAGGGAGGAGTAGAAGAAACTACCTGAAGAGGCTGAGTAATCCATGGGAGTAAAATAGAAGTCCAACTGAAGAGGGGGTGGTATGGTACTTAAATCATAGGAGGAGTGAGTTTGAAGATTCCTAATGCCAGCAATGGGCTAAGCAGCTTAGAAGTCAGCATTGAGTATCTTATTGAATGTGAAGTGTGAAGGAAAAGGGGGGTTTTGCCTGAGGGTATAGCTCTGTTGGTCCTGGTTTGATTCCCAGTGCCACATAGAGAAGTTTTGGTGGCTTACCATTAATTGTAAGTACCCAGCTTCCAGGTAGTGAAGGTCAGAGGATCAAGAAGTTCAAGGTCATCCTTGGCTACACGGTAAGTTCAAGGTCAACTTGAGCTACTTGAGATTCTGCCTCAAAAGAAGGGTCTGGGAGATGGTTAGGAGGTTAAAACTCTTGCAATATTCATTTGAGGACCGGAGTTTGGATCATCTTAACTC
This sequence comes from Micromys minutus, assembly GCF_963924665.1. Lineage (NCBI taxonomy): Eukaryota > Metazoa > Chordata > Mammalia > Rodentia > Muridae > Micromys > Micromys minutus. The sequence goes on from NC_137965.1 coordinate 7,337,044, forward strand.
CTGTCAATGCTGGGTGAGCATAGCAGCTTGCTAAGTTCTGGCCTCAGAAAGTAGAAACAGGGATTCCCCAGAGTGGGCTGGCTAGAGATGAGCCGTACCAGACTACTCTGGGTGCTTGTGAGATCCTGCATCATTAAATGAGCTAGAGGACGGATCTAACATGGTTCCCAGCATTAACCTATGGCCTGTATAGACACTTACACTCATGGGCATGTGCATCTATATACGTGTGCCCCCGTTTGTAAATATGCATATGATCACCTACAGCTCTCGTGCAAGCAAGCAAGGAAGAACAAAAAAAGAAAGGGCCAACAGGTCACCAAATGTGATCCTGAGCGAAACCTGGGATGGAGGTGGCCTTTGGGAACTCCTCTCTGCACAGCTCAAAGCCATGGGTGAGACGTTCCCAGACCAAGTCTGTCAAAGGCAAAAATAAGAAGGAATGATGCTGGAACTCCAAGCAACTCGAAGAGATGGAAGCAGATCGAAGGGACTGGAGTCGCATCAGGGGAGACGGAGTGTTCTAGAAACCAGAGAGAAGAGTCTAGAAAGAAGCCAATGCTCAAGTCAGGTCAAGCAGCAGCAGGAAGTTCCCAGAATGGGCATCTTGGTTCTCTGAGCTGATGGCTACCCATGCTGCTCTATGAAGTAGAGGAGTCAGAAGTCACACTGCAGCTACCACGGAAAGCCCAGAGAACAAAAGGACACAGGAATGGGGGTGTGGAAGTGGTGTGGGTATGAAGAGGGTAAACTGAGGAAAGAATAGAGAGGGAGAGATACAGTGCCTGGTCCATCAAAGGCACTCCGGGACATTTGTCTAATAAAACTTGAAGTGCCGAGTTGCTAAGCAGGTGGCTGACATAAAGATGTCAGGGAAGACTTCTTGGGTTCTAAAGCACTCACTTAGCCATTTCTCCTCACAACAGATGACACGGAAGATCAACCAAAGGATGGAGAGGCCGAGCCTGAAGGATGGATGCACACTCATGAAGCAAGCAACTGGAGGGAGATGTGGTACGTCTCCTGGGTGGCCAACGGGAATGCGTGTTTCAGAACAAAGATGGCTCCCAAGCTGGGGAGAAAGAGCACCAGAGCACACCGTCGGAACATGGGCATGCACCAGCAGCATGTGGGACAAGACACAGTGGTGACCACTTCATTGTAATGTGAGTGTACATTGTAACCTACACGCTCATGGACTAATCTAATTATGACCTGAAACACTCCAAGGGTGATTATTTGGGCTAAGTATAACCTCTAAGTGCCCCCTCTACCTTATCACTGCCCTCTCTGAAACCACAGAGCTTTCTTCTCCTAAACCACACAAGAAACCAAGAAAGTGGCGTTACAGAGTGCAGTCGTTTGTTTTATATAACTTTGTGGGGGGGGGGGGGGGAGAATGATATATTCATGTGTAGGACAACTCCAGAGAGTCAGTTCTCTTCCGGTTTGTAGGTCACAGGAGTAGAACGGGGACCCACAGGCTCACTCTAGCTCCTCTCCCTGCCTGACCATCTCACCGGGTTCTGGAGTAGTGCCGATTCACAAACTTTGTTAGCAGGAAATACTTAAAACAAGTCCAGATGACTTCTGCTGACTGTGGAAATATCCACCCCCACTGCGCCCCCCCACCCCCACACACAGAGTTGCCGTGAGGGGAAAAAACGCCTTTAACAGCTTGCACTGTGAACACCATGACCTAGTTGCTAGGCCTTTTCGGTGTCTTTGTGTTTGTCTAGCTTTACTCTCTTGGTTCCTGGTTCTCTTTTACCTTATGTTTGGGCTTATTTTCTTGTTAAATGAAATATTGCCTACAAATCGAACCTAAGGTATGTGTGGGGGTGGGTGTGTAGGGGAGGGGGCGTGGCTTTGTGATGGCTAACTGTGTCCTCCCTTCCCCCTCTTGTCTCCTCTTCCTGCCGCTGTCTATGGTGCCTTTGTGAAGCCCAGCAATGTGCCTTCATGGTCAGAACCTTGCAGAGATGCTCAGCTACTTAGCTTTCCTTCACAGCTTTTCACTTCTGGGCCAGCCGTTAACTGGAGACCTCACTGTGTAACTGATAAAGCTGAGATTTCAATTTAGCAAAATCAACGCCCCCTATGCCAGGCATCCCCGACTGGTCTTCCTTTGGAAAGCATCCTCTCAAACATCACATCGGTGACACTAATTCAGCCCTTAAAAGACTGATCTTTTAAAAAACCACGACCTTTGAGTCTGATCCAGCACAGATGGAAGCCCTAGAATGTGGGGCTCTAAGAGACAGAGAAGAGCTTCGACAAGGGCAAGAGGAGGTAGAGTAGGGAAGATCAAAGGACCAGACTTCACACGGGACTCCAGATCTGCCAGGAATCCTGAAAACCCAGGGCCCTTTGGTTCCAGTGTTTTGCACCTGTAAACTACCTATGACAGTCACTGGGTCCTTGTCCCATTATATTACAGACCCGTCAGGTGTGTGCACGCGTGTTCCCACCCCTCCCTGGCCAAGTGCAAGACTGTTAACACCGACCGCGCATCTCAGCTCTGCAGCTAAAAACTCCACTTCTTTGAGACCCTCTGGGTGAGCCTCTCGGGGGCCAGAGGCGACAGACTCCTGTCTTACAATAGAGGGGCCGCGCCTGGGGGAGTGGGGGCGGAGCAGCCGGGGCAGGTTCTAGGGCACCGAGGGTGGCAGGCTCCAGCCCGGTGGCTGTCGCGAAAGCCGGCTGTAGGCGGCTCCTTCCTGTGCAAACTTTTCTGTGCTCTTCCTCCTCCCGCGCTGCGCCCCGCTGCTTGCGGCCGCCTCCCCGCCCTGCCAGCCGGCCGGGGGCTCCACGCGGGGCCGCGGCGGACAGTGAAGCTCTTTGCGCCGGCTCCACCCTGCCTGAGCTCGCTCCCTCCTGGCGCCTAGAGCGGATGGCGGAAGCTGGCAGTAGCCCTGCGATGTCCCCGGACCAGCCAGCCGGCCAGGAGGCGGTGGCGGAGGAGGAGGTTCTGGACCCCGAGCCCGAGGCTCCCGGGGCACCCGTGCCTGTCCTGCGCTGGCTTCCCGGGGACCCGAGTCCCCGCGGCCGCTCCCAGAGCGACCTGTCCTCGGCCTCGAGCAGGGGCCGCCCGCTCAGAGTCTACATCTCCGGCTCAGGTAAGGGTGGCTGGCTCTGGATGGTCCAGGGTGGCCTAGGGAGGGCTATCCACGGACAGGTGAGGGGTCGCGGTGTGGCGATCTTCCATAGACGTCCGGGGGCAGCCGTGGGGTGGGGGTGGGGGCGAGAGCAAGGACGAAAGCTATAATCCCCCCACATCGCCGCCTCCTGCTGGGCTGCAGAGGCTTGGTGCCCCTCGGCGACCGGTGGGTGCGCCCGAGTGGGTGCGCCTTTCTGCGCGGGTGCAGCGCAGCGCGATTTCCGCGGGTTCCCCAGGACTCCCTGTTGTGTGGCGTCAGGCGGCACCGGTGTTGGCTTTGGTTCTTGGGCTAATTTGGTTCTTGGGCTAATTGGTCTTCAATGTGACTGTGGTCCCTCGGAAGGGTGTGGTTCCCTCACTTGAGGGGGGTTAGCGCAGGGCTTGGAAGGTAGCCCTACTCACCCCTGCTTCTGGAATAGAGGTTTCTCAGCGGGGGTCGCTGGTAGCAGGAGAGGGGATTCTAGTTTCTCTGACTGTGAGAACCCCTAGAGGTGTTAAGGAGAGCTTGGTCTGAGGGTGTGTGGATCTGCTGTACTGTTCTCTCTGGAAAGCCTGGAGCAAATACTGCTGCGGTAGAGGCAAGCCTCTGCCCTATGTCTTCTAAGGACAGGCAAAAACCAGGAACTTCACTGAGGCCCGACACTGCTCAGGCTGAACTGTGTGATGGAGAACGGGGTCTCTCGTATCTCAGTGGCCAACGTGGAACGATGGTATGACAAATCAAGTGGAGACGTTAGGCACATTGTCATTACTAACGTATCCTAAGTACCGGAGAACTTTTATCTAGTCCAACAGTTTCCAAGGGCAGCTTTTTATCATTTTCAATCTGTGAGGGCTGCTTAGGAACTAGACAAGGATGGAGGACATGGTGAGGACCAGTTTCGGAATAAACGCTTGCTGACACGAACTGCACACCCCCATCTGTGCACACATCCCCTGCTGTGCCTTTTCCCACGCTCTGGGGTCTGGGGTCATGCCTACCTTGAACGTTTCCCCCGTTTGTTTATTTGTGCACATGCAGGCACACCTCAGAGTGCATGGAGAGGTCAGGGGCCTTGTTGACCAAATCCAAATCCCCAGGCTTGGTGTCCAGTGTCTTCACCCACTAAGCGTTCTCTCCAAACCCTTCTGTAATCTTGAACTCAACTTCATTCAACCGAAGCCAACCTCTTGCTTGAAAAGAGCACATTTCAGTGCTCCTGTCTCCGAGCATCAACAGTGTTTCTGATCTGGTTTGGGCGATCACTTTGGGCAGTTAGATCGTAAAACCCAAATTGTGAGATGTCCACTGCAAAGAGTTACTTTGTGAAAACGTGTTGAGTGGGGAAGCATTTTGCCCTCTGCTTTGGGTCCCAGCAGAATTGGAGCCGTAGGTGATCTTGATTTTTTTTTTTTTAAATTAAAGGATTAGTTGGAGAGATGGCTTATTGGTTAAGAGCTCTGACTGCTCTCCCAGAGGTCCTGAGTTCAATTCCCAGCAACCACATGATGGCTCACAACCGTCTGTAATGGGATCCAATGTTCTCTCTTCTGGTGTGTCTGAGGACAGCTACAGTGTATTCACCTACATAAAATTAGTTAATTAATTAATTAAAGGATTAACCATTCCAATGACCCAAAAGGCAAGTGAACATTAGTTCAGCTGGTGACGGTAAATAAACAAGCGTAACTGTCTCCGGTTTTCGTTTTTAAGGATAAGAATTAAAGCCGCATGCTGGCCATAACATGGGAACCCTTTGAGTGTGCGCATGCGCCGTCCGACAGTGACAGGAGCCGCGCTCTCTATCTCCCCCCCCCCGGGGGGGGAATCTAGTTTCCCTGTGTCACTAGGAAGTGGCAGCTTTCGCGTCACTCGTCCCCTGCATCACATCACAGAATGTTGGTGCTCAGATAGGACAGTGAACTTCTTCCAGGGAACGTCTTTCAGAACTAAACTTTGGGTCTCCGAGAGCAGGCTAGAAATAAGTACGAAATCACCTTTCCTTAAATCAGGGGACAACAAATGACCCCCCCCCCCAACGCATTTCCCATGACAGCCAGAGCCTCAGAGCAGGCTGGCTATGCCCAACGTTGTCTTAGGAGCACAATAAAATGGTCAATCCCTTTATGACAACAGTCCTTGGCCCGATGCTGAAACAGGCCCAACTTCCTGGCCCTTACCAGAAACTCTGGGCATGCTTAGAGGCAGTATCTAGATCTTGGTCCTGTGATTTCCAGAATCGGTCTCTTGGACCAGCAGTACTGGCTTCTTCTAATGCCCCTCCCTCCCAGGTGCACCTACTTGATCTGAATGTGCATGCTGAAAGATTGAAAGATTGCCTGGCTCTCTCTCTCTTTTTCTTCTTCAAGTTTGTAGTCTAAGAAGTCTATTTCAGACACCGAGTTTCAGTCTTAGCTTTACATAGGATCGCTTGGGGACATTGGGAACAGTTTCTGGATGGGTCCATCTCAGGGTTCCGCTCTTGATGGACATCAGGTATGAGGTATGACCAAACTGGAGACTTGCCAGTTTTCTTGCCGTGCAGTATAGGAGCACTGTAACCAGAGTTGGCCTAAGGAAAGGGGTCACGTGCTTGCTCCCTTCTTTCCCTCTACCACACCGTCCCAAATATCTTTTCTTGCTTCCGGTCTTGATTCCACTAGGTGTCAGAGTTCTTCTGTGGGATTGCGTCAAATAATGAGTTAATTCCCTGGTGTTGGCCTGTGGATTTATGTTGGGCCAATACATGATTGGACAGGGAGAGGAGGTGGGAAAAAGGAGAGGAAACGGAAGAGGAGGAGGAGGAACGGGAACAGAAGGATTGTGAACAGCAAGTGTAGTGGTAAATCTGCCCCAAATAGACACGCAGCTTGTTTTCCTAATTACTGAGTTGTGTTTTCATTGAATGGGTCTATTTGGGTTGAAGAGGATATTGCCACAAATTGGTGATTTGGGTTGAAGGGATATCGCAACATTAGCCCTCAATGTTGGATGAGCATCAAGCAAGAAGGGAAATAAATCATCTTTGGCAAAGCCATAGAGAGGAGAAGAAATGCAAAAAAGGATTCCCTTCTTGGGTTAGCAGGCAATCACCGCTCCAAGACAAAGGACCACAGTCTGATGCCTTCAGCCCTCCTTCCCACCTCCTTCCCTAGCTTCCTGTCCATCCTTGAAATTCAGCCCCCAAAACTGCTAACTGCTGTATTCTGAGCCACCAGTGCCAATCTTTCTAAAGGCCGCCTCGGGGCCAGCTCTGTCCAGAGAGCGCCTGCTTCCATAGTTGTCCTGGGTTTTCGCCAAGGTTCTAAATGAAAATATCTCATAGTTTAAGGGCTTTTGTTTACTTTTGGATTCAGGAGCTAATTTTTCCACACACACACACACACACACACACCTTGTCAGCAAACACTATGGCTTCTTAATTTAAAATCTATACAAAATGGGCAAAGCCCCAAATTTTTCTTTGAATAAATAGAGTTTGAAAGTCAAACTAGGGTTGCTTTAGAATCACAGAGTTCAGACTGAGTTTTTGTCTTTTTTTTCTTTCTTTCTTTCTTTTAATCTCACAGGTCTCTGAGGTTAATCAAAACTCTGGACTTCTAAAATCTAATGTTCTTGTGAATAAAAACAGTCATCAAAACCAGAATCTTGAAGTTCTCGCCGTCTATACTCGGCTTCTCTTAACTTTGACACCAGTCTGGTCTCGTTCCTCACTCATATTTACTGGAGTGGGCCGCTTCCCGTGTGTTTCTTTCCCCAGCACTGCTCAGTTAGCAGAGGCTGCCAGAATGCTGTTCAGGTTGTGTTCCTGCTGTGAGCATCTAGCAAGTGTTGGTTCAGCTGTGAGAGGGACACACACCGTTTTTTGGACCCATGACTCAATCTCATCCAGTGCAAGATGATAGTCTCTGGGCTGGCTATGCCCTAGGCCAGCAACCATGCGCATCTGCTAACTTTACATTTGGGCAATTCAGAGTGGAGGGGTTCGTGTTTGTTAGACTTTGCCAAGGAGCGGCCATCTGGTCTGAAGCTTACTTTTAGTCTTCGCCTGGGCATAGGACGGCAAGGCTACCTGGCTGTCAAACATAGGCCGATCTGGACAGTGTAAGAGGCCAGGTGCAGTGGGTACTAGAACATTCTAAAGCAGCTCACGTTCTGTTCTTGTCTGTCTATCAGGCCTAGGGCACCTGGTGTAGACGTGTGTGTCTATCCCATACCCTCCAGGAGTAAAGGAAAAAAGCCTTTATCTTTGCAGCTAGGCCAGACAGAAGTTGTATCTCTCATCTTGGCAGGTTTTAAAACCCTCCATCATCTGTGAATGAAGGGGGTCTCTTCTCAGTCAGAATGCACCCCGCCTGGGTCCAAAACAAAGTTGTCGAGAATTTAGGCAACCGGTTCCCCTTTCTCTGTCACTTTCTTAGGACTGGCATGACCTCAGCTGGCCCACAGCTTCTGCCTGACTCTCCGAAGGCAGGCTTTTCTTCCTCTCTAGTGTGAGGCCTTACACACCCTCATGTAAGTTCCCCCAGTTGGTTGTAACAGCAGCACAGGCAGAAGACCTGACCCTGGGACACCCAGACCCTTCCTTTTGTCAGCTTCTAAGTCTTTAGTTGCCTGGGAAGGATTCTTGGTTCAAATGCTTAAGAACCTACCATGTGAAGCTTCTGTTTAAAGCAGGTTATAAATAATAGGTCACAGTGAAGCCTGTGGATTGGCTCCCCTTGTATGTCCATCCCATTCCAAGCTGGTTTCAGCCGGTTTCGGAGGTGTCTAGAACCCACAGTGGTGATATGTCCACTGAACTGAAACTGTGCATGAATGTCGCCCACCCATTCATTTGTTCTCTTATTCACCTAGTATTTCTTGATGTCACTGCGTACCAGGCACTGTTCTAGACACAGGGCATACAGGAGTGAGCAGATACGCTTCTACAATTTTAGTTGCAAGGCTAAAAGCCAAAAAGCTCTTCAGAAAGGGAGGGGAGTGACAGCCAGAGGCAGGCATCAAAGTCATGTGTCACCCAGTGTGGGCAGCCTATTACCTTGTGGTGATAGTCATTTATAAACTAGGTGCCTGCACCCTGGTACAGTCTAGCTCACTACTCCTTTTTTTTTTTTGTGACTCAGAGACCGATAGGAAGACTGGGCATTTTTTCTGGGCCCTATGTGCTGCAAGAGGACATAGGCTTTAGGCATGGGAGCATACCTTGATGTCTTTATCCAATTAGGTCAAAGCTAGTGGGCCAAAGATAGAGGCAGCAGAGACACCCCTGAGGGGTAAAGAGGACAGACGGTCACTAAGCAGAGCACAATAAGCAAGGATGAACCTTGGACCTGCTCCATGGCGGCTGTGAGAATAGCTTGGGAAAGGTCCCCAGGAAGGACCTCCCAGAGACTGGAGAACCGAGATCCCAATTTTCCTACCCCCCACTCTCCGCAGAAAGTGGAAATAGACACACGGAGAAAGGGAGTGTTTGGTAATGGAATCAGCACATAAAAGCGCACGGCTGGCGTGACCAGAGATGACCCGAGGCTGCTTGGCCTTTGCTTGCTGCAAAGGGGAGAGGTAGGGATGCAATGCAGACGCCGAGGGCAGACTCTGAGGTGGCTGTGTCTGACTGGTCGCAGGAGCACACTGCTAGCGGGACTTGTGAGTCTGAGGGAAGTACATCCTGAGTGTATCTTACGCGTTCAGATAGATACCCCGCCAGCAGTGGAGAATCGCAGGCAAAGGAGACAGACAGGGATCATGGTTATCGGCTCTCCAATCTTGGTCACGTTCCTTCCCTCCCTGTACTTCCTCATAGCTGACCTGGAAATGATTAGTAAGCGTTAACACTTGGCTTGCTGGATGGTTGTGATGATGGGGGGGGAGGGTGAAAGGTGAGAAAAGAGACCTCGAACTTGAAGGCCGTGGGTGAAGTGTGCCGTTTGACATACTTCTATTGAGAGGTTGGTTAGGGTACATTCACGTGGGCCTCTCGCCTTTCCTACACTGTGAGGCCATCACAAACAGAAGTCATCTTTCCTTAATTTTGAACTCCTGGGGCCTAGGATGGGGCATGGTACATACAGTACACAATGCCTGCATGTAACACACACACACACACACACACACACACACACACACACACACACACGAGAGAGAGAGAGAGAGAGAGAGAGAGAGAGAGAGAGAGAGAGAGAGAAGAGAAGGGGGTGTTAAAGTTTTTATTCCCAAATGTTCTAAAGTGGAAAAAGAAAAACCAAACATAAATAAAACCAAGCAGAGGACTTGATTTGCTTTTTCAAGAGCAGCTCATAAATTCACTCAAGTTTCCAGGGAAGGGGCTATTGTACAAGGCCCGCTGGGCCACAACCACGGAGAGGAAATAATGATTCTCTGTCCCACCTAAGGCCGGGACAGATGAAACCTCAGGCACAGAGACTCTGCAGGTTCGTGGGCATGCTGTGCTGTTACCAGCTCCAAGGATGTGCTGAAAGGGGGTCGGAAGGCAGCATACTGGCTGATGTGGTCCTGAGCTGGCTGCACACACCATTGGGCTTCATCGTCACGGCAACCCCTTTTGAGATAAGGAGTCTGGTTTTTAAAAGGTGGAGGAGACCATCCCTTGGGTGTCAGGGTAATTCTGGATCCAGACCCATATCTTCCTGACTTCAAAATGCACACCCTTTGTCTCATGTATGCCCAGAGTACCTGCCATTCCCTCATAGAAGGAGTTCAGGGACCCCCACCACCGCCACCAAAAGGGAGAAAACTACATTATATTTTAAAACTTAAATACACCATTATGAACTAGACCATAGGGATGAACAGCTCTTTTGGACTAACTTCACTGCTCAGGGGGTAAAAGTATGAAGATCCAAATTTAAATCCCCAGAATTGGGGTAAAAGCTGGACACATAACAAGGACCTTCGTAATCTCATGTCCTACTTCAAGATGATAGGTGGAAACGGGAATGCCCATAAGTGAGCAGGCCAGCTAGTCTGGCATATGCAGTGGAATTCAACAAAACTCTCATGAATACAGGAGAAGAAAACCAGCACCTGAGACTGATCTCCACATGTGCACTTACATCCACACACATGAACAGACACACGGATACATACTCATGCACACATGAATACATATACACATACATGACTTATGTATACACACATGAATGCTCTCTCACACACACCCACACGTGGATACACCCACATGGATACATACAGGCACATCCATTTCCCTCTCTCTCTCTCTCTCTCTCTCTCTCTCTCTCATACACACACACACAGACACAAATGTCTTTTGAGTCCCTAGCCAACTGGCTGTCACTCTAAGGGGCATCTAACACGTCAAGTTCTAGCAATATTTCAAGCCAGTACCTTTCAGTAATCACTAATTAGATTCACCCTTTTAATTGGAAACCAGCCAGGCTTGGAGTTACGAGCACATCTCAAAGGTCAAGTGTACTTCAGATACAGTGAAACCCAGGAGAGAAGAAAACGGCACAAAACAGGGAGGCAGCTTCAGTGTGTGAGTCATTGCCTTTGATCAAAGTCGCTGAAATGTGCACAAAGCCGTAAGCTGTACTGACTTGACTTAGAAAAGTTTCTTAACTTACCTTGTGACCAACTGGCTAACCCTTGACATTTATGAATCTTACCTTGCAAGTCTTTCGGTACCTCTGAAGTCTTGGAAAAACGAAAAAGAAAGTAAAATAACTCAAGTCTCCTAACAGGAAGACTCTTAAGACTTACAAAAACTGCATCTTATGAGAAAGGCCATCCCAATGACCCTGTCTATATTATTTTTGAGATCAATATGTCCTTTTAGATCTCTTGGAATATGGTACAAAATGTCAAAGGCACAGATAGGACTTTGCTTTGGATCAGCAGTCTTATACCCAAAGTATAAATGTGTGGGTGTATCTGTCTGTCTCTCTAATGCACACATACACACACACACACACACACACACACACACACACACACACACACACCAGTATATGTGACATAATTTATGTCTGTGAGCCAAGCGAATGCTGACTCTGGCCTTCTTCCGTGTTCACGTGTAATTTTACCTCATTTGTTGGTTTGTCTTCTTTAAGTGTGTAACATTAAGTGTGGCCTAAACATCAATAACTAAGGCATTGTAGGCTTTTCCTCTTCACCACCACGGCTTCTAAATTTCTACTTCAGAAGCTTTGGCTGACAGAAAGGCGTGGTGATGATGACAGGGAATCTGGATTTAATAAGAGTTCTTTTTTTCACAACTGGAATATCAGAGCAGTGTGTAGTGTGTGCCTATTCCAATTATAAATGACTGGTCACAACAGACTTCGCCCTCCATGACTTCCCAGCACAACACTTTGCCTAAGGGAAAAACAAAGTGTGACCTCTCATGTCCTGCTTGGGCCTGTCTTTTTTAAACATATGTGTGTATGCAGGTACATGGGTACATGTGTGTATGTATGTACATGTGGGTGTCAGAAGTCAGTCTTAAGCATTGTTTCTCCAGTGTTATCTGCCTCATTATTTTTTTAAAAAAGTTTTAAGTTTCTTTAAATATAAATATTGAGTGTTTGTGTGTGTGTGTGTGTGTGTGTGTGTGTGTGTAGGTCATGACACATGTAGAGGTTACAGGACAACTTTGAGGGATTGGTTCTCTTCTTCAACAATATGGGTCTTTGGGACTGAAATTAGGACATCAGGTTTGTCAGCGAGTGCCTTTACCTCCTGAGCCATCTTAAAGACCCCTTTCATCTTCGTTTTGAGACAGCCTCTGCCTGGCTTGGACCTCTTCCATTAAGCCAAACTGGCGGGCCGATGAGCCTCCGAGATTTGTCCATCTCTGCCTGCCTCCATGCTGAGGTTACGATGGCATGCCACCACACCCAGTGTGGCTTAGACGCCAGTTCTTTTGATGCCAACCTATCTGCCAAAGACTAACCCAGAGTGTTTATCATATGTATATGGGGACAGGTAAAAACTTGATACCCAAGTGTTCTAAACTGAGAATATAATCAAGTAGATGTCTGTATTTGCTTTTTCACGAGTGGCTCATGAGCTCACTAGGGCTTCCAGGGAAGGGGCCTCTTATTGCACAAGGCTCACCGGGTCACAGCCACAGGAGACAGTTTGTGCAGAGGAGGTAATGATTCTCTCTCCCACCTGAGCCTAGTGGAGATGATATTCCAGACCTGGGGACTCTGCAGGATCATGGGAATGATCTGTTGGTACCACATCCAGGACTGTGGCGAAGGAGGGTCAGAAGGCAGCAAACTCTGGCTGATGCAGTCCTGGGCTGGCTGCACACACCAACAGACTTCATCTTCACTGCAACCCCTTCTGAGATAAGAAACCTGGATTTAAAAAATTGGATCAAGAGTCTGGCAATGGTGGCCCAAGCCTTTAATTTCTGCCTCTGGCAGAGGCGGGGAGGGGCACAGAGAAAGAGGCACAGAGAGAAAGACATAGAGAGGGGTAGCCAGAGAGAAGGGGGCAGAGGGGGGGCAGAGAGAGAGAGAGAGAGAGAGAGAGAGAGAGAGAGAGAGAGAGAGAGAGAGAGAGAATGCGTGTTACCCAGAGAAGCCCTGTCTCAAAGCAAACAAATATGGAATCCAGATACCCCATGTCCCTTGGGTGGCAGGGAAGTACTGGCCAAATTCACAACTTCCTGACACTTTTTGCACTTGTGTATCTGAGTACATATCTATCACCTATCATAGAAACAGCTCATGGACACTACCCCAAAATGGAGGCAGTAGTACCATATCATAAGCTTTGAAAATACCATGTGTAAGGGGATTTACTGGCTTATTAACTATGTTGTCACATAGTAGAGTAAATAAGATTATTTTTTATGAATGTTAATCTCATTCATTAATATACCACTCTCCTTTCTTCCTCTAATCCTCGTTCCCTCTCAAGTACCTCACCTCCTGATATCATTACATTAGAGAGCAAAGTCCCAACATTTGGATTATATAAGTGGGTACAGACATTTATTCTATAACACTACATTATCCATTCATCTCTATCCATCCTAGAATTTTTTTCTGCCTTTGTATACATGTTACTATCAAAGCTCCTAAACTGACCTGTCTTCAAACTAGCAGTAATACTCACTGGGGATCTTGGAGTCCAGTTCTAAAAGCACTGGAACCAACTAAACCAGCTCTTGCCTCAACATTTACTGAGACGTGGGACACAGGAGGTGATGTATCCATGTCGTTATATAGAGGAGAGTTCTTGAATGGGAGGTGGGAGAGCGGAAAGCACATGAAAAACCTTTACTGTCTCATGTCCAGAGGTCTGGGGAATAGAGAAATTACTGGCTTCCGGGAGGCAAAAATGTCACTGAGGAAAGCCAGATGTCTGTTGTGATGGCCATTCAAGATTTTCAACTTAAGATCTATAATGAACAGCTTAGACCCAGGCATGGTGGTATACTCCTTTAATCCCAGGGACAGAGGCAAGCAGATCTCTGAGTTCAAGGTCAGCCTTGGACAGAGTAAGTTTCAAGTAAAGAACAACTTAGGTCTAGGTGGTGGTATATACCTTTAATCTGGGTTATACCTTCTGCTGAAGGAACTGAGAGTTCTACTTCTTGATCTGAAGGCAGCCAGGAGAAACCTAAGATCTTCAGGCAGCTAGGAGATATCTCTTTTATAATGGGTGGAGTCTGAGCCTAGGAGGAGACCTTCAAAGCCCAACTCCACAGTGACACACTTCCTCCAATGAGGCCACATCCGCTAACAAAACCTGTGGGCCAAGAGCATTCAAACCACCACATCTGTTAAGGTAAGAGAGTAGAAAAGGAAAAGAATTTAAAAAACCCTGTTATGATGCATTTATGTTAATGGCATAGTGGGTATTGCTTCATGAAGTGGGACCAGTTGGAGGTTTGAGAATACAAACAGATTCGGATGGAGGTGCCCTATGGAATGACTGGGTAAGACTAGGAAGGGTGATAGATGTTTGTAGAACAGAACCACCCTTTGGATCATGGGTCATAAGGATCAGATTTCATGTTTTGGAGATTATAAATAACCCAGAAGAGGATCTGGCATGAAGGCCAATAATTTCTCCCCCTGACAAATACAATGTCCTTCCTAATAACTCCATCCTGGCCTAATTGGTACCTGTTACCATGGCACCATTTAGATCCTATTTCCATCTAGAGTAGCTCTCAGGGCATCTTATGAAGCCTCCCCATTGCTCTCGGAATATCACAGGAGATCAAGCCTTGTCTTTCTCCAAATGGAGCCATATGGAAGTAAGGCTGATTTGGACCCTCACTCTCTAGGGACCACAACCTCCCAGATGGTGAGCTGACTTCAAGGACCTGTTTAGGCAGTGAAATATCTTTCCTCTGGCCTCATTTGATCTGATACATCTCAAGATTTGGAGTTGGCTCAAGGTCACCTAAATTGACACAGCTCAAGATTTGAGGGCCTTCCCTGCAACATCTGCTCCTTAGCCTCAGAGAAGTTTGGGTAGAGTTTGGTCATCATCAAGGAGGAGAGACAATAATATTATATTGTGAAATCAGGAGCTCCGAGGAGGGGGAAGATGAAGCCAGGCCCTGCTGGGAAAATGACAACTGAAGTCCCCAGCGGGGAACCCGGGGTATAGCCAAGGTGAGAAGAACAAGGAGTATGCCCAGAGGCAAAGGCAGAGGCTGGGCTCTGGGTAGTGAGCGTGGGATCAGCTAAAAAGTCACAGCAGGGTCCTGAGGCCTCCATTTTTCCTGGACTGAGACAGGAAACTTAGAGGAGATGCCATGTTCTTTGATGAAAAGCCAGATTTGACTTTTTCTCTGTTTCTGTAACAACATAAGAGGGAGCCCACCTTCCGCGTGTAGGGTGACCCTCCTTATGCTAATAGGCAGCAGTTAGAAAATTAATGAAATCAATCAAGATAACATGTTACAGTAGCTAGCTCATTTAAATGTTCTTCTGTAACAAGCAACATTTCTTTTCCTAACTGAGCAGCTGTCCTCCCCTTCTCCCTACCCATTTATGTTTTTCCTACCTTTAGATACATTCTCAAAGTAAAAAGTAGCCAGTGCAGCTGTGCCTTAGAGAAAATGTGTAATTTTTGCATTCCCTAACATTATTCCTAGATAACCCAGTCAGGCTTGTCTTGACACATAAATACGAAGATATATGTCTCTTCCCCCCAAATTTGGGCATATGCATACATATTTCTTGGAAACTCTACTTTTTATCCAGAAGTTTCTTGACTACACCTTGACCAACAGTATAGAGGATCATACTTTGTTCACTCCCGGAGGTTACCGACAGTCTGACTGTATGCTTGCTATAAGCATGTCCCTATTAAGTATTCAGTGTTTCCCTAAATTTTGGTGGTGCAGTTGCATTGCCTGCTCTTTTAATGCCACTGTGGCTAATACATGAGAGAGCCGTCTTAAGGATTACTAAGCTTTCCATCCATGGTCAGCTGGTCCCGTGTCACTCTGCGGTGGTGAAGGCAATGTTCTTGTTTGAAGGATATTGCAGAGTGAGGCTGTTCACCTCCCAGCATCCAAGAAGCAGAGAGGGCAGAACATACATGTGTTAGCTGGCTTCCCTCCCTCCCCTTGTTCTGTCCAACCTTTTCTCCCTGTAGGATTCTACCATCCACGTTAAGAGAACATCTCCCAAAGCTACTGTCCCATAGGCAATGTGTTACTTGAAAGACCTTCTCTAAATGCTTCCAGATGCTTCCAAAAGAGTGCTTTATGAATCCCCTAGAAATATTTCCCCTCACTTGAAATCAATCATCATCACAACAGAATTCACGGAGACTTGAGCATACATATCTTTCTGCACATGTAGTCCTAATTCCACGAGAAGACACCCAGTCCTTAGGACATCTTCAGGTCTATATTTTTATGCTTTAAGCAGAGTTCAAGAAAGCCTGCTTTCTTGTCAGCACTGAAAATCATTAATCTTTGAAGCTTCAGTTGAGGCAAACATTATTCCATAAGATGTGGGTAACCGTAGGGATGACTTTGCTCAGGACTATTCCTATAGAAATTTGAAGCAAAGAAGCAAACATTGTGTGACCCCTGCACCCACACCAAAAATGCAAAGAAAAACAAAAACAAACAGCCAACAACAACAAACAATGTTGCTGATGATAACAATAAAACCCCATCAGGGTCAACTCTAACTACAGTTGTCTTAGTTGCTTTTCTACCTTGTGATAAAACACCATAATCAAGGTAACATATAAAAGAAAGTTTATTTGAGGCTCATGGTTGCGAAGGATTAGAGTTCATGATAGTGGAGTGAAGGTAGTGGGCCCAGGTTGCTGTAACTGAGAGCTCACATCTTGAACCACAGCAGGGGGCAAAGAACGCACTGGGGATGGTGGGAGGTTTTGGAAGCCTTAAAGCACTTTTCCCTCACCCTGTCTCATGATGCACCCTCTCCCAACTAGGACACATCTCCTAATCCTTCCCAAACAGTTGCACTAACTGGGGACCAAGCATTCAAACCTAGGAGCCTATAGGGGCCCTTGTGAAAAAGAGAACTTGTGGCTAAGAAGCAGGGCAGTGTTGGTGGCTGGAAAATCACTGAGAGGAAACAGGAAGGGTAGAAAACAGGATGGATACAGAACGGGGGCCGGTTAAACCAACCTGGCAGTTGATCAGCTGCTGATGGAGAAAAGTGGGAAGTCCCTACTCAATGACTTAGCTGGGTTCTTCACTCCAACTCTGTTTGATGAGAACCCATTAGTTAGACCTCTGTCGAGAGAAAGCAACATGGTAATGATGTTCAATCTTGAACTGGCTCAGGACTGCTAACACATTATCATCTTTTTAAATTATTAGATATTCTATATATTTACATTTGAAATGTTATTCCCTTCCCCTACCCCGATGCCATCCCCCCTCCCCCTCCACTTGTCTCCACAAAGTTGCACTTGATCCTGATCACCCTCTCCACCTCAGTGCCTTGGCATTTCCATACGTTGGGAAAACACACCCTCACTGGACCAAAGGCCTCTTCTCACATTGATGCCAGACACTGCTATCTTCTGCTACGTATGCAACCAGAGCATGGGCCTCTCAGTGTGTGCTCAGTGGTTGGTGTTTAGTCCATGGGCATTATCGTCTTTTTATTAGAGGTTGCAGCCCAACACACTGCCCCCATCATGTAGCTTTACACCTCAGGGGAGGGTCTTGGCTACTTAGCCTTAGGTGGCCCGCTGATGCTCTTCCTGTCTGCGCCTGTCATTCTTCTTATTGCACATCTGGAGAAACTTCCTTTGCTCTCAGCTTCTCCTTCTCTTGCAAACCCCGATCAGAACCAATCATAGTGTCTTCAGGGTGCTCTTTCTGAACTGGCTAACCTGTGGGTCCCGGGTTGCAATTCTCAGGTTCCACATAAGGCACCTCTGTTTTGGCAAATGTCTGTGTCTAAGTCGGTTCACAGGTCAGGAGAAGGCCTGAGAGAAGTTGGGTCAAGTGATGGTCTTTGTCTGGCCCGTGGGGGAGGTAAAAATCGCATTTCTGGTTTGCATCTCTCTGGTCACTATCGACAGTAGGAATGAAATGATGATTTGAGGCCGTTTGTGTTCTTGGCTTCAAAGGTTCTTCAGTGTGTACTTTTCCATTTCTCTTGCATCCCTTTCTTAGCTCTTGACGCCTAGAGGGTAATAAATAACCTCTGGGCTGCTATGTGAATGGAAAGTACTTTTCTTTTTCAATTGCTTTCACTTTGTTCTTGGTAGGTTTTGTTATTCAGGAAAGAAACTACTTTTGGCGTGTGAACACCCATGTTTATACACATACACAGAGAGGATCTGCAAGCAGGCCATAGATGTCTACACTTGGCTTTGAAATGCTCTTTAATGAAAAAACAATCTTCTGGCTTTGATAACCGTTGTCTTTCCTTCCTAGTGTGGGAGGCCTTGCTTGTCTGAGTGCGAAACATGAGCCCACAGAGCTTAAGTTTAGCTCAGCAAACAGAGCTTTTTGGTCGGGTCACATTACTGTGAGCACCTGTGAGGTTGAGGAGCTTTTCATGAGGGTGAGTTAAAATGTAGGGCATCACCTCGCTGGGAGCAAAGTCCTGGCGTTGGAATCCTGGCTGTTGTGCAGATCTGGAGGTATCACTTCCTCAGAAGCCCAAACTGGATCATTTTAGCAGCTGCTGCTCCGAGGTTTCTTTGCCTCCTTTGCTCAAAGCTCAGCAGCATTAGCTCCAAAACAATCAGCTTAACTGTCAAAAAAGCCCAGGGATCTCTGGTCCCCTTTTCTCCCCATAACTCCTAATAGAGAGGGTTTATAATTTTTTCTTTTACATCTTTTTTTCTCCCCTGCCTTCTTGGTTCCAGTTTTCATTCTTGACTTTGGAGCCTCCATAGAGGGACAGGTAAAATATATCCCACCACTGTAATGCCAAAATTGACTTGGCCAGACATACTTGTCCCCACACCGTTTGAGAGACTATTTCCTACCCATCCAGTGAGTTTTCTTGTTTTGGTGCAATGTTGACATCAATGCCTACCTCCATCCCCCACCTCCTCAAAGAGATAAAATCTAACCATCACCTCAGAATGGTTTCATGACATGTAATCTTGTCACTGACACAAAAGATTTTAGGACACTCTGACATCTAGCTTAAAAAAAAAAAGCCAAAAAAAAAAAAAAAAAACAAACAAAAAAAAAAAAAAAAAAAAAAAAACCCTGTCTTCTCAATTAATTAATTATTTTTTTAAAAAGAAAATCAACTTTTAAAGGAAGAGAGAAAGAAAACAAGAAATTGTACCTTTTTAGCCTTAGCTGCTGGCTGCTTGCAGCATTTTGTTGAAGTGGTTGGGCAGTCGTAGAAAGAATGGAACCTCATGAGTTTAAAGAAATGGCTTCGTGAACGAATATGCTTTTAGGAGTTCCGTCCAGTAGACAGTCCCCAAACTCTCTTGCTTGCTCCCCATTCAGCTCCTCCAACATGAGCTTCGAGTACGTTAAGCAAGCCCCCCATCACCAAGCTGCGCCCCAGCCCGGGGCCTTCTCTAGTTCGCATTAGAATTTTGTGACACCAGTTACAACAGTTACAATGCAATTCAATCCCGGCTCAGTCTAGATTTTCTTCCTTTAAATTCACTTACTGAGTTCAAGACACAAGGGCCTATCTTTTGGTCCAGACACTCAGGGTGCCTCCTGGTACCAGACATGAGAAATGGGGCGGGATAGAGAACAGTTTATGGGGGGACCTGAGGCACACGGGCCACACACAGTGGGGAATTGTACTTTTATTAAATGAAAGGAGAAAAGCCAAGGCAGCTAGATTGATAGAGTGATAACAACAACAACAACAACAACAATAATAATAATAATGATAACAATAGAGGAGCAAACCAAGACTAGGAGAAAACACTTTGCATTCTGTATATCAAACTAGAGAGGGAAGAATGAAAAATAACAAAACATTAACCACCCACTTGTAGGAACTGTGTGTAGAAAAATCAATACAATTACACCTCGAGATAACAGATTAGATTTTCTTGGACTCTTCTAGGAGGGAAACTGACAACTTTCTTGCTGGTCTAAGTTTGAGTTTCTCAGCTCAGATGCTAATTAGGCTGTAATCCCACAGGGTGGAAACCATGGTTTCACCACACGAGTGGACACTGTGGAATCTCAAGCCTGGCTGCTGGCCCATGCTATGGGGTCAGTCGCTGCCATCTACACAGCATGTCTCCTGTACACACATGCACATGTGTCATTTAAAGGCCAACACACTCTGCTTGTTTAAAACAAGGCATGCTCCATTGGTATATAGACCATGGTCCGTGAGTATATGGGCAGCACCAGTTGGAATCATATGAAGTGCAAAAAGAATTAAACATTTAAAAGAACAAAAAAATGGAAGAGATGGAGATATTTAGAACTGAAAGGAGTCAGGCTGAGCACCTCCCCTCTCCTTACCCCTGCCTTACAGATGCATACATAGAAGTAGTGTTGATTCCCCTTGTCACCCAGTGTCACACGTCTTTGTTTTTGCTCTGGATTAGGAACTTGCAAGTTGAAAGTAAACTAAAGGGAACATGTAGCTCACATGTATGAACTTTAGTGGGACTCTTACTGAAATTAACTGCAAAATAATTTTTACTAGACTTTTGGTTGTATTACAAAGTCAGCATCCATTGCTTTAGGTATGAAATGATATTGTGCTCATTTTTTTTGGGGGGGGGGACTGTAACTTCATCTGTTTACATAGAAAATAATTACTCGAGGAAAAGCAAATCTTCCTTCTTTTCTCCGAAATGTTCCAATACCTCCTTCCCCTGCCCCTTTCCCTTAATCGTACAAATATATCCCACCTGCATTAGAAACATTATATCCGGGGGCTGGAGAGATAGCTCACTTAGTGGTTAGCACTGGCTGCTTTTCCAGAGAACTGGGATCTGTTCCTGGCACCCACATGGCAGTTGATGCCTTCCTGTAGTTCCAATCCCCAGGGATCCAACACCCCCACACAGACAAGCATGCAGGCAAATCACCGATGCACACAAAATAATAATAAATAATGCTTTTAAAGAAAGAAATAAAACATTCCATGCTAAACTCATGTGCAGCTGTGGTAGGCTTGTACTGGCTCGTTTTGTGTCAACTTGACACAGCTGGAGTTATCACAGAGACAGGAGCCTCAGTTGAGGAAATGCCTCCATGAGATCCAGCTGTAAGGCATTTTCTCAACTAGTGATCAAGGGGGGAGGGCCCCGCCCATTGTGGGTGGAGCCATCCCTGGCCCAGCCCATTGTGGGTGGTGCCATCCCTGGGCTGGTAGACCTGGGTTCTATAAGAAAGCAGGCTGAGCAAGCCAGGGAAAGCAAGCTAGTAAGTGACATCCCTCCATGGCCTCTGCATCAGCTCCTGCTTCCTGACCTGCTTGAGTTCCAGTCCTGACTTCCTTTGGTGATGAACAGCAGTGTGGAAGTGTAAGCTGAATAAACCCTTTCCTCCCCAACTTGCTTCTTGGTCATGATGCTTTGTGCAGGAATACAAACCCTGACTAAGACATAGGCTTTGAAGATAAATCATGGGTGTCAAGTTTAATAAGGACCAAATCAAATGTTTTCATCTAACCAGGTTAAAGTCCAGTCCCGTAGCTTTTGCCATTCATGATGGAGAAACAGGAAATTAGGGAACTTGCTAATTCATATCCCTTTCATGACTTGCCTAACACTGTTGGAGAGGCAAAGAGGAGGAAGAGAAGGAGGAGGGGGTAGAGGAAAAAGAGGAGGAGGAAGAGAAGGAGAAGGGGGAGGTATGTTCTGTTGTGGTAAGAATTGAGCTGGTTTTCCACTGTGAGGAGTTAGACATCTTTAAGAAAATCATGCCACTGTTCCTTGTGTTCCTGCTGGCCGCTGAGTGTAGGAACATCTCTTCGCTCCTTGAAGAGAATTTTAGTACCTGGCTACAAGGCATGACCCAGCACTGGTGACCAGGTAATGTGATGACGCTCCCTAACAGAGTAGCCTGAAGCCTATTGGGATGGCTTAGGCCTTGCTCAGCCTGTTCCCTTGGAGGAGGAGATCCCTCACAGGGATCTGGTACAGCTGGCTGGCAGACGCAGACTCTGTAGTTTGTAGCTCTTTGTGCCCATCTCTGGACCTAAAGCTACCATGGCAGTGATGGATGGAGGGCTGTGTGAGGTAAGGGAGGACCTCATTCTGTGAGGGAGCCTGGAATGGGAGGGAGATGCCAACTATAACATACACATGCTTTTATAGCCCACAGGAACTGGGCCTATTCCAACTTATATGCGAGGAATTCAGAGTTCAGATCTCCTGATCCTGCTGGGAGGTCATTGTCTCTCAAAATTCTCACAGATCTCCCTGAGAAAGGAAAAGGAAAGGGGAGAGAGTGGCAGGCGATTTGTGGTGCTTTATTACTTTGTGATGCTGTCTGTGGTTCATGGTAACTCTAGCTGACATCTACCCTTCCCCCAACTCCACTCCTAACCCCTGCCAGATCTGAAGTGGGAAGAGACAATAGCGGAAGGAAATGGAACACAGTTCCTTCGAAGGAAGGCACATAATTCATCCACAGGCATGTTAGATCCCCCCCCCACTCTACTTTGCCGCATAACAATCATTGTTAAATACACCGGCTGTTTCCCACTACTTAAAAAGAGAAGGGTGCTAGGAGGGTCATTATTAAAATACTAGGCTATAGATTCTTCTCCACTGTTTATGGTAACAGTCAGTGTGTGTTTACATTTTAATAATGGTTATACAATTTTGTTTATTAAAATACAATTGTTTATATTTTAACTACAGTCCAGTGGTTGAGTATTATTCAAGGAGAAACTGAGGACAGCCATGTTGTAAATTTGCTTTCAAAGAAACCATCCTGTAGCTCTAGTGAGTACATTTAATCAATAGCTTAATTCAGTAGAAAGTAAAGTAATTACTTGGTTGTGCATCTATATTAACTCTGAGACAAGGTCTTGCTATGCTCCATTTGCCTTTTCCCCTTCTCTCGGCTTCCCGAGTGCTCAGAATCCAGGCATGTGCCAACACTTCAGGCTTGACTTTAGCTTTATCCATATATGTAAATTAGCTCAAGTTACCTACAAACTATATGACTGATAGACAATTAAAACTGGGATGAAGGGCTGAGGAGATGGCTCAGTGTGTAAAGCACCGTGGCTTCAGAACTCACAGTCAGCCAGCTGAGCTAGTGTACTTTCATAAACTGCAGTTCCGCCTGACAGATGGGAGGCAGAGACATGAGGGGTCCATCGAAGCAGCCAGGTAGTCTCAGGAAACAGCATCAGCAAGCAACAGATCCCATCTGGAAAACAAGGTGGGAGACGAGGACCAACAT
The DNA here is from genome assembly GCF_963924665.1 of Micromys minutus. Lineage (NCBI taxonomy): Eukaryota > Metazoa > Chordata > Mammalia > Rodentia > Muridae > Micromys > Micromys minutus. The sequence continues at coordinate 7,360,021 of NC_137965.1, forward strand.
TTGAAGTTACCCTCTGATTTCCCATGTGGGTAATAGCATGCTTGTCATGCACACATATGCACACGCACACATACATACATGCACAAATACACATATGTGCATGCACATACAAACATGCATATATACACATATGCATACATGCACATATACACAGGCACACACATACATGTACAAACATGCACACATATAAACATGCACAGGTAAAAGCATGCACACATACACATATGCACATACACAATCACACACATATGCACACATATACTTATGCACATATACACAGGCACACATGCATGTACAAACATGTGCACATACACATGCACATAAACATGCAAACATGCACACACATGCACACATACAAGCATGTTCACATACATTCATGCACACATACTTGCATGCACACACACACACACACACCAAGATTTTTTAAAATGGAAGGAAGCCAGTGAAAGTTTGTGGCAACTGCTTTGAACCCTCTCACTTTGTGTCTACCATTTACTCTGTCACAGTCTCTAGACAGGCCTTTATTTCTGTCACATAAAAAGGCCACTCCATTGACCTTGAAACCTGATGTAATGTGGGTGTGATAGGAGAGAGGGAGACCTGGCTTAAGCTGCGGTTGGCAAACAGTCACTCAGAGGAACTGTGGATACCTGAGTCCGGCTGAAGAATGCGACAGGGGAAGAGGGGGACTTGGCAAGGGAAGCAGGGTTCGTGCACAGATGAGTCAGGTAGGACAGGAGATAAGCCTGGGTCACTGGAATACAAACTGCAAAGTGGCCAGTATGCCAGCCCGCATTCATGCCGACTGTTGTGCCCGAGCAAAGGGCACAATGCCAAGAGCTGAAAGGCTTCCAGACTCAGAACCAGGAAGGACTCTGGGGATATCTAAGTGGCGAACTGGCCAGACTCCTGTACCTGGCCGCCAGCCCAGTTAATCAGGTTCAGGCCTAGTTAGACGTAGCAGCTGCCAGCCAGACCCAGGTCAGCTCAAACACAGGCAATGACTTGGAAGGCCCTGATCACCTCGCACCTTGGGATACTGTGTGTGTGTGTGTGTGTGTGTGTGTGTGTGTGAGTGTGTTGGATGTGGTAGTCTGTCTCTGGCTCCCAGTGATGTTCTCGCACGCCCTCCACACGACATTCTCCAGCTCTGTGAGGTTGATAGGTGTGCCAGCAAATGGTTCTTGGATGTGACAAAGAGAACAACGCACACTTCTTCGGGCTTACTGTTGTACATCTACTTCATCCAGAACGGTAGTGCCCTCATCCCATCTTAGGCACAGGGTCCATAGGAGAACAAAGCTACCTTCAGGAAAATGACCAACTAAGTTTATTTTTCTTCCAGGGTTTTTGTATTGGTGACTTTGTTGCATATATAAAAACAGAATGTGAAAATATGTATTATTTAATTTGATTAGGGAATGCTACTAGTACATACCATGGCTCTTATGAAAACATCCATGCGGATTTTCGCTTGGCGATGGCGTCTCACAGGCTGGTCACAGAGTCAGGAGACCTCCAGTCTGCTCAAGATTTACTTGGAGGTTCTGGGCAGAAGGAAGAATCGGTACAGGGTGCTAAGCCACATGTTTTAGTTCAGAGCAGGGTTGGGGAAAACCTGGGGTTTCTCTTCTCCAATTGCTTCTTGCATAAGAAAAGGCCTAACTGTGCTCACAAAGACCCTGAGCCATTCACCCTCCTGCACAGCTACCTAACATAGCCACGGTCCTGCATGCTCCCAAGTCAAGCCTCTTTGTTCTTAAACATAAAAGTTACCACAATTACCCAATTATACTAAACTTTGTATTTGCTCATGGTTTGCATCCCTATACACACACACACACACACACACACACACACACAAACACACTCACACACTCACACACACACACAAACTCTCAAGCACATACTCACACATACATACACACTCCCTCACACACTCACAAATACATGCACTCACACAAAACACTTATTTACACACACTCACACACATGCACCCATGCACACTCACACAATACACCCATACACATTTACACACTCATATATACATATACACTCTCAAACACATACTCACATATACCCATACACACTCACACAAATACACTCCTATGCATACACACTCATACACATACATTCATACACATATGCTCACACATGCTCACACACATATACTTATATATAGTCACACACTCACATGCATACACTCACACACATATATACACTCACCCACATACATACACACACACATTCACACACATACACATCACACTCACACACATACACTCTTATATACATTTGTACACATACACTTGCACACATATATACACTCACAAGTATACACTAACAAAGATACTTTACATACACTCACATACATAATTTGCACACATATACTCCCATATATATATATATATATATACACTCATACACATAAACAAGACAGAAAAATAGAAAGTGTCATGAGAACAGAAATTTTCTTTTTTTCTTTTTTTGCTGGTATGTACTTCTGTGCACATAAGGAAGTCATCCCCTGGACTTGAGTGTCAGGTGGTCATGAGCCACCAAGTGGGAACTGAACCCAGGTTCTCTGTAAGCTCTTAACCACTGAGCCACCCCTTCAGGTCCCCGGGGATTTTTCTCTTAGATTTGACTGTCTCCAGTTCCCCAAACATTTTATAGTTCTTTGATAAATATCTGTTGACTGAATATCTGAATGTAGGAGGGAGAAGTTTTGGCGACACTCTGGAGCAGACACCAAGCAGCAGGTTCTAAGGATTCCAGTCAAGCTTTGGTGACAGCGCCAGGGCTAAGGTGGGATGGATGGGCAGGACGGATGTGAGCTGACTGCAGGTGAACAGCCTGCTCTTCCTCCCTGCTCAGGATTCCCAGCAGCTCCCCGTGGTAATGTACTGGGGGCACAGGTCCTGTGGTGATTGTACACTGTCTCCACACTCACACAGTACCAGTGCATTGCACATATGGGACATCAGATGGTCTTCAGAGCAGTGACCTCCGAGGGAACTGAAGGCAGGAAGGTTTGTGGTACAGGAAGCCTGCAGCAGTAGATGGTAGGGAGCAGTAAGGAGCTGAGGAGAGCTAGGTTGCCTAGTGTGGCTGAAGCTCTAACCACAGGCCCAAGGGGCTGAGGAAATGCACGGTTGCAACCAGCTGGCACTCTGGAGGACAGTTTCCCCGCCCCTGAACTTCTGCCACACCCTGTGCTCCCAACCACCCTCTCTTTGCACCATGGATTGATTGGTTACTTTCCTTGTTGCTGAAGAACTTGCCTGACAAGAAGCAACTTGAGGCAGGAATTGGTTTATTCTGGCCTATGGTCCATCATGACAGGGAAGCCACAGTATGTTAGCCGAGCACATCTGGGTGGATGAGAAAGCGGAACGGCCTTCTCATTCTACTTCTCACATTGAGTGTGTCTCTCCATCCCCAGTTAAATCTTTCTGGAAATTCTCTCACACTCAGGTTGACAGGGGAGGCTGATTGTCATACATCACAGTGGGAAAGATTTCCCATGCTGATATTCCCATGTTGCTCCACGTAGAACTTCTACTCAGCCTTGGGAATCCCAGTCAGCCCTTTTGCTACTTACTGTGAGAGTCTCTTTGTCCCTCTGTGGTTTTGCAGCCTTGGTGACAGTCCCTCTCCGTGCATATACATCGATTGCATCTACATCTGAATTTCCCCAGTAACAGTTGTGTCTTTCCGTCCGCACAGTGCAGTTCATGTCACTGATTGCAAAAGGAGAAAATAGAGAACATAGTTAAGATATCATCCACAGGTTTTCTAAAAGCCAAAGAGTAGTTAGAAAAATTAAATGTGCTGCCAACAATAACATACACACAGCAACAACACCACATAACACACAGACACATACACACACCACAAACACAGACATGCACAAAACACACAGAAAGAGAGACACACACAACACACTATATATACACAGAGAAACTTACCATACACACACAACACACAGAGACACATACACATACATACCACACACAGATACACAGAGAACACACATATACACATACTACACAATACACACACATAACACATATACATCACTCAGATACATACAACACACATACACAAAAAACAGACACAAACACACACACTACACATGCACAAATACACACCCCCCCATATACCAGCATACACACCAGGCATACACACAGAGTAATAAAAAAAATGAGATGACGTTTAAAAGAAAGGGGAAACTGTAAATCATCTGAAGTGAGTCTCATTCCATTTAACTGTAGTGATTATTTTAAAAATTATGTGCCTGTGTGTGTGTGTGTGTGTGTGTGTGTGTGTATGGTATGCATAGGCTTCGGTATGCATGTGAAGGTCAGAAACCAACTTAGAACACCAGCTTTCATTGAGGCTCCTGGGAATGCGACTCAGGTCAGCAACTTTGGCGTCCAGGATTTGGCCACCTTGCTGGTCCATCTTCTCCTCTCTACTCTTCTCTTCTCCTCTCTTCTCCTCTCCTCTCCTCTCCTCTCCTCTCCTCTCCTCTCCTCTCCTCTCTTCTCTTCTCTTCTCTTCTCTCTTTCTTCTCTCTTCCCTCCTCTCCTCCCCCTTCCCCTTTCTTCCTTCCTTTCCCTTCTTCTTCTTCATCAACGTCAGTCATCCTCCTCCTCTTCCTCCTCCTCCTCTTCCTCCTCCTCCTCCTCCTTCCTCTTTCTCCTTTCTTAGAAATTGGTAAAATTTCATCAAAGTCAGAATCATGTCCTCTGGTGCAAATCCATTATCAACATTTTTTCCAAACATTAAATTATATTTGTTTTGTTCGTTAAATTTTATTTCTAGTAAGCAAGGAAAACTCAAACTCATTGAAATTAGTTCATTTTAGTTATATATATATATATATACTCACACAGATAATACTTGAGGTAAATGAATAGTACTTCTGATATGATTACTGGTTTTATATATTTTTATTCTCCAATTATAGAGCACTCTAATAGTGCTTTTAAAAAATCCTATGTAAGTTTATAGGCCCTCATAAAATGGGGAATTCTCTATTTTTAAATTTGTTTTTTTTTGTTTGTTTGAGGGAAGGTCACACTCTGTAACTCAGGTTGACTCATTACTATGTTGACTAGGTGGGCCTCAGACTTGCAGCAATCCCCCTGCTTCAGCCTCCCAAGTGCTGGGATTACTATGGTCCTGAGCGACAGAAGTCTGTATTTAAAATTTCTCTGCACAAAACAGATAAAAAGGGAAGAGGCAAATGCAGGGCTTTTGCTTAAATCATTTTGCTGTGCTTTAAACCATTTTGGGGTTCACTCCTGGGCAGGAGCCTGGCAAGAGCTAAGGCTGTCAGACGGGATTCTGGGAAAGGCTGCTGATTAGAAGTGGGGCTTTGGCAGAGTCTAAGTGGCAAAGTCTCAGATAGTAACAGGCCCTAAAAATATCAGCTGCAAACCTAGCACAGCCAAGCCCTCCCATGTGGGAGGTATCATGGGAATATATTGATGGCCTTAAAAAAAAAAAAAAAAAAAAACCCAGGCACAGGAGATCCAGTCACATAGGGGTGCTCCCATTTCTACAGAGGACTGTACTGTAAGGCATCAATCCATATTGGCAGGGTCCCCTAAGCGGAAAGCCCAGCTCAGTAGATGTGCGTGAGGCATTTTCTGGTTGCCAGTGTTTTCCTCATCCTCCTACTCTGCTCATGTTTAATGTGCACCTACTACAGGGTGGGCATTGTTCTGGCTCTGTCAGAAGAGATCAAAAGCCAAACGGAGACCATGTTCCCCGTCCCCACAGTCCAGGAGGAAGACAGCAAGCAAATACAGACTAAACATCGTATTGAGTCCGTGTTGTAATCTGCTAGGAAGTGCCGAGTGGAGAGAGCAGGACAACGTGTGGAAGCTTGAGAGTGCTGAGGAGAGGCAGAGCCGAGGAAGCTGCCCAAGGTAGGGTTGTACAGGAATGGTCAGGGTCTCTGTTATGAAACCAGGATAGTGAAGAGAGACTGGGGACAGGCAGTAAGCAGGCCCAGAACATTCCAGGAAAAGCAGGAACAGAGAGAGACCCAGACCTGGGGACTGAGAAGCTCAACCAGTGTGGCTGCTGCCACAGAGAAGGACCTGTGGATCCCCATTTCGGCATATACGTTCTGAAGAGCTAGAAGGCTCTACTCAAGACTGAAGGGTTTGCTTGCCTGCCGTGCTGTAAGTAGACGAGTGTTGGACAGGGCAGGATTAGGATGCTGAGGTCATTCTTAGTCTCCAGGCTTGGGACACGTGGTAGGGATGAACACAGACGTGGGAGAACAGAAGGTGGACTTGGCATGGTCATCAGTGGGGCTGGGGCTTAGCATGGTCTGAGGTGCTGGCCTGAAGTTATGGAATAACACAGTTGTCAGCTAGTGCAGACTTTAGGTGTGGTGGGTTTGCTGTGGGTATCGACAGTTCATTCTGAACATGAGGGAGTGTGAGACATCTATTTATTAGACATCGGGAGGAGCTGCTGAGTACATCCTAGGCCTGTGTGTTCCCCAAGGTCACCATAGCGTGCATCTCAACAGTGACTCCTCGTCTTACTGTGACAGAGATCAAACGTTCCGGAATCAGGATGTCAGCAGCCCTATATTCCTTCCAGAAGGTCCAGGGATATTTTCCTTGCTCTTTTTCATCTGCCGAGGCCGCCATATTTCTCAGCCTGGCTCCAGTATCAGCTACTAGGTACAGTGACAAAACATACTCAACAGAGGCAGCTTTGGCTCAGGGCTCCATGCCACCAGCCGTCACTTCTGAGGTGGCAGGAGCTGGACGTAGCTGCAGTAAAAGAAAAACAAAACAGAACAGAGGTGGTGCACACTTGTGCTCAGTTTATCCTTTGGACTCAGCCCAGGATCTCAGCGCACAGGATGATGCCACCCACAGTTGAGATGTATCGTCTCACTTCAGGGAACCCCCAACTGAGATAATTCCTCTCTGGCAAGCCTGAAGGCTAATCTAATACAAATCATCTGTCAGAGGCATGTCTATAGGCTTTCTTCCTAGGTGACTATAGATCAAATCAAGTTGACAGCCGGTGTTTAACTGCCTCGGGCTGTTTCTTCCATAGTCAAAGTGTGTCAGACTCTCTCTGCCTTGTGACTACACTCCCCTCTCTGACTCTGGCCTTACCTTCCTCTCAAAAGAAATCCTCCTAATTTCTTGAGGTCATATGGATAATCCAGCTCATCTTTGAAGTTGCTAGAGTCTGCAGTTCTGCGGGGATAGTATATACCTGCAATCCCAGTACACAGAGATTGGGGGCATGAGGATCAGGAGTTCAAGGCCAACCTCAGCTACATGAGCTTCTGCCTTGGAAAAAAGGATAATTAAGAGGGATCTTAGTGGTCTCCTGTCATAGGACAGGGTAAAGCTGGACAAGGAATCCAGGGACTCAGATTCACCTCATTGTTAGCCTTCTCCTGTCCCCACCTTACCTCTACCTCCAGACCCCAGCCGACTAACTAACGCATCCTAGAGAAAAAGACAGAACTTCTTTTTCTCCCTCCTACATAAAAATCCCACAGTAGGTAGAATTTTAGAATGATCCTTCAAGCTTTATTTCTTCCCAACTTCTGGGTTGAGATTTCTCTTTTGGACTCATCTGGTTCCCCTCCCCCATTTTGGAATATCACAAGGCAAACTCCACATATCATATGGACTTTCCTGTAAATAGTTTAATACTACAAAGATTAAAAAACAAAACTAGCATCACAATGCCATTATAGTAGTAAAAACTTTAACACGAATCCATTGCAGGCTCAGTATTCAAATTTACCAGTTGTCTCAGAAATGTCTGGACAGGATCCAATATTCCCTTGTGTAATGCGTCCTTGGATTATTATTACTCTAGAGCTTTTAGCCACTGTCTTCACTTCTTTTCTGTTATTTTGACAAAAATATTCCGACAAATGCATGTTAAGGGTAGAAAAGATTTCTTGTAGCTTATGACCATGGTCCATCATATCAAGGAAGCTGAAGTTACAGGCATCAGGAACTCAGGCATCTTGTGATATCCTCAGACAGCAGCAGCAGAAGGGGTTGCTCAGCTAGCTTTCTCCACTCTTACACTTCTGGATTTCCTGCTTGGGGAATGGTGCCGCCCTCGGTGGGCATGTCCTCTATCTTAATTATCACAATTAAGACAGTTCCTTGTAGGCACCCTGGAAGGAATCTAGATGGTCCCTTGTTAAGACCCTGCTCTCAGGTGATTCTACATTGTGTTTTGTGGACAACCTGAACTGTCAGAGCACCCAGGCCCTCTGTTCTGTCCCTCCTACCTCCCCATGGTGGCCATGTTGCCTCTTTATGCGACTGGCTCTCACTCCTGTCACACTTTCTCTTCTCAAATTCTCTAACTCTACGTACCACTGTGGAGTACTGCAGGTCCCCAAGTCCCTGGAGTCATTCTGAAAGCAGCAGTTGTGGTTTTAGGGGTATTTGTTTATGAACACCACAGAGTCATGCATAACAGGTACAATGCTGGCTTTCCTCTATCTCCAGCTTTCACTCTCCAGAGTGAACAAGCAGTCACGTTTCTTCCCATCCCACAGCCCTCACTGTTTCTAGCTTCGGTCCTAGATTTTCAAATGCCGGTTTGCTTCCGGTGGGGGCTTCCCTCCATAGGTTCCCTCCGACCTTGCCAGGACACACAACTTGGTGAGGTGGAATAAGAACTTCCCTCTTCGTGGTTGGCTGTGTTCAACTTTTGACCTATCCGCATGTGGCTTGGAGGTCAGAGTTCGGAATATTCTCGGAGCTGGGGGCGAGGGGGTGAGAGGAATGGGGTCTTGAAAAGACTGAGGAGGCTGCAGACCCTCACATTTAGAAAGGTCACAGCCATTTCTGCTGCTCCTTGAGTACCACAGGGGAAACTTGGAAGTAGGTACTGTGCATCTCTTTACATGATACTGACCATGCAGTTGCGACTCTGTGTGTATGTACACGTGCATGTGTGCACACTTACTGTGCTCATGTGCATGCAGGAGCGCACACCCATACCCGGGCATGAGTGTGGAAAGGCAGGGTCAGACGTACTCCTTGCTGGCTTTTCATGTTGATTTAGGGATGAAGTCTCTCATCGAACCTGACCGAGGCTCAGTATTTCCGTGAGGTCGCCGAGACCCTGGGCTCTCTACTCATTTCTGTCCCCTCAGCGCCGTCCTTGCGGTCCTTCAGGCCTTGGTTTTTACACAGGCGCTAGTGATTTGAATTCAGGCTGTCATGCTTGCATATAAATATTTCACCCCACCGAAAGATGTCCCCAGCCTGAAAGATGGCCTTTTGCTTGCACTGTGCCAAGAATTGGAATCAGGGCCTCACAGCTCCTAGGTAGGTGTTCTACCTGAGTCACACTCCCAGCCTTCTTCCTCTTCACACCTCCAACACTTCTTTTCTGCTGTCATGCCTCTTCCTTTATCATGACTTTCAAAGGAGCCAGGGTAACCGAGTGCTTCATTTCCGGTCAGTCTCACAAAAGATCCTGGGTAGGGAGTGAATCGAGTGTTTGGAGTTTAAGTGCTGGTTCTAGCTTCTGTGCCAAGGACCGCTCGTTTTTTACCTGTGTTAAATGGGCCCTAAGATGTTTTAGATCGTAGAGCCATGGCCAAGGTCGAGTGAATCAGTAAGGCTGCAGAGCCTTCTTTTAGGCTGGACTCTAGTCAAGACAACTTTGGCGCCTAGACTTTGAGGCTGCGACAGTTGTGGGGACCATTCACCTGGTTGTCCCAAAGCTCCCGGGCTGGCTGGGAGCCTGGACATAGAAGACTGACCCCGCTGCTGGCTCAGGCTATAGCCTCTAGAGTGAGAGGGACTTGGTGCAGAGCTGTGGGGTTACATTTGGGAAGGACATCTCTTCCCTCATCCCTCGATCCCATGTGTAAGGTGTGAGGGCTGCTAGGAGGCAGCACACATATTAATCGCAGGCAGCTATGCATACCAGCAGAACCGTGCCTTTGATATCACAGGCAGCTATGCATACCAGCAGAACCGTGCCTTTGATATCACAGGCAGCTATGCGTACCAGCAGAACCGTGCCTTTGATTTCTCGACTGTTTCTGCTGTTTTCAGATAATATTTTTTTCCTATTTGATATGCTTTTGTATTCTCTTTTTTTTTTTTTTCTCTTTAGAATGGCTAGACCACAAGCCTGGCAAGTTCCTTGTACTCTAGAAGAGTCTAATAGATGTCTGGCACCCCACACTCTGCTACAAGCAGACAAGAACTGCTACTATGAGCTTGGTGGTTATTTACACTTATCTACTGGTCACTACAGTATCTTCACTGTGCCCTTTTGGATTTCGTGACTCAGAGCTGGAGAGGAGATCTGATCATTCAGGTCTGCCTACGCTGCTACTTTCTCTACTACGGTCAGGCGCCCTTCTCCCTAGAGAATGTTTTCCCCTGTCCTAAATCTTCCAACTCCTTCCTCATAGGACCATCTAGCACACATCTGTGTCCATGAGAAAGAATCTCACTTTCCTGCCTCCCTGGCAGCTTGGTGAGGCTGTGTAATTCATTCCGCAAGTGAACTGTGTCTTCCAGGGGCTGTGATAACCAAAAGCTCGTGTATAAGTCTGGCTTTCCTTATCAACAGAAGCGGTCACAGGTTTAGGACAGGATATCTGTACACAAACAGAGTGTCTGTTGGCCTGACTGAGGTATTGCACAAAGACAATTTCCTTGGGGAGTAATCTGGCCCACAGTATACCTGGTGCCACTGAGAAATAAACTTTGCTGATACGAAATCCATAAGCCTGGAAATAATTTGCAAGCACGGCACAGTTTAGTCTATTCCCAGTATCACACATTCCATCTCAAAAGTCTCTCAGCCTAGTCTCTGAGTTCTAAGCCTTCCTGGTATTGGACAGTAAATCTGGAAAATTTTCAGTGTGTCTACATTTCAGGTTTTAAGATTATATATACAAGTATATATACACTGTATGTGAAGCTTGGAATGTGGAGGAATTCTATCTGGGTGGTTGTCTAGTTTGAGTTTTAGATATTAACTTACACCTATAAATTGATTATGCTTACTGCAGATGATCTAGATGTTACTTAAATATACCTTGAGATTTCACTTTAGAGAACATGAAGCAACTGAATGAAAAATCAGGAGCTGAAAGGAAAATCATTGGTATCAGGAATGGGAAAAATACAAGAGCTGGTGCTCAACTGAGGGACAGTTGGAGAGGTCCGGTATGAAAGATTACTTGGCAGAATAGCTGTTAAACAGGACCTTCGTGAGATGGGAGGAGGATTTATACCTTTTTATATCAGAGTAACATAGTATTAATTCATGGCTGCTTCAAATGAGCTGATAATATTACATGTGCATGTGTGTGTCCATCTGTCCATGCAGAGTCTAGAATAACACCTCGAGTTTCTTTTCTCAGATGCCACCCTGGTTTTGACATAGTCTCCCACTGGCCTCTGTCCTAGCTACTTTTTTTACAGCTGTAACAAGACCCAATCAGAAAGTTATAGAAGAGTTTACTGGGGGCTCACGGTTCCAGAGACTTAGCAGGGACTGATACCCCAAGTTATCCCTTAATACATGTGTGTCATAGTTATGAACATCAAACAAACACACACATACAGGATGAATATCATATATACATTGAAGGAAATATAATTGTCTTTTAAACTCTTAGGGCCATAGGATTGTACTCAAATGTAGAGATGGCACATTTGTAAAGTCATACAGAAAATAACCTTTTCACTATTCAAAAGTGTCAGGACCATTTTGTTTTTTCAGTCAGATGACAGTTCCTGCTTCAAAATTTTTCCAAGAAATATCAGAATAATGATTATTTATCCACCCCAAGCTCATATTTGACCAGAGATGAGCATTGCTAACCTAGCAGCGTTTATGAGTGTGAAAGCTTCATCTGAGTCTTCAGGTGAATCCCAAACAACAGGAGCCGAGGTTATCCCAAACAACAGGAGCCCGGGCTATCCAAAAAGCTGTTGTCTGTATGTGGGATACATTCTTCTCACTGGGCTGCCTTGTCTGGCTTCAGTGGGAGAGGAAGTGCCTAGCCTCTCAAAGACTTAATGTGCCGGTGTAGGGGGATCCTCGGGTGCTCCAGCCACTCAGGAGAAGGAGAGGGTGAATGGGGAAGACTTTGGGGAGAGAGGGTGGCTGAGAGGGGCCAGTGAGGGGCGCGTAAAGTAAATAAATAAAATAAGCAAAGAATGCAGAAGCTTACATGAAAATGCTCCGTAGCTGAATGATTTCTTTTTCTTTTGACCAGGATTTCTTTTTCCCCCCATAAACTTGTTTTATTTTCATGTATGTGTACACATGTATGTGCTGGGGTAGCAGAGGCCAGCAGAAGACATTACGCACCTTGGAGCTGGGGTTTCAGGTAGTTGTGAGCTCCACAATGCTGACTATGATTTTCTGCAAGAGCGGCAGAAGTATTCTGAACCACAGAGCCATCTCCCCAGCCCTGTAGCTGACATCTTAAAGTGATTTGTCTTCATATTCAGGAGGGATGTGGCTGTTGGCTCCACTGAAGCGGGCGGGGGAGGGGCAGGGCTGTGGGAGCCTCAGTCATAAGTGTCTTTGTATCACGTTGTATCACCACGTTCTATACACTTCACGGTGAGTGAGCCACTTTCTGTGTAGCATCATGTCCTTCCCACCAGAACTACCCAAAGAACTGCCCTCCCCTTATCTTAGTGTTGATGCTTCTGCTTCTTTTAAAGACACACTCCCTATGTCACCTCAAACTTGGGATGCGGGCTCAGCGGTTAAGAGCCCCGACTGCTCTTCCAGAGGTCCTGAGTTCAACTCCCAGCTACCACATGGTGGCTCACACCCATCTGTAATGGGATCCGATGCCCTCTTCTGGTGTGTCTGAAGACAGCTGCAGTGTAGTCATATATATTAAATAAATAAATAAATAAATAAATCTTAAAAAAAAAAATCCTTGGGGTGCTCTGGCGTCCAAGTGGTGTATTCACAGCTCTGTGCCACACACACCTGAATGCCCAGCTTGATGGTGGTGGCTGGTGTGAGGTGCTCGTACCGGAGAAGATTCATCGTGTCCCCATTTGTTCTAGAAGGGCTTCTACTCTGCCTATTCTTTGAACTACTCTTAGCAGCCGAGTCGCCGCTCAACTGTCAAAACTCTGAGCCGATAAGCCTAAGATGCATGTGCAGATGACGGCTTTGAAATCGGTACGGCAAGCTCATAGGATGACCGCAAGGCTTAAAGGGGAAGGTTTTGTTGTTGTTGGTTTCCCCCCCACCCCCGTATTTCTTTAACTTCTCAAAATTACAAGTTAAGCATTAACCATTGAGCAATGAACTTGCGGACTTTCATGTACCCTTTCCTGGCTTCCCACGTGATAACATCTTATTAAACCACAGCACAATTATGGAAACCAGGAAAGGAACATTGCTAAAATACTAAGAACTAATCTGCAGATCTGAGGGAAACGTATCCAATTAGCTACTAATGGCTTTCCGTGATTCTTTCTGGCTACAGTTACCATGGTGTTAGCTAAATGGGCCTTTCAATTTCTATGGTTTCTTTACATGTATGGACTGGAATTCCCATCTAAGGACAAATAGCCTCTCCTGAGTTCTTATTTCACCCATCCCCTGATTTACTTGTATCCATATGACCTCATGGAGATCTGTTTTATCCTATATGTTAGAACCCATTACTGCTGTGTGTATTACGCTGCCCCAATTGGTGCATCGTTGGCTATTCAGAGCCTCCGTCACACCACAAAGCACTTCTTTAATTCTTCAGGTCATTTCTGCTTCCCCTGCCTCTGCCTCGAAGTCAGCTGTTTTTCACCGCTGCCCCCATTTCCGTACTAGTTCAATGGTAGGCTTATAACACTATTTATAATCTTGGAAAATTAATGTTTCCAATATGGGAGTCTTCGCCTAGAAGATATTAGATATTTTATCTACTACCTCTCATATGGATTATTACTTATAAGTCCACTGATTTATCAACCTGCAACAAGCCTATGCCATTTTATTATATAGGGTAAAAGAAGTTGCAGGGGGGAGGGCATGTAATTAGGATTTCTGCAGAACAATCTACCATTTTGCTCTCTTGGTTTTTATTTATATCTAGTACCTAACGCAAAAGTGCATCTTTTATGCTTTTTACTGGTTTTAGGTTTGTGTGTGTGTTTCAGTTCAAATGCTCAGGGCTTATGACAAAGGAGTTTCTTGTCTGATTACAGATTGTCATTTCTAATATATGGTGGGGAGAGCCTACTGAATGGGGACAAGAAGCAAGCAGGGTTTTCAGTTGAATGAAGCTAAGCCAGAGGCCACCCTGCCCCTGGCTGTGGTTTTGTGAATGCTCACATTCCTCTCCGCTTTGTATTTATTCGCCTTTTTTGTCTTTTTGGTTAAATTAAGTGGACTTGATTTAGGTTTTCTATAGCTCGCAAACATTCCCGTTCTCCAGTTCATCCCACTGTGTTGGTTTGTGGGTTGTAGGTTTTTTGTTTGTCTGTTTGTTTTTCTGCCTGTATCCCCCACTTGTTTTCGGGCTGAAGTTAATTGCCTGTCTGTTTTCCCATTGTGCCCCTGAGACTGTGTTCAGCTCTTCCTGCCTTTCTGATCTCTGCATGGGGGAACAGGATCCCAGCATGTCTCTTTAAACTGAACTCAGAGGCCCAGAGCTGGTCTAAGCTGTGAATTTTATTTAATGAACAAGTGGATATTTTGGTTTTGTTTGTTTATTCTACTTAGTGCGGACTGAGTTTCCACTCTTGTGGGAACTAAGTCAAGTCTCTTTTTCTGGGTCATCCATCTGGATTCTTGGCTGAGGATTTCCCCCACGTCTAGGGCAAGGAAGCAGAGGTCAGCTTTTTCACCTAGAGGCTCTACTTGGGGGAGACCTGCTTGGAACTTTCTTAGTCTTGGAGACAAAGGCTGTGGGTAGAAGAGGTTTCCAGCAGCAGTAACTATAGGAGGGTCTCACAGCATCCTCAGATGGCCAAGAATTGATCATCATGTGTGTAACATATGCATGTTGGGAACACGTGTGCACATGGGGGCCAAAGGGCTGTTTTGTGGAGTTTGTTCTCCACTTCAGTGTTCATTTGGGTTGTCAGGCTTGTGTGACAAGCGTTTTTATCCCCTGAGCCAGAACCCAGGCAAGAACAGTAATTAAAGACAAGGTAATCCGTGTCCTGAATATGCAAAACCAATCTGAACTGCCCAGAAAATGATGCTTGTGGAAACGTGAGTGTAGGTTTCCAGGTGCTGAGGTAAAAGGGTCGCCCTTAGGGACATCTGTGCAGACCCAAGATAAGGGTTGTAGCCCAAGTAAGTACTCAGTGCTTAGAAGTTTGTGAAGCCAAGTAGCTGAAGCTGGAAAACTCATTTGTGTGTGTGTTTTTTTGTTTGTTTGTTTTGTTTGGATTTGTTTTTCAATTTCCCCTCCTCAATTCAGGAAGGAAAATCTTTCACTCTCTTGTGTGACATGGTCCCGTGTGGTAGCATGTCCCCCTTGCCATATTCTACTGATTTAAAAGAAGCCACATTCGAGATCATACACAATGATCCTGGTTCTGCAGAGGACAAAGCATGTTTGGGTCTGTTTTCTGTGTGCCTTAAAAGTTTCGGTTGAAAGCATTTTCCTTTAGCAATGTCCGTGGGCTTGTATACCATCAACAGACCAGCACCAGAAATTGAATTATATTTTAAAGTTGTAACTACATTTATTTTTCAGTATGATTGCTTGCATTTTCTGGAGGTTGAATTGCTTACTGGTATTCATAAAATGAATTTCCAGATATCTTAAAATTCTCAGTGTTTGTCTGTCTCTGTCTGTCTGTCTCTGTGTGGGTGTTGGTAGGACAGTAGTGCTTCTGAGTTGGTTGCATTGGAAATCTGGAGTGAATGTTGTTCAAACAATATAGAATCCCTACTGTAGTAGAACTCAAAGCCCGAGAAGTCCATGCATTGGCTGTTCCAGATGTTTATTTTATTCTAGCACCTGGCCTCATACTATATAACACACACACACACACACACACACACACACACACACACACCGAGTAGGAGGGGGAACTCCCCTCACCTAAAACTCACAGAAAAATGTTACAATATCCTGGAAAATTATTTTGTGAATATTGATGTTTATGAATACTGCTAAGTTTAAATTTAACATTTACCTGATGGGCAATTATGGCACAGTATCCATTTGGAGTGTACATTAAGGGCTCTAACTAGAAAAAAATGTTAACAGCTTTGAACACTTTTTTGTTTTTAATTTCAGGGAGGATGTTTTCATAGTTTAAGACTTTAACATTGTATCTGCTAACGATCTTCCCCAACTTGCACGTCTTAATAGTCTGAGTGTGGTGATTTACAAGCATCAGTTGTGAGTCAATGAGGTGTGTTAAAGGTCACACTTACAAGGGTCCTGTAAAAAAAATCACTTGGTTAAGGGTCGGGGAGGTGGCTCAAGTGGTTAAATGGTTTGCTGTACAAGTGTGAGAACCTGGGGTTGATCCCATAGAACTGGGATCAACTGGAAAAACAAGGTGTGGTCCATGCACTTCTGTAATGCTGGGGATGTGGAGGGGACAGGGGCATCTCTGGAGCTTGCTGACTAGACAGTGGAATTCACTGTTCAAGACAGTCTCTGAGGAAAGAAAGAAAAACAGAGAGAGAGGCTGGGGAAGACACTGGGTGTCAATTTGTGTAACACACACACACACACACACACACACACACACACACCCCAGCCACAGCCATTTAATTAGTCCTCTCTTCACCTGTGACAGCTTTGCTTTATCTGGTATACATGATATTTTTAAGCACCAGGTCTGGTTTGAAGTTTCTAGAGCCACATCATTGGAACATTGCACAAAGGTGATTTCTCCTTCATATTCACCGAAATTTGATGTTTTTAGAAAAGTTTTCAAGGTATTAAAAATGTCAAAATTGGGGGTGGGGGGGGGGTGTCGGGAACCTCCATTGCTGCTGTTTGAACTTTGGGCACAAGATGGCGCCGAAGTCACATCAATTAAACACACCGCCAGGAACTTGATGTTGGTATTGAACAGCTTCTATTGAAAACAGAAAACCCAGTGTCTCCCGTGTGAGCCTTTCTCTCTTGTCACATTCTGTAGAACTGAGGAAGAACTCTTACATTAATTTTTGTTTTTAACGACTTAATGTTTATTTATCCTCCAATCTATTAAAACTGTGACTTCACTGCTTTGTTAAATAAAAATCCCTTTCCTCTTGGGATAAACTGTTTTCAGAAGACAATTGATTCTTAAGTACATTAAGTCTTACTAAGTGGACATTTGTTTTCAATTTAGGGGAGGAAAAGTCTATGTTCTAGTCTGCGAACAATTTTTAAAAAAAAAAAAGTTTTTAGGAACGTTTAGAGTTGCTGTGTTCAGCCAGTACAGTATAATTGCTTTTCTGGAAGGAGATATGTCAGAGAAAGCCAATGTCCTTGGCTAAACTGAATCCTTCTAAATTGATGTCCGGCAGGATTAGAGCAGACGTATATATCCCAAGGTTGTGGTCTTTATTTTGGCTGGGAACTCGGAGCATCTGCGCACTTGATGTCTTCTTGCTGGATTAGTCTTTGTGGGATGGGATTTACAGTCCAAGGCTGAGTTTCTTAATTACCTTTGAGTTATATAACGCCCAGGGGACGGCCAGGACAGGAGGCTGCGGTATCACACTTGGCTCTCGGGGACATTGCCTTGGAAGGTCTTCTCACGCTTTTTCTAGATGACGTATTTTGCAAATCATAAGATTTTCTTTCTGTTCCTGAAAAAGCGAGTTTGCTAAATGTATTGATTGAAAGAAGAAGAAGAAGAAGAAGAAGAAGAAGAAGAAGAAGAAGAAGAAGAAGAAGAAGAAAAAGAAAAAAACCCTAAACGTAAGTTTATAATAAAAACCAGAAGTTCGCCGAACTTCCCTCTGAATAACTTTATTAAGTTTTACATTGATCACCACGTACCTGGTCCCGATGAGAAACTTGTTTCTAGCACTCAACTTTTTTGTTCAAAATGTCTTTCCGTTGAAAGAGACAGGATTCGCTGTTTTTTAAACTTAAGCTGAAACTTATTTGAAAGCAAAAATCTCGTGGCAGATACAATTCTCCTTAAAACTGTGTGGCACAGAAGCAAACATCCAAACCTTGGGTGGCAGAGGCTTCCCAGGACAAACTTTTAGAATCTGGGATTGCCCTTGTGAGAGTGGTAACAGTTTGCTTTTGTGGGGGCGGTTGGAATGGAAAGCTAGGCTTTGATATTTGAATCCCAATTTTAAGGCCATGTAACGTGCCATATGTATATAACACAACACTACACATACCATACCACACAGAACACACACTCACACATACCACACAGAACACACACTCACACATACCACACAGAACACACACTCACACATACCACACAGAACACACACTCACACATACCACACAGAACACACACTCACACATACCACACAGAACACACACTCACACATACCACACAGAACACACACTCACACATACCATACCACACAGAACACACACTCACACATACCATACCACACAGAACACACACTCACACATACCATACATACACCACACCACACACACCATACCACACAGATCACACACACAGGACAAAACACACTCATTACACACCACACTGCACATTCTATACCTCAAAAACACACACACACACAACACACCCATCACACACCACACTGTACATACTATACATAACTCACTACACGTACCACACCACCCACACCTCACACACCACACACATACACACACACACACACACACACCCCACATACAACACATACACCACATACACATATACCACACATACACACACACATACCACACCACATACACCATACACAACACACACAACACATACAACACACACTGCACCACATACACCATACACAACACAAACACAACACACTTACCACTCACAACACAACACATACACCACATCACGCTATACACCACACACACACACATAACACACACCACACCACACACATACCACACCACACGCAACACACATAACACACCACATGTATACACCATACTTCAATACATACCACAACACACACACACAAACACTACACCATACACCACACACACCACATCTCAATACACACCACACCACACATACTACACATATCACACCTCAATAGACACCCCACCACACACACCCCACATACATGCCACACCACACACACATACCACACCACACACACACACCACACTACACACACACACCGCACACAGCCCACCACATCCACCACACACAACACTCATCTACATAAAGTGAAAACTGTACATAAGAAAATAAAGTATATTCTCGTGGTTTCATGCTCTTTCTTTAGACATGGTCTTTGTTCTGGTGAGTTTTCTGGAGAAGGAGATTCAGCTGGCCCTCTGCTGTGGTGGGTTCTAAGGCACATAAAGTCTGACAACATGTCTGTTCCTCAGAAACTCAGCGTTGGGAAATCAGTGTCTTAACAGCCTGCTGTCGGGAGGCCATGGAAACAGTCTATTCATTTGTTTATAACATTTCTTACCTGAGGCATATGAGCGCCGTGTGGTGCAGTGTGTCTGTCTGTTGCACGCATGTGCATGTTTGAATGCATGGACTTGTGCTGCACAGGTGTGGGAAAGCCAGAGGAAGAGACTGTTTTCTTCTACGGCTCTCCCTGGTGTCACCATGAGACAGGCTGTTATGGAACTGGAAGCTCACTATTTAGGCTCAGCTAACTGGCCAGTGAATTCCTGGGGCCTCCCAGCACTAGGCTTGCAGCCAGGCACAGTAGTTACAGGCAGACACTTTTGTGTGGGCACAGGAGATTTGAACTTAGAGACAGAGGCAGAGAGAGAGAGAGAGAGAGAGAGAGAGAGAGAGAGAGAGAGAGAGAGAGAGAGAGAGAGACAGAGGCAGGCAGAGAGAGACAGAGGCAGAGAGAGAGACAGAGGAAGAGAGAGAGAGAGACGAAGAGACAGAGATGGAGAGACAGGCAGAGAGAAAGAGACAGAGAAAGACAGACAGAGAGACAGAGACAGAGGCAGAGAGAGAGACGAAGAGACAGAGATGGTGAGACAGGCAGAGAGAAAGAGACAGAGAAAGACAGACAGAGGCAGAGAGAGAGACAGAGGAAGAGAGAGAGAGAGAGAGAGAGAGAGAGAGAGAGAGAGAGAGACAGAGGCAGGCAGAGAGAGACAGAGGCAGAGAGAGAGACAGAGGAAGAGAGAGAGAGAGACGAAGAGACAGAGATGGAGAGACAGGCAGAGAGAAAGAGACAGAGAAAGACACTACATGGTTTCCATATTGAATCCTCGGGCTAAAGTTCAAGGACAACCAGAAACAAAGGACCACATGGAACATCAAGGAAGGGTGGGTAGAGACAGTGTCGTACAACGTGCAGCCCTGTGCATGAAAAAGCTCAGCATTTGCTCTTCTCAGTTAATCTAAGACTGGTCAGAGTCCATTGTAGTCAGGCACTGGGTTTCAGGGTAGGCAGCTGGGGGTGGGCTCCCAGACTTGCCATCCTCCTGGTGTTGGCTGGAAAAGTCAGAGCCAAGTTTAGCGGTTTGAGCTTTTCATGACAAAGCTTCCCCTTCTCTTCCCAGGGTGGATATTCAGGTGCGAGTTGACTCTCATTTAGATGAGTTGTTTTTCAGCTTTTCTCGGGAAAGAAAGGGAGCCTGGACCTAACAGTGCAAATATCGGCCATTAGGCTTTCTCTGCGTGACATGCTGAGGCAGACAGCCGGTAATGATGTCTCGGTTGTCAATTTCACAAGAACACTGTTTGTGAAAAAGCATAAGGCAAGAAATCTCAGCTGGACCCCGAACGCTGTGCTAAGCGAGGCTGGCTTCTCTCAAGAGGCAAAGCTATCTGTAGTCATCTGGATTATCTAGAGGAACAAAATGACAGAAAGAACATATGTTGATTCCAGACCCAAGAGTGACCACTGCAGTGGGCACATTACGCTTTTTAAAATTGCCTGGAAGGGGCATAGTGAGGTTCTGGCTAAGAGGAGGAAAAAATTTCGTTTGCAGGGAAAAGTACCCTCACCGCTAAGCCCCCCACCCCAACCCCTCCCCACCTCACTGTATATTGCTCAAGGCTAGCCTCAAACTTTAGATCCTCCTGTCTCAGGTTCCTGAGTGCTAAGATTCGAGGTGTGTTCCACAACTCTTACAAAGCAAAACCATGAAAGGAAAACCCAGAGCTGGCAAAAAAAAAAAAAAAAAAAGGAACTTTCACAAATTCTTGTCACGTATATAGTTTTGAACCAGATTTGCATGCTTAGATATACATGTTCAAAACAGGTTAGTGGGAGGATCTTAATACCGCCAGAGACATTTGATTAGACTCTGTTGGAAGAAAAAAGACACTCACATCTATTCACAGTAGTTGTCAAGGGCCACCTTTGCTGAAAGATGCTGTTAATAAGAGCGACTATCCGGGAAGCGGGCAAGCACGGGTCTTACTCTCATGTAGTACACTCTGTAGGCTGAGGGATGAGGAAAGATGCATTGGCTGAGCATGGTGAAAACTCATAAAGGGCCCAGACGTTCAGGCAAGATCTCCAGTACGTGCTTGCTTAGCAGTAAAGAGTTCATGGGAACAGGAGAGAGAACGGAAAGGCTTTTCCCTCAGGTGATGGGCTGGCAGGAAAAACCTCTTCTCACTGCAGGGAGACATAGGTGTGTCTATTAATTTTCCGTTGCTGTGTGACAAATGACCCCCAAGTGTAACTGCTTATGAACCACTTACGGTTTCTGTGGGTCAGGAGTCCAGGAACACTGTAGGTGGGTTGTTAGGTTCCCAGATTGCAATCAAGGTCTCTGCCAGGACCTCAGTCATTGCTGGCTGGATACAGAGACCCTGCTTCCAAGATCACTAACGTAGTTGTTGGCTGGCTCCTGTCCTCTGTGAGTTGTTGGCCTGAGAACCGAGGCTTCTCACCAGCAGCTGTTTGGCCACCCTGCTTCTTGCTACGTGGGCCTCTCCGCGGGACAACGCACAGGAGTTCACAGCAAAGCAGCCAGCTTCTCTCTGGGACAGGACTAAAGGCAAGCAGGGCAGGCAAGATGGAAGTCTTTATCTGCTGGTAACCTGGTCTCCAAAGGTCTTAACTGACCACTCTGTATGCCTTTGGGTTTATATATGTACGTGTTTGCTGAAGAGTTCCACCTTCAGTTCTGATTTCCACAGACTGGCTGAGCAGAGATGCCCAGAGATCTTTCTGCTTCTGCCTCCCCCTCCCAGCATCATCGGCGTGCACACAGTTCTTGTTTCCATATGGGTACTGGGATGGAGTCCACACTCTCTCTCTTGTGTGGTAACTGTCTTACCTACTGAGCCTTTTCCCCAGGCCTATACAATCACTCTTGTTACATTTTATTCATTACCAGAGAGTCTTGGTCTGCATTCGGGTCACAGAAATGGGGATTCTTAGGTATCATCTCGAAAGACAAGGCTGGGATTGAATTAAAACGTGGTAAGAGGCACTTGAAGGCTGATGTCCTCTGTGAGGTGGGAGAAGATACTTTTGTGACTGACAATGAGGAGAGGCCCAGGTGTTGTATGGAATAAGAGGGAGTTCTTCGCAGACGTTTAAAAGTGGTTCATAGTTACAGGACATTTTGTAAAAGGGAGTCCATCAGTCTGGCAGTGTGGAATTTCCCAGTAGCCACCCCGCCCCGAAAGTGTGGACATGTCGTGTTTCAGACCCCAGTGTTTGCAGTTCTTCTTGGATTGATATCATCCAAGGACAGCCGTACAAGAGAACAGCCATAGGCAATGAGGCAGGGACCCTGCCTGGCAGCTGGTGGGAGGAAAAAGTCGTCAGGTCTTGGTGAGTGGGCTGGAGAAACCGAGCGTCTGCAAGTGTCATGGGGGGAAATGAGTCAACCAATCGACAATATGAAAGTTCACGATGCAAGAGAAAACATGATTCAATTTAAGGTGTTAAGGTGTCTCTGTGTGTGGGGGGCTCCGGGAGCACAGAGATATGGATTACCTAGGATGAGTCACCCACGTAAACACGGAAGTGACTCAGAATGAGGACGGGGGGATCAATGCTGAACGGCCTGAGGACTGAGGGAGCCCGTGGCAGGCTCAGAGAGAAGCACTTCCAGAAATCACGAACACTAGGTATTCTGTAGAAGCCTTCTATTGTAGAAGCCATACCAATCACAGGGTCAGAAACGGGCACCTCCTTTTCAATGGTTTGTGGAAGGCTCTTCCGGAAAATGGCTGCCAGGGTGAATAACAGATGTTGAAGCCATGGTTCAAAACCCGAGTTTCTGTCAATATTTTGAGGGTTTGGGTGATGTATTTTTACCATACACCATGGCAGGAAGTTATCTGATCCCTCCCTCAGCTATTGACGATACTGACTAAGTAAATGCCTCTAATTGGGCCAGATGTGTGAGATGTTTACAGCAAAGTCATCATCCCCATGACCACTGAAGCCCAGCAGATGACCTTATTCTGAGCTGATTTATTTGTTGGGACGGCAGGTGGCAGCATCCTGAGTATTGATTGGCCTTGGTGTGGTGACTGGAGGTGCATGTGGCCATGTGTGCATTTGGGGAGGTCAGAGGTCAGTATTAAGTGTCCTCTGTGGCTCTCCACGTTGGTTTTTGAGATAGGGTCTCTCACTGAGCTGGGCTACACTGGCTGGGTGGTCAGCTAGCTCCTGGGATCTGCTTCCCCCTGCTGGGAATTTAGCTGACAACAGCCCTGGCTTGGGGTGGTGGGGGTGGTGAGGTGGGCCCAAGTGACTGAGTATGCTGACAAAAGTATCCCTGTCTGCTCAGCAAACATTGCACACACTGGTCCTGTCTAGATATGTAGACGGCAAGTCCAACTAACAATGTAACAGGTTGTTTTAATGGTAAACATTTGGAAAGAGGAATACAGTTCACCCAATTTAAGTGTGATGCAGTACACACACACACACACACACACACACACACACACACACGCATCATGCAACACCCCCTTAATATGTATAATTGCATTTTTAAATATAAATTTTGAATAGGATTTTGAGAAGCGGTCCTAAGGCAGAACACGGCAATGCTCTCCAGAGATCTGGAGCAGAATCTTTTTGAAGATGGAATCTTAGCTTTATCTCCATGCAATTTTCACAGTGTTCATCTGAGCCTGAGCTCATAAATAAAAATTACAAGCCGCAGGAGAAAGAGGGGAAAAAATAAAAACAGAAATAGAAATTCAATTGCCATGCTTAGATAACCATTATCTGAGGAAAAATGGATAGCCCGGCTCAATGCCTGATACCTAAAAGACAGTTTGGACACTTAGTTAACACGGACACATCTATCAGTGTCTCCCGTATTGACTTACTCTGTTTCTGTAACTTATTGTTAAAGGAATGATCAGATATGGAGATTCAGAGATAGTTATCATAATGTTATTTACAACAGGAAAAGAACACTTAGAAATGACCTTGATCCCCCAGAAATGGGAGAGAGGGGAAGACACAGATACACAATAAAATATGTGTAACATTGTTCTTATTTCAGAAGTTTTATTGCCGTGAGATAAAATGATACAATCTCAGGGCATAGGAGCCAGACAAATTGCCTGACAAATAAGGCAATGTTCAGCATTTCGTTTATTTACATATTCATAGCTTTTGTGTTTATGGAAGTGTCCATCCCGATATGCATTCCCTGGTGCCTATATGCATGGAGACCTGAGGTCCACTCTTGCTCTCCACCCAAGTTTCTGAGACCAGGTCTTTCTTTCCCTGTGCGTAAACCTCACTCATTGCTTAGAATGATTGGGCAGTGAGTACCCAGGAACCTCCTATTTCTGTATGTTCAGGGATAGTTGTGACACCTGACTTTCTACATATGTGTGTGCTAGGGACACAAACTTGGAAGTTTCCTCTAAGACAGCAAGCATTTTACTAGAGACATCCCCTTTACGCTTACATTATTTGGATAAGTGAAAACACTTCATTTCTCTAAAATTCGTTGTAAATAAGTATTTGACAGTGGTAGACAGGACATAAAAAAAATCTTGACAGAATTTTACTGAAGGGTTCAGTTTTTTTAACAGAAAAAAAAAGGTCCTCAGAGAATTTAAGCATAAGGCATATAAATAATAGCTTTTGCAAATAGAATTTGGTTTCAAAGTCTGATGCACTTAAAGCACACAGACAATATTTGCATACTTTAATTAGAAAAAAAACCCCTGGCATACTGGGTCCTTCTATTTCAGATATAAAGATTTCACAGGGAATTCAGAAGTGAGTTAGGTTTCTGTCCCTGTCATTGAACGTAATTATGTGATGGCTCTTCTTGCTGTGGTAGTCACGAAATTGGCCACTTAGATAGCCATGAGTTCACTGCTGGTAGTGCACTTGGGCAGTAAAGAGCATTCCTTCGTGACACTTACATCTCTGAATTGAAATGAGTGAGCGAATCCCCCCCCCCAGCAGTGATTTCATTAATGAAAGCACTTGTCACATCTCGTGGTGCTGTGTCATAGAAATGCCTGCTGCCAGCCATCCTCAGACAGTCTTCTGTACCGAGAGAACCATCTACCGCAAGAAATGCCCCCCCCCCCCCCCCACTCTCGAGGTTGGTAGGAAACTGGCTTACGCTCTCTGGACCGATCTTAAGGTTGCCAGGTAACACAGTGGCACTCTTACAGTTTGCTTCATCACAGAAGCAAGGACCCTGGCAAGAACTTAGGAGCAGAGACCTTTGAACAGTATTCTGGATCCACAGACCACATCTGTATTCACTGGAAGGCAGATTTATTCTAAATACCAAGGCACCTGGAGTGCCTAGTGTTGATACTACACAGCTCAGTTTGGTCGATTCACCACCCAAAGACATTTGCCTGGAAGCTTAGCAATCACGTATTGATTGATTGAAAAATACTTAGAATATTCTAGTAGGTGACAATCATCCTCTCCAGCGAGGGCAAGTAAGCAGCGTTTATGCAAATGGCTTCAGTGAGTCCGAGGTGACTGAGTAAGGACTGTTTCTTCTGAAACACCCCTTCTTCTCTGTGTAACCCTAGATCTGACACATAGGAGACTTTAATCAAAGAATGGGCTCAGAAATGGTGGCCGAGACCCTTTCACACACTGCCTGTCTATTATCCTGTCGGGAACTCTTTGTAGTACCTTTAAATCTAAGTCCCCCCCACACCAGAAGCGATTGTTCTGTGGCGATAAAGAACTTTCTTCCACATGCTTTCAGCCCTGTGAACTGAGAAGGTCGAGTCTTTTTCTTTTCACTAAGTAATAAGTTAGTTCATGACGGGGGCTGTCACATCGCACAGGGTTTGCATTGCAGAAATTCTTGCTGTCACTCATGCCCAACTAATCATCTGAGATATAAAGCCCCTCGGGCTGATCACCGCCTTCTGGGGGAAGAAGAACCCTTTGCGCTTGCTTTCAGTACCAAAGTTGACCATTTATCGGAGACACGTTGTCGAGGTTGTGTTCATTACACAGAGAGCCCATGTGGATGAGGAACAGAACACTAGGGAACGAGAGATGAGTAGAGACCAGTGGAAAGGTGACTTTGTGTAGGAGCTCACAGTATTGAACGAGACATCCAGAGATCTCTTGTTATAGAGAAAGGGCAAGTCACAGATGCCTGGCGGTGGGTGCAGAGGTTTAGGGAAAGACTGAGTCGCCTCATCCCTGGAGCAAAAAGAATGAGAAGTTCAGGAAACAGCATCTAAGTTAAGGGAGGGATTGTGTCACTAGAACACAGGACCGTTAGGTACCCATCAGACAATCTCAGGCGGACTTTTTCAGCCTTGAAGATCTTAGGAGGCTGGGATGATGTGTTGTGTTTAATGAAATTGCTCAACAAACATTACCACATCTTTTTTTTTTTTTTTTTTTTTTTTTTTTAAATCAAGCACATGTAAGAAATGAGCAAGTTTGTTCAATGTCTGTTTGACTCAGGAATTGCTCTCTTAACCACAGCTGTCATGGGGAGAGATCAAGATGGAATCACAGCTGAGCAGGGGGGGGGCGGTGGGGGTTAGAGATGCTTCTGCGGGACTAGGTCATACAGTAAACGGAACCTAGTGACATAGAATTCAAGCACAGAAAAGGGTGAGGTTATGAGACAGGGAGAGAGAATGTTCATGATCCCAGCCTTCTGGAACTATCGAAAGCCTGCTTAGTCCTTCCTACATAAATGAGCCCCGTTTCTATAGACTTGTTCATTTTAACTAAATCTGGCAAAGTACTTGAATATTTAATTAGGAATTATGGAGTCACCCGTGGCAGGACTAAGACCTGGCACTGTTACCTTGTACCCCGGGGGGCTCCAGAGACTAGGGGAGGAATGTAGCTGAGTGGGAACCACATCTGCAGCATAAGAGGGAAAGTGATGGCTGCTAAGCCAAGAAGCCACTGTGGGGAATCCAGTCTGTTTGGACAGCAGGATCCCTGCTCCTTGAGTGGCATTGGGAACCTACCTTTCAGTGCTTGGGGACTGTCATGTTTGGCCATGTGTAACTCTCAGTTAAAAGTAGACATTGAGGTACCAGACTGAGCAAGGACCACCACACACCAGAGAGAGGAAACATGGGTGGCTGTCAGGATTATAGAGTAAAGGGAGCAGACTCAGGAGCAGGGCTAAGGGCCTCACTCCCAGGGCCCAGATGCTCCAGGAACATGCAGAAGTCTGAAAATGTCATCCTGAGAACCCTACCCCGACAAGACTAAAGGGTACTCTAAAAGTAGCTGCGGGAAGATGGGGATACCCCATTAGTTACCACCGAGGAGCCATTTAATAGGTGTTCAAAATCATAGGGGAGTGAGTTCACTAAATGGGAGATTTTATACCCCAAGACCCCCAAAAGAACATGGAAGAATCAGACGTTTTAGGTCATCTCTTTTTCGTATTAAAATTGTCCTAGTATCCACGTAGTGTTAAATATGGAGACCTAACAAGGATTTGTCCAGCATCAGGAGATGTGAAGCTAAGCCCCTCAGTAATACTCCATGGCAAAGGCATATTTTTGCCTCTTCTTTAAAATAGAGCATAAATCTTGGACACATGTTATGTGTTTGGATGCGACCCCAGCCTTCTGAATCATATTAAACAGAAAAGGAGATTTTTTTTTTAAATCTGAGCAATTAAGATGTTTGTTACTGTTGAGTCACATTTCCTCCTAATTAGCCAGCAAGCTCGGCTAATTGTTGCTTCTGGTTCACATCATCCGTGTGAAGACAATCATGTCTCTGCTACGAATGGAAGACATGATGATTATGTTAAAGTTTAAATCAAATTACTTGGTGCTGGGGGGAGGGAGGGAGAGTGCAAGAGAGTGCACACACGTGAGCTGTAACAGGCTCAGTCCTATTCTATATCATTTGAGTTTTCTCCTTGTTTCTCTAAGAAACTATCAAGCACATTCAGGGCACTGACATGTGATGCTGACATCTTAAAAGTATTTATAAACTGTATCAAATCACACAGATCAGGCTGCAACTTGTTTCTGTCTATAGAATCAAAGGTGATATTAGACACAATTTATACTACCAATACAAACTATTACCTTTAATTAATCTCTCCGAAATATCAAAGTATTTTTGGAAGGAATTTATTAAGCAACCATTGTCCCTACATCTTATGGGTTCACATGTAAGACTAGATTAAAAAGTAATTATGGAGTTAGTCAGAGAAAAACTTTGCCTTTTAATCGAATTATTCAATAAACTAAAGAGATTTTGGAAGAAACAGATTTTTCTTACATTGTGCATTTGTCTCTGGTGCTGGGCTCCAACCCCAAAGCCCCGTGCATGCTAAGCAAGCTCTCTACCTCTGAGCTCCATCTCCACCTGACCATTTCATTCAGCCCCAAAGAATTCCATCTGCAGGGTTACTGAAAGTAAAATTTAGCCCAGCACTCAGCACAAATTCTAAACATTACTGGCAGAGAACAATCTCATGAAGCTTTTTTTTGTACTTAAGGTAATTGATCCTATACACGGGTAGAATTACAAGATAATTGATCCTATACATGGATAGAATGGCAAGATCCCAGTTTAGAAGGGCTCTGGCATTGACAAATGTGGAATGGTATTCCCAGCTATTAACTGATACTTATCAACATTGTCAATAGAAATATGTATATCTGCAAGTGCTAAAAGTTATAATCCAGACACACTACACCTCAGTAACCTAGGGACTCACTTGTCTCTGTATATTTTAGGATAGTTTGTTCTTACAAAATGAAACCACATTTGCCAAGGTTGGTTGGCTGGTTAGTTTCTCTTCCCTCTCTCTCCCTCCCTCTCCCCCCCTCTCCCCTCTCCCCCTCTCTTTTTCTCTGTCTCCCTCCTTCTCTCCCTCCCTCCCTCCCTCCCCCCTCTTCCCCTCCTTTCCTGCCTCCCTTCCCCTCTTTTTCTTTCTTTTTCTTTCTTTTCTTTTCTTTTCTTTCTTTCTTTCTTTCTTTCTTTCTTTCTTTCTTTCTTTCTTCCTTCCTTTCTTTCTCTTTCTTTCTCCCTCCTCCTCTCTCTCCCTCCCTCCCTCCTCCTCCTCTTCTTCTTTAAATCCAGATAGAAAAATTTCATCAAAGTCAATGGATTGAGAGTTCAAAAGAAGGGGGCAGGGGAGACAAGGGAGATAAAAACTATGAAGGATATTTTAAAGGGTCACAGGAAACATTTTAATATATATATATGTATATATAATTACACATGTATATAATCTAAATAGAATTGCATCACACATGCAATAGTACTCCCCCCTCCAAGGGCTATAGACTAAGTAACAAAACCCCTATGCCTGGTATGAAAAACCTCTTTTCAAGCAGTTAGAGGATTCCAAGAGCCTTCCGAATGCAGACTACTGCCATTGCCTTTGGATACTCAGGTCCAGTTGCTAAAAACACTGCACATGACATTATCCCTGGAGAACTGAGCTGGACTTGTTCTGGAAGCCTGTTCTCTGATGACTAGGTCTTGCAGCATCGAAGGGCACAATGCAAGCTGCCAAAGGAGAAAGACAATTGATAGTCCTTCCCAAATCCTATCAGTGAGTGGCTCAGCAAATGGGCGCCCAACCCGGAAGAAATACACCTACAACAGTAACACTTAAACCCAAAGATCAGTAAAAATCTTGGGAGAGAGGTAGAAAGATTTTAAGACCAGGGGACCAGAATACCCACTTTAGACATGACAGGGAGGCTGCACTCATGAAATCCCAACAACATGCCTGCCTAAATAAGACATGGTAAGACATGGTGCTTGTGTAATGATGACACCAGTGGACATGCCAGTGTGAATGGGGGAAGTGTCATATGCTCATCCACAGACGAAGAGCTACAGGCATTCGCTGGAGGGGCGAGGGGAGAGGGGATCGATGAATTATCCAACCTCAAGTGATCATCCATAAACGTATACATGCAAAAAACACTAAAGGACTTCAGTAAGTCTGTCTGTCTGTCTGTCTGTCTCTCTCTCTCTCTCTCTCTCTCTGTGTGTGTGTGTGTGAGAGAGAGAGAGAAGAGACACAGAGTCTGTGTAACGAGATAATGAAGTCATGAATTTGAGGGGGAGTGGGGAGCAAGGAAATAGTTAACATGAGGAGAGGGAAATGTAAATACTGTATCCATGTATTCTCGAAAACTGACTTTAAAAGATAAGAGGATATCATAAACAAGTTAATAGCTATAATCCTTCAAAGCAGGAAAATATGTGTTTGGAAAGGTAAAAAAAAAAAAAAAAAAAAACTTTCTTACGCCAGTGTAAGAAGACATTTCTTTTTTAAACACCAAGAAATCGTAACTATAACTAATCTGAACCCAGGATCAAAATGTCTCACAAGTTAGACATTTTTAGAAATACTTTCAACTCGGCATTGAAGGAACATGGTTTTAATGTGGTAGTTCGCTGGTACTCAGAGCACGAAGGAACATGGTTTTAATGTGGTAGTTCGCTGGTACTATCAGAGCACGAAGGAACATGGTTTTAATGTGGTAGTTCGCTGGTACTCAGAGCACGAAGGAACATGGTTTTAATGTGGTAGTTCGCTGGTACTACCAGAGCATAAAGGAACATGGTTTTAATGTGGTAGTTCGCTGGTACTATCAGAGCACAAAGGAACATGGTTTTAATGTGGTAGTTCGCTGGTACTCAGAGCACGAAGGAACATGGTTTTAATGTGGTAGTTCGCTGGTACTATCAGAGCACGAAGGAACATGGTTTTAATGTGGTAGTTCGCTGGTACTATCAGAGCACAAAGCACAGGCTCTGCGGCTTAAATATTAGACATTTGTTTTCTCATAGACCTGAAGTTAGGAGGCTTGCGATAAACATGTTCAGAGGAGACTTTTCTTCTAAGGTCTCTTCCTGGTTTGTAGATAACAGTCCTGTCTGTGGTCTTTCCTTTATGTGTACATCCCTAATGTCTTCTTTTTTGAATACAAATTTAAACACAAGGACCCCAATCAGACTGAATTAGAGCTCATCCTAATAGCATCATTTAACCTGGCCATCTCTTTAAGAGCCTTATCTTCAAATACAGTCACATTGGAGGAACTTAAAGATAGGAGCTGACCTTGGAGACATAGTTCAGCCTCCAGAGACTGTGTGTAACAAGCTATTTCCCATCACTGAATGTAACCATACATACCCCAGGTCATTCTAAAATCGAGCCAGGAGAGTCTGAAACGGGCACATTAGCAAACCATCTTTCAATTGCAAAAAGCAGGCGGTAAATTCCTAAACCAAGATACATTGAAAAAACATGCAATGATCAAGCTGAGGCTGAGTTTATTACAGAATATTGCAGTCATTAAACCTCTGTGCTCAGCAATTAGAAACTGTGGTGGCAGGGCTTTCGAATGCAGTCCGGGCACAGGGTGATTAGACAAAGGACATTTCTGTGAAAATAGATTTGATTTTCTCAAGAGCTGAACGTCTGAGTGGCCTCGCATTCATTAAAAACCCACAGGTCCTTTTGAGTAGCATAGGCTTTCCGTTGCTCCCGTCCTTGCGTTTGGCTTGCACTCATTAAAACTTTTCATGTGCTACAGATGCCTTTGAGGAACTCACCACCAAAGCTGAAGGTCCTACATTTACAAAAGCATCCCAAGCTTCCCACAAGTCCTAATGAGCCCCTGGCTGCATTGTTCGGAAGAGAAAGCCAGTCTGTGACTTCAATGTGCTTCTGCAGAAAATGTCTGTCAGCCTGCGGCCGCTTAAGTCTGTTATTTTAAGACACTAATGGAGAGGAGCGTAGCATTTCACCTCCCCCATGTTATTTACATGCCTTAATATAAAAATCAGCGTTAGAAAGCTAATTACAGCATCCTGGATCGCACAGTATGTGGGCTTTTGCGAGTGTAAGTGGGTGCTGGTGCAGAGAAGAGAGAGCAATGAAGCTCACCACTCTGAGCTTTTAAAGCTTAGATGTCATTTAAAGAGTTCGCTATTATCCTTATCTTCTATTTATCATATGTCTACCTACCTATTTATCCATCTGTCACACACCATCCATCCATGCATCCATCCATCCATCCATCCATCCATCCATCCATCCATTCATGCATCCATCCATCCATCCATCATCCATCCATCCATCCATCCATCCATCCATCCATCCATCCATCCATCCATCATCCATCCACCCATCCATCCATCATCCATCCATTCATCCATCCATCCATCCATCCATCATCCATCCATCCATCCATCCATCCATCCATCCATCCATGCATCCATGCATCCATCCATCCATCCATCCATCCATCCATCCATCCATCCATCCATCATCCATCCATCCATGCATCCATCCATCCATCCATCCATCATCCATCCATCCATCCATCCATCCATCCATCCATCCATCCATGCATCCATGCATCCATCCATCCATCCATCCATCCATCCATCCATCCATCCATCTATCTATCTATCTATCTATCTATCTATCATTTATCCATCCACTTATTCACCCATCTAGCTTCTGTCTATCTGTAGGAACAAACTGTCTTAAACACATGAACCTTTAAAGAAAGGACAAGCCTTATGCTTTATTTGCTGAGGTTATTGTGGTTTCTAAAAATGTCAGGTCACTAGCAGGGTCTCTTATGATGTGCGACTGTCTGTTCCCACAATGGCAGCCCTGCCTGTACTGCTTGCCTGCCATCAGGTACCTGAAACCACACAGAAGGTAGAAAAGGTATGCTCCCACTACTAGAAAAAGACTCTCAACATGCCCAATCTCATCTGATCTCAGAACCTAAGCAGGGTCAGGCCTAGTTCATACTTGGATGGAATACTCTTAACATTTTCAGTCTTTAAGACATGTGTTTATATAGGGAGGATGATATTTCTTACTCTTATCTAAGTGCCCGAGAGTGTTTTGAAATGTTAGCAAATTTTCCACCTATTACATTTGTGCCTGAGACACTTCCTTTATCCAGGGCTTCCATATTCACTTCTGCAGGCAGGAAAGGGTGGAGAATGCCAGCATGCTGCCATGTTCCAAGCTGAAGTGGAGGTGTGTTTTTAGATGAGAAGGTCGAATGTTGGGAGACAAGCAGATTATAACTTAGCCTTATTTCTATGTAAAGGGTTGTGAACCTTGTTTTGTCCACTTGCCCCACACATCGACAGGCTGAGATGACACTCAGGGTATGAGCCTCTGTGTGGTCTCCTCTCTAGAACCTTACCCAACTCTAGAGAAAGTGAAACTTAAAGGAAGGAAGGACCCCTTCACCTTACCGAGAGTTTCACACCTAACATTGTCATTCAGACCTGACTATCAGACATGTCACTCCTCTGCTCCAGAGAACAACTGTCCAGAAGCTTGATTCCCTGAATTCTCAGTAGGCCACCCACCTTCCTTTATAACACTGGCTTGTGCCTTTGGTTTGTCCTTTAACTACCCTTCTTTTCCCTCTCCAACTTGTCCCTGAAGCCTGCATGCCATCTTTAGAGTCTCTAGTTCATTGCCTGTGTTGTACAAGAAAGGTATTGGTAGGAGTCTCGGACTCATGAGGTTTATCTATTTGAGAAAAGAAATTGTGTCTCTCATATATGTGTATATATACATGTTCAGGGAATGGATATATTCCTTCATTCCCTTCAGAAAAAAAAAGAAAGAGAAGGCAGCCAGGTTGAACTTGGAAGGACAGGTTGATTGATAGACAAATGGTATCTACATTTCTTAGAGATTATCGACTCTTCTTCATTTCTGATTCAAGTAAGTAAAACAACTGTCCACTCAGCATTAACAGCAACTGTATTTATACGTTAGATATATCTTTCTCTCTTGATTGCTGACGTGCTGCTGTGACAAATTACCTCACCAAAAGCAACCTCAGGAAACTGGTTCATAATTCGAGGTACAGTACAACATGGTGGTAAAGCCAAGACAACAGGAGCTTGAAGCATTTAATGTTTGCTTATCTATTATCAGTCTGTCTGTCGATCTACCTACCTATCATGTATTTATCATCTATGTAACTACCTATCATCTATCTATCATCTGTCTGTCTGTCTGTCTGTCTATCTATCTGTCTATCATATGTCTATCTACCTATCATGTATTTATCATCTATGTAACTACCTATCATCTCTCTATCATCTGTCTGTCTGTCTATCTGTCTGTCTGTCTATCTATCATTTATCTATATATCATCTGTTTATCTACCTATCATGTATTTATCATCTATGTAACTACCTATCATCTATCTATCATTTGTCTATCTATCTATCATCTATCTATCTATCTATCTATCTATCATCTATCTATCGTCTATCTATCTAACTAGTCTGTCTATTTACCTATCATGTATTTATCATCTCCGTAACTACCTATCATCTATCAATCATCTGTCTGCCTATCTTCTGTCTATCATCTGTCTGTCTATCATCTCTCTGCCCACCACCTGTCTCATCCTCTCTAGGAACAAATTATCTTGAATACAGAAACCTTGCGCCCACAATCAGGAAGAAGAGGACAGAATCCTGGTGCTCTGCTTGCTTCTTCCTTATTATGCAGTACCAAAGCCTAGGGATAGGCATTGCTCACTTTTAAACTGGGTCTTCATACCTCCAATAAACTAGGAAGGCAATCTTTCACAAGCATACCCGTGGCTATGAACCAACATAGCTGTTTTGTTGCCATCAGACGCTGCACTTGGTCTGTTTTGCTTGTTAACATTATTCCTGATCAGAGCCATTGACATGACGTCTGTGTTGTATTTCTGCTCCATGTTGACATCTGTGTCTGACCTCTAGCTGCTCCTCCTCTGCTCTGTGCCCGGCCTCTGTTGTGAATGTTGATGGCGGGGTGAATTTGTGAAATGGACTTGTACTTCTGCCAGTTGCCCACAAGAACCAGCATTCAATCTTATCTCCTTGCATTTAAACCAACAATACCATTCTGGCAAGAATTGAACAGGGCACAGGGCTTGGCATAGACTGAACATTCATTCTCTTCTGGATTAAAACTGGTGCCGCTGCCACCCACAGAGCAGTGGGGTAGGAAAAGCCCTAGATTTGGTTGCAGTCCTAGGAGCAAGCCTGGGGTTCGGCTTCAGTGCTGCCCCTGCTTAGGCTGCCATCACTGGCACCTGGGCATCCTCTGGTCGGGAGCCAGCAGTCAGCTGTGCTCGGGTGCATGGAGTCTGGCCCTGAGCTTTTCTACAAACCACTTGGCCCCATTTCGTTCTCATTAACCAGGTCAGCATCTCTGGCTGCTGTGTGGTGCGGTGGAGCGAGTCAGGTCTCTGGGGATGCTTGACATCATAGGACCCCCTCTTTCCAATCAGCTTGCTTTAGTACAGCTTCTTTGTATAAACACACCAGCGGAGGGCAGAAGTCCCGAAATGAAAGATGGTTATGTAATGACTTTTATGAATAACACAGCTTCCTAAAGCCAACCTTCCCCCTCCCCCCCCCCCCCGTTACATTTTCAAATCATGTTTTCAAAGCAAGGCAATTTTAGACTCTTTATAGTAAGAACGCATTTAGAAACCTTCCCAAGGTGTGACACATTAGATTTAAAATATAGGTGGACGAGGAGCAAGGGTCTTTATTACGAAGTCTGGTTAGATGGCAGTCACTGAAATACGTATGAACTGAGGTAAGTGTGCCAATGGTGTGCTAAACTCGAACTAGGTGGAGAGAGAATGTGGGTGTCAAGCCTCAGACGTCCTGACGTAATACTTAAGGTAATGTCTGTTCCAGCCAAATAGCTGATATACAGGCCCATGGGCTACATTTAGTTGTCTCTGAAATACTCTTCCAGCTCCACAGAGAAGACCGGGGACATATAGCCATAGTCAGGAGTACAGTGGCCCAGGTTGGCAGCTGAATTATTTAAATGTTTCCAGACTCAAATGGCTGATGAGCCAACATCTTTTTAATTCAGACTTTCAGAGCACACTCCGTAAGGGAAGACTTGCTACGTTGGCGAAAGAAAGGCTTCCTGCCATGCCAGGGTCTTTGTTTTGACACCCACTCACATTTCATGTTACAGATGTAAATACGCACCCTAATCACAAGGGAACAGAGCCCTGGAGTGAATTCTAGACCGCACTGGAACCTTTTCAATAACGAAGACTAGAGGTGTGTTTTGTTATTGATCTCAAAGAAGGGAAAGAATGCTCTTAGAACAAAGAAACAGCAATACCGAAATGTTCTACTTAATTTAGCCACCCTAAGATAAACACGCCGGGTGAATCATTCTATGCTGGTGGAACTGTTTTAATATTTAGTCGGCAACCTTCTTTCCTGCTCCCTTTCAGTCCACTGAGTGGGTGGCTGAGAGGCAGATTCACTGAGAAGTGTTTGTTAAGATTCCCGAGTTTTCCTGTGGCTTAGACTATTTCTAATAAGAAGTCTCGACTGGGGGCTTTCCAAATAGGGCTTTCAAGAATAAAAGAATATCTGAAATGTATTCGGTTTGTAGAGATGCCTGAGTGTGAAGCACTTCACTTGCTGGTAAGCTATTTAGGCGATTCGATTGGCTTGGATCAATTACAGATGCCTTCTTAACTCTATACATCTATGGTCATTGAATCTTGGTATTTGACCCTTTAAAAGTGTCTATGGAAAACACTTCCCTTGCCTCGGGAAGCCAGAACTGTGAGTCTTTCTTTTTCATCTCTCATGTTACAGTATCTTCCAGGACAGAAAGTTTCACAACATGTCAGATGTTTCAGGACATGGTCCCCTTTCCACCTTGGGATGATCATCTTTCTTGGGATTATTTCTCTGTAGTTATTTGTGTTGCTGAGACTCCCCTTTCCCTGAGATGTACCAGGAAAAACTCTTTTACTTCATGTCCACAAGTTTAAGCAAAAGCATCAATGATGCATACTTGTTTTTTTTTTTAATGATTTCTTTATTTATATTTATTCTATGTGCATTGGTGTTTTGCCTGCACATGTATCTCTGTGAGGGTGTTGGATCCCCTGAAACAGGAATCACAGGGAGTTGCGAGCTGCCATGTGGATACTGGGAACTGAACCTGTGTCCTCTGGAAGAGCAGCTGGTACTCTTAACCACCGAACCATCTCTGCAGCCCTGACATGTTTAACATGCAGCGTTCCTAAGTGGCTAACATAGCAGACCATGAGGGGGGACAGATTTCAGAAACACCAGATGCCTTAATCAAAATCACGGCATCAGACTGTGAAGCTGTATCTCTACCTGTAAATCCCATGAACTCAGTTGGCTGAACGATGCTCCTGACCTCTCTGCCCCATGGCTGGTGTCAATCAGACTCTAGCAATCAACACAGCTCACCTTTCTCCCTGCCAGGATTTTACTCCCAAGGTGCATAACAAGCCCACAGCATCCTTTGTGACTCTCTAGATCTCTTTTGTCCTCCGGGCATATATCCTATATATTTCCTAGTCATCTATCCCCATACCACAGAAGATCCTGTTCACTCATTACAGAAGAGGGACAGGAATTCTTTCTAGGAAGACAGTTGCCTACCCGAGTCACCCAGAAGTCAGAAACTGACTGCTGTTCTGAAGCCTGATTTTCTTCAAGAGAACATCGGCCACTTTGCAGGGTTCACTCCCACCCGTTGCCCTAAAACATGACACTGTGGGTGAGGACCAGGCGTTTTCATGCAATGGCTGACTGTGACAGCTCCCTTGAGCCACCATTTAGAACACGAAATTCCCACTCTCTCCGATTCTCATGCCCAGTTTGGGATCACTAGGTCTTGACAGGCAGAAAGACCCGTGGTATAGTCACATCTCAGTATGGACGTTCCCTGGATTCTTGTTTCTCTTCTGTTATATTTTCATCTGGCGAAGAGCCAGCCACAGAATGGTCTGAGGGACCTCCCCATACCCAGCGACATCACTCTCTTTACATACAGTTTTGCTTGAGTTCTTGTTAAAACGATTTTAAAAACATGTTTGGCATTGGCCTAAATACTGTTGCTGTCAACCATGGGGGCATCCTGGAGCCAGGGTTTTGAACGCCATCTGCAGCTAGATTCTGTGAAATCCCCCATATCTACACTAATGGCATTCCGTGTTACTGAAATTCTAGTCTTGCACCTCATAGACTTTCATCACTAGTTCAAACCGTGCTACTTGGTGCACTTCAACAACCCCTCCAACTACCAGATCATCTACCTGTTTCCCCATACACAACATCTTAAGTTTTTCAGATTTGTCTGCCCTGTGCATGTTCCTGGGGAGAGGGAGGGCTTTTGGTTTTTGTTTTTGTTTTATTTTATAAGTTGACCTGCGGGGCCGGTGAGATGGGTCAGTGGATCAGGGCACTTGCTGGGAAACCTGGTAGCCTCAGCGCCATCCCCCCGTAAAGGTAGAAGAGACACGTGACTCCACAGAGTTGCCCTCTGACCTCGGATGCATGCCTCTGTTCGTGCCCTCCCACCATGCATGTGCCCGCCACATGCTCACACTAGCCACCATCATCGTCACCATCGCCATCATCAATACGTTTTTAAGTTGATTTGATGAGATGTAATTTACTAAGACAGGATAATGTGGTATATTGAATAATATACCTTAATGGTATAATTTATAAATAAGCATGATGATACACCTTAATACACCATAAACCCTAAATTTGTAAGTATGTGTTTTTATCTATTTTATGTGTTAAAAGGGAGTTCAAGGGTATAGGTGAAATTTAGGGCATTGGGTTCAGGGAATTATCCCGGTTATTCAGCTATTCTCAGTAAAAATGAAAGGGTCTTGATAAGATAAAGACAGAAATCAAAGGACGAGAAGACCACTTGGCCATGGAGGCAGGGTTTGGAGTGATGTCACAAGCAGCAGAATGCAGTAGCCTCTTAGGCGGAAGACACCAAAGTCGTTCTTCCAGAAGGATCCCAGCTCTGCCCACACCTTGAGTTTAGCCTTTAGGACTCATTTCATATTTCTACAAGAACGAATTGCAGGTCCAAAGCAACGGGCCAGTGGTTAAGAACCCTGACTGCTTTTCCAGAGGACCAGTTCCCAGCAACTACAGGATGGCTCACAATCATCCATGCCTCCAGTTCCAGGACACCCGATGCCCTCTTACACAACCTCCAAGGACACCAGGTTTGCATATGGTACACTTACATGCCCCCTGGCATACTCATACCCATAAAAAGAAATCGATATTTTTAAAAAGCTTGAGTTGAAGTTGCTTTAAGCTGGTCATTGTGGACTATTTTGTTATAGGGGCAACAATATACTGATACTGATAAAAAAAGACTAGCAGAAACAGCCTGAGAGCAGGTCCATGAACTAGAACGAGAAAGCCAGCAGAGAAAGGTTAAGCTTCTTACCCTGGCCCATACCCCATACCTCTAACATACCCACGTCAGAGCTGACTGAAACCTTGCATGTTAGCCAGAGCCTTTCTTGGTCTGCATAAACAGACACTAATCTCTTTCTCTTCCATCATTCCCGAGCACCTTGGTAGCTCTACTAGCCCTCCTCAGCCATTTGCTTGTCACTATTTAGATTTTGGCATCAATGGCCACTGATGCTTGTGCCAAGCTGAGTGTGTTGAGTAGTGAGCACAGTAGGGCTAAGTTCGTCAGTTGAACTTCTAGACGCCCACCCTGACTTCCCTGGGGCTGTCAGCCCATTGTACGCTCAGCACTTGGCTCCCAAAGGTCCTCTGCTAATAAGGAAAGATTTGGGTCACCTCTACCTGCTTCACCAATGGGTGCCCACAAAGGGAGATAAAAATCATAAGAACGACCAGTAAACATTCTCCAGATGAACTGAAGGCTTAATATTAATACCTCACTCCACACAATTTGACCTCTGAGATATGGGTGGAAACTAAACCTTCACTGAACTCTTTATGGAAACCAGAGAGGAACTGATAAAAGAATTTAAAAAAATGTCTACTTGAGGCCTTTTAAGGATTTTCGTGGTGCTGAAATAACCAAAAGAAAGAATGGTCCAGCTTAGACCACAGTATGTACTAGGTTTTCATCACTGACCTGGTCACTCAGTCCTCTCAAAAGTGATCATCCCACACTCAGTAATGTTGTAGGGTTTATGAAGAAGGATTTCTGCTCTCATGGTCGGTATTAGACTGGAGGCAGCCAACTCAAGTGTAATAAGACACCACTCCCAGTAACAAGCGTCTCATTAAGAAACATTGCTCCGTTTGAATTTAAGTCACCAAGAGCCCAGAGCTGATGAATCCCAGACAAATATCACACCATGGACATGTTTGCAAGATGGTGCTAAGTGTAGGAATTGGTTCCTGAGGAACCAATTTAGTTTCTCATATCTTTCCATACAATACAGTGGATTTATACCAACTTCTCTTTATAGAATCTTGGGTCTGGATGGGATTGAAGGGACAGGAAGCTTGCTCCACTGGCTTGAGCTAAATGCTTAAATCGGTCAGGCCATATGGGTGTCTACAGCTTGATAAAGGTAAGGAGCAGTGAGGACCCAAACTCAGAGCCTATGCCTTAGATAAAGCTTTCCTTATGTGACCTGTTCAAATCACAATATCAGAGGGCCTACATTTGATTAAGTTGTCAACCTTTAATTATTGATCATTGAGAAAGCAATTGTATGACCCCCACTTTTCCTCCCTTCCTTCCTTCCTTTTTCACTTTTATTAGGATATGGTGACACTATTGCCAAAGATGGTTTCCACCTCTCAGACTCAAAGTGACCTTTTCTCCTCACTTTCCCAACCTGCTGTGATGACAGGCACAAGCCAGGACACCCTGCTCTTGTCCCTTTACTACAATTGACTGTTGGACATTCCTTTAGTGAGAATGGGTGGACCACTGCCCCAGCCAGGCCATCTGTCAGTTGGGAGAAACTTGTCAGTCACTTGGTCGTTATGGTGATGAGTTTTGATTGTTAACTTGATTAGATTAACGAATACTTAAAGCTTTAATGAGGCACACCCTTATGTGGGTGTATCTTGAAAGAGTTTCTTGAGGTTTTCCTGAGGAGGGAAGATCTACCCTAAATGTGGCTGGTTAGAGTCCCACACTGACTAGAGTGGAAAAAGTTGGTTGAGCAGTAGCCGTCTTGACTGTGCTTTCTTACATCTTGTCACATGACTTACATTCTCCCATTCATGTTCCCGTCAATATATACCTTCCCTCTCATGATGGACTGGACTTCACACAATTGTGAGCCAAAATCAACCTTCCTCCCTTAAGTTACTTCCTATCAGGAGTTTGGTCACGGCAAAAATTAATGAGTACTTTTCGGGGGGTGAATTCACTACCTGTAGCTTGTGGGGAGAGCTTGTATAAGCTGTCTGTTTCTGGAGCAAATTTCAAGACCAATTTTTTCCCCCTTGTTCATTGGTGTGTAAGAGTCAA
Organism: Micromys minutus; assembly: GCF_963924665.1. Lineage (NCBI taxonomy): Eukaryota > Metazoa > Chordata > Mammalia > Rodentia > Muridae > Micromys > Micromys minutus. The sequence continues at coordinate 7,401,896 of NC_137965.1, forward strand.
TTCACTGGCAAGTAGCAATTACTGCCCTTCAGGCATCAGTCTGCCCTTTTGATTGATCAATAGGACAAAGAGCTCTCTTTTTTTGGCAATCACCCAGCTCATGTCGGACAGGTGCTTTCTTTTACGACTTCGAGATGTGGTTGACTTGATGCCAATTTAATAGGTTTTTGAGCACTGGCCATAAAAAAAAGTATGTAAAGTTTCTGAAAACTATTTTTAAAAATCCTTAGAGTGTACATTGATCTGGATAATGGGACACACACATCGTTTGCTTGGTTTTATAGATTTATAATTTAGACTTTCTTCAGAAACAATCTTAAAAGGCTGATGTCCTCTGGAATGTAGAAAGAGGCTGAAGACAGTGCAGCAAAGAGCTCCCACGATGGCTGTTTTCATACCAACACTGCTGAATGCTATTGAAGGCCAAGAGACCCCCCCCCCCAAGACATCAAAAATTAGCCTTAAATATTCACTAGTCAAATTGAGAAAGAAAACTACAATTTTAAAACAAGTTCTTTCACACCAAAACAAGGGATTCAATAAAATCAGAATTCTAAGAAATCGGGTTCATATACTGAATTTTGCCATTCCTTGCTGCAAACGTAGATGGAACATTCAGAATGAAGATGCTTTGGTGGGGGGTAGATCTCCCTCCTCCCCCTTTTCCATTTGTGTGTTTTGTATGTGATGTGAATGTGTGTGTGTTTAAGTGTGTTTGTGTGTGTGTGTGAGTGTATGTGTGTGTGTGTGTGTGTGTGCATCCCACAGCTGTGTTTTGAAAGTCAAGGTACAAATTATACTGCTCTTCACTTTGTTTGAGAAAGGGTGTCTTGTTCACAACATCAGTCAACTGGTCCTTGAGGTTCTAGAGTTCTTTACCATAAAAGCACTGGGATTGTTGGGATTGCAGACATATGCTACTGTGCTTAGCTTTATGTGGGCCCAGAGAATTTGAAGTTAGATCCTCAAAATAGTGCAGCAAGATCAATACCCACAGAGATGCAGAGCCAGTCTTTGTACATCTTGATGAAAGTCCCTTACCTCATTTCCCTGGTTTGTTTGTTTGTTTCGTCCTTCCTCTTTCTCCTCCTCCTTCTTGAGTTTCTTTTTTTAAATATTTTTTTAAAACATATTCTCACACACATTATATCCTAACCATGGTTTCTCTTCCCCATCTCTTTCTCTTCTATTGCTCTTAAAAAAAAAAAAAAAAAAAAAAAAAAAAAGAGGCTGGCCTCCTATGGATAGCAACCAAACATGGCATATCAATTTGCTATAAAACTAGGTACCTCCCCTTGTATTAAGGTTGGACAAGGGTAGAAAATGAGCCCAAAAGTAGGCAAAAGAGTCAAAGCCAGCCCCGACTTCCACTGTTAGGACTCCTACAAGAGGACCAAGCTACACAACTTAACTTACATGCATAGGGCATAGGTCAGTCCTGTGCAGGGTCCCTGTGCAGCCCCTATGAGCCCAGGCCAATTGATTCCATGGGATTTTTGTGGGATTCTGGACCCCTCTAGCTTCCTCCCTTCTTTTGAGCAGAGCTCTGCCTAATGTGTGGCTGTGGGTCTCTGCATTTGTTTCCATCCGCTGCTGGATGAAGCCTCTCTGATGACAATTAGGCTAGACACCAATCCATGAGTATTGCAGAATACTAGGTTACATTGATTTCTTTTCAGTTGTGTTTGGTTCTAACTTAGGTCTCTCTCTGGGTGTCAGGTGTGGCCTCTTTCTCATGGTGTGGAGTCTCAAGTCATTGGTTGGCCACTCCCACAATTTCTGTGCCATCTTTATCCCGGCATATCTTGTAACCAGGACAAATTGTAAGTCGAAGGGTTTGTGGCTAGTTTTATGTTCCAGTCCCTCTCCTGGAAGTCTTCCCTGGTTACAGGAGATGGCTAATTCAGGCTACTTATTCCCCCATTGCTAGGAGTCTTAGCTAACATCCCTCTTCTAGACTCCTGGGAGATTCCAATTCACTAGATTTTTGGCTCATTCCAAGATGCCCCTGAATTCCAATTGTGTCTCCTAGTACTTGCTCCCTTCATCCTCCCCCTGTAACGGTCCCCACTGCTCCAGTCCACCCACGGTATCTATTCTATTTTCCTCCCCAGGTTGATTCATGCGCCCTTCTGTGAGCCCTCTTTGTTACTTAGCTCCTCTGGAGCCCTGGTTTCTTAATCTAGAAAGTAGGAATGACAACAGCACCGAAGTTCATTTTGTTGTTGGATTTAAATGTGCTCATAACGAAGATAATAATTGGGTCCAGTGCCTTGGTGTGTTAGGATTTCTATTGCTGTGAAGAGACACCATGACCACGGCAGCTCTTATAAAGGAAAACATTTAATTGGGGCAGGATACAGGTTCAGAAATCTCGTCCATTATCATCATAATGAGAAGCATGGCAGTGCACAGGCAGACATGCTGTTGGAAAGGGGGCTGAGAGTGTCACATCTGGATTGGCAGTCAGAAGAGGGGGGGGTAGGGGGGCATCTCTGAACCTGGCTTGAGCTTCTGAAACCTCAAAGCCCATCCCTTATGATACACTTCCATCAACACGTCCCCAGGTCCTAATCCTTTCAAATAATGTCACTCTCTATGAACCTCTGATGCCCCCCCCCCTTTTTTTTTTAAAAATCAAACTACCACACCTACAGAACAGCCTATATTTTTACAAAGTGAGCTGATCTTGTTTCTGGTCTGAGACCCAGGTTCAGGATTAGCTGTGGGCTATAGGAATGGGAGAGAAGAAAACCCATTACTAGGGCTCTTTAGTAAGAGTCATATGGAAAAGCATTGTCTTGGGATAGATGTAGATCAGGCCAGGCCACTAGTCAAAGGTTCTGATGTGTTGATTTGCACTGAAATCATCAGGATTCCTGCTGATATGCTCCAAAGGGCCAGATGGAGAGCTGACCTTAGTCACAAGAAGAGCGAGTGGAAGGATACTAACTCCAGGGCTCAGGCACATGGGGATAAAATCTGAATGTCTACTTACATGTCAGAATTTGCATCCTCTTTCTCTGTCACCCTCCCCCGTGTGTGTGTGTGTGTGTGTGTATGCACACTCATGCCGATGTATTTGCCTGAGAGGTCATATGCAGAAACCTAACCCAAACACCAACTCCAACCCCAAATCTAACCCTAACCCTTAATTCTAAGGCCTAATCCTGTCTCTGATTTTGACCCTATCCCTAATCCTAAGCCTAACCCTATCCCTAACCTTAACCCCAACAATTGCCAGATGCCTCTTTGACCACTCTGCACCTTACATTTGCATGGTGGTTTAGTCCCTGGGAGCTCTCAGGTGTCTGGTTGGTTGGCATTGTTGTTTTTATGGGGTTGCAAACTCCTTTGGCTCCTTCAGTCCTTTCTCTAACTCCTCCATTAAGGATCCCGTTCTCAGCTCAATGGCTGGCTGCAAGCACCCACCTCTGTATTTGTCATTCTCTGGCAGAGCCTCTCAGGAGACAGCTATATCAGGCTCCTGTCAGCGTGCACTTCTTGGCATCAGCAATATTGTCTAGATTTGGTGACTGTATATGAGCTGGATCCCCAGGTGGGGCAGTCTCTGGATGCCATTTTCCTCAGTCACTGCTCCACACTTTGTCTCCATATTTCCTCCTGTGAATATTTTTGTTCCCCGTTCTAAGAATGCACCTCACTTTTTAAAGGCAGGGTCTTGTTGAACTTAGGGTTTGTACTTTCAGGTCACTCCATAGAGTGCAGGAGTTGGCATCTTCCTGTCTCTGTCCTAAACACTGGGGTTAGAGATGAATGCCATGAAACCCGTCTTCAATGCGATGATCTGATCTCAGGTGGCACAGAAAACAGTTTATCTACTGAGCCTTTGCTGCTGCCTAGGAATTTGATTCTTACGGTATACAGGGACACAATTCATTGTATTTCAAAAGCAAACCAAACTTTCTAAATGGGGAAACCAAAGCACTTCTCCAAGACTTCCTATGATTTCTCTATTCTTTTGGTTTAATTCAGATAGGATAAAGATGAAGATGAAAAGAAGAAGAAGATGATGATGATGATGATGATGATGATGATTTTCCATTCCCAGCCACCAATGCATACTCTTAGAGACACACTGCCTAGTGTGGACTCTTGGGTCCTGGGTGACGCCCTCTCATCTCTCATTCTCTGGTATTGAAAGAGGATTACATTCCATGGCTTTTGCTTTGTGACTCAAGAGGGGTTTACTCGAGCATCTGTCTTCTTCATACAGTAGTAATCAATTCCACACCGATGATAAGTGTCCAAAATGTGCAAGACCAAAAAGTGCGCTCAATATTCATTTGAAAACTAAAGTCACTTGGTCTGAGAGATAGCATCTCAATGGTGGAGCACTTACCTAGCATGCATAAGCCCCTGAGCTGAGATGCATAGCTTAAAAAAGGAAGGAAGGAAAGAAGGAAGAAAAAGAAAGAAGGAGAAAAAAAGGAAAAAAAGAAAGGAAGAAACAAGCAAGCAAACAAATGTAATTTTTCTACCAACTCATGGGTAGACAACAATTCTGTGAAAATTATAAGACACTAAATAAGAAGATAGGAGGTGAAGATTAGATGATGTAGTGAAAGCTTGAGAAACTTGGTAGATGTTTTTAGGAAGAGGAAGAGTCTACTCCCATGATCCCACTTCTGAAGAGTTTGTTTTGAACAGCAGTGTACAGAGGAGGTATTGGAAGGAGAGTGTTGTGGTAACCCAGTGAGTAAATCAAGTCCTTGGGCTGCACAGCTGAGATCAGTCACTCCATGTTAATCTTGTGCAAGGGTCCTCAGCATTTCCTAGAATGTGGATTATAATCCAGAACCAATGACACTCTGTTCTTCTTCTGTAGATAATTATGTCTTTTGATGTCTTCTGGGTCCTTTCTTGGTTAGGGCTTCCATTGCTGAGAAAGGACAACATGACCAAGGCAACTATTATAAAGGACAGCATGTAATTGGGGCTGACTTAGTTTCAGAGGTTCAGTCCATTATCATCACGGCAGGAAGCATGGCAGCGTGCAGGCAGACGACATGGTGCTTGAGGGGAAACCAAGAGTACTATATCCTGGTCTGAAAGCATTCTGGAGAAGACTGGCTCATCTGCCATGGGTGGAGCATATGACCTCAAAGCCCACCCCCATAGTGATATACTTTCTCCAGTAAGGCCACATGTATTCTAACTAGGACACACCTCCTAAAAGTGTCACTCCCTGTGGGCTAAGCATTCAAAGACATGAGTCTGTGGGGGCCAAACCTATTCAAACCACTGTGGGATGATGTTAAGGTGATACATGATTGGACAGTGGAGAGGTAGGTGGGGAAAGCGGCTACAGGAGTGGAAGAGGAAGCAGAGACGGGGATTCTGGAGGCAAGATGGAAGCTGATGTGTATGTTACTCTTGGTGTAGCTATAGCTTGATGAGGTTGTTATGATTATTTCTAAGGGTTTCTATGGGTCTAATTTATCTTTTTTGGATGGGCAGTTTATATCTTTGTCCATTCATTGTGTAGAGGGTTTGTGGATTGAGAATTTAATATATAAACCTGTTTGATAAGCTACTGGGCTTTGGAGTCATGTTCATGCGGTAGTAGAGAAAAGGAACACACCAAGGCAGTTGTATCCATCCATCCAGGACAGAAGCAACAGGGGCGATGGAGTGACTTCTCCAGAGTTCATAGAAGTGGCATAAGGCTGTTAAGTTAGAGATCCCAGCAGTGCCAGATGGCCCTGGGTGGGAGCCTGCAAAGTGCAGGATATAAGGTTAAGATGTCTTTTAATATTTACCACAACAAACCACCACAGGTTCTATCATCCAGAAAAAGTACACCAAAGAACACAAAGAAGAAAACTTTGAATGGGGCTTGAGGATAACTTATCTACCATGCAGGAGGCCTTGGGTATAGTCCTTAACAAAAAAAAAGACATGATGGTTTGTGCCTCTTACCTCAGCACTGGGGAGGCAGAAACAGGAGAAGAGGTTTGAAGTCACCTTTAGCTATGTAGAAATTTCAAGGCCAGTCTAGGATACATAATACCCTGTCTGGAAAACAAACCTAAGCAAAATGAAATAACAAAAAAATTTAAATAAAGTGTCAGTGCAAATGTACAGAGTAGTAAGTCTATCTTGTGTCTGTCTAGTAATAGAACTAAAGTGATGGAAGATTTGAGTTTCCTGCTAGGGAAGGTTTCAGAGAAACAATGAGAATACTATTGGTGAAGGGAATAGAGATGGGGTGGGGGAGGTAGAAATTCTATCCATTGACTAAGTAGGGGTTTAAATGTGTCAGTTTGTTGACCAGCAGAAAGACAGATTTTATTAATGGTCATGACAGTGGATCTAAAATGGATGAATGAATGAATGAATGAATGAATGAATGATTGAGTAAGTAAAGTCAGGACAAACTGTATTTTTATAGAATGACTTGATACTACAGATGGTCAGTAAGTGGAGCGCTCTAGTAATTTGTCATCAAAGTTTTCAAGCTTTCTTAATATAGCTGTGTGTGGTGGTTTGAATATGCTTGGCCCATGGGAGGTGGCACTGTTAGGAGGTGTGGCCATATTGGAATAGGTGTGGCCTTGGAGGAAGTTTGTCACTGTGTAGGCAGGCTTTGAGGTCTCAGAGTGCTCAATTCCCACTCAGTGGAGAAGACAGCCTCCTACTGGCTGCCTGCAAAAGACAGTTGCCTTCAATTCAAGACCTAAAGCTGCTGGCTCCTCCAGCACCATGTCTGCCTGCACGCTGCCATGCTTCCTGCCATGATGATAATGGACTGAACCTCTGGAACTTTAAGCCAGCCCCAACGAAATGGTTTCAATTATGAGAGTTTGTTGCCTTGGACATGGTGTCTTTTCACAGCAACGAAACCCTAACTAAGACATTATGGATATATAAACCAAACAGTTCAAAATGTTGCCTAATATGTAGCATGAAAATAAAACTCCTTGAAAGGGAAGCTCGGGATGAGTTGGACAACATTTCAAACATGCAAGTGTAGTGCATTCATGAGATATATTTTTTCTATTGATAAAAATTATTAGTTTTTGAATGAGGGCAATAAGCAACATAATGTGTTAAAATCTTGATTTAATGACTCTTGAAACAGCCACTTCATGAACAGGTCCATAAGCAGTTTACTCTGGTATCCAGTTGTTTCTTCTTTTAAATGACAGTGTAGGAAGTCAGGAACCTCACCTAAGAAGCGCAGCATTGGCTGAGTCCACGGAATCTCAAAAACCTCTGTGGAAAAATGCTTTGGAAAAAAACTCAGCCAACAAGTGGCTTTTCCTTCCTTGTGCTTGGTTGTCCTTAAAAGCCAATCACTGAGCACATTGCTTTTTTTTTTTTTTTAATTTTAATAAATGACTTAAAATCCATGAAAATGATTTGTTTTAAAGCTTTTCCAACTGGATCACAAAATGTGTATCCTGATTTGTGGCAACCCCATGAGTAGAATGACATTCAGCAAGTTTTAAGTCTGGTAGATGAACAAAGTTGAGACAGCAAGGAAATCTATAGGCTAAATATTATGGTTGCATGATGGCATATCTCTCCTTTTTTCCTCTCTCTCCCTCCCTCCTTCCCTCCCTCCCTCCCTCCCTCCCTCCCTCCCTCCCTCCCTTCCTTCCTTCCTTCCTTCCTTCCTCTCATCTGTCTGGGCCTGTGAAGAACTCAGGACCTCACCCATGTGAGGTAAGCATTCTACCATTAAGCTACACGCAGCTTTGTTTCTTATCTTTACGTAAAATAAATGTTAACAGATGTTCTTCTATAGTCTTTCTTCGCAGCAGTGAATCATTTTATTTTGCTCTTTGATACATGGTCCATCCACCTTAGAGAAAATTTTAGTCTTCATATTTTATTTATTTGTGTGTGTTGGGGGTAGGAGGCAGAAATGCCATGGCATGCATGTGGCAGTCAGAGGACAACATTATGAAAACAGTTTTCTCCCTAAAACATTTCCCTGCATCCCAGGGATCGACTCTACCCATCAGACTTGTTGGGCAAGTATCTTTATCTACTGAGCCATCTCTCTGGTCCCTAGAGACAACTATTTAATGCTACCAAGCTATTACCATTCTTTCAGTAAATTCTTTGAATTTTCAAGATGCTATAGAACCAAAAATTGTTCTAACCTAAAATCTAAAACTACCGATCATGTTTAAATCTAAAGTTAACCAAAAGCCATTTACATTTGAAACTTCAAACGTCTTCATTTTGTTATATTTATACAATCTTAGTCTTACGTGACTGTATGTGTATACATATGTGTGTATGTGTACACATGCACATATATGTGTGAGTATGCATGTACTGACTTCAGCTGTTCTTCTTCAGGACTCATCCACTTGGTTTTATTCCTTTTTGTTATGAAATAATCATCTCACAGTCAAAAAATGGCAATACGTTTCCTTAGCTTGTGTGTGTGTGTGTGTGTGTGTGTGTGTGTGTGTGTGTGTGTGTGTGTGTAAATACAGTACCTTCTCTTTGAGCCTTCTATTCATTTTACTAAGGCACTGTGCACACTATGGTCATCTCCGAGGATGCTGGATGACAATATGGTTAAGTGGGCAATGTAAGGGATTTTTTGCTCCTTTTCCTTCAGGAATCTCTCATCACTCAGGAGATGTCTATGTTGGCCTAAATTCCTTCCTTCTTTCTTGTTTCCTATTTACCCACTTTCATACTTGATTATTTTTTCTAGATACCACTTATCTCTCGATATGCACCTTTATCAGCTTCTTCAGTAACCTGGAATCCATCACCAACAATGAAACCATGTTACGATACCGTATTCGCCTGTTCCTTTTAGTCTTAGCAGTCCTGAGATACAGTCACGTGAGCATAAAGACAGCATTTCCATCGAGGGCACACATACTGCATAGCGGTCCGGCAGAATTGTAAAGGAGCTGGGATTCTCCAGTATCCTGTTTCTGTTGTCCGGTCACATTATTGCCATTGTAATGTCATAGTGCAAGGCAGTGCTCCCGTGTGTGGTGCTGCTACTGTGGACGGGACCACACTGCTGTCTCTGAGCTATGTAACGGTGATGATAAGCAACTGGTTTACTCATCCACTCCACCTTAATTTATTGATATTTTTGTGCACATGCCTTCTGCTGATGGAAACAAACTCACCATAAAGAGGAGTGCAGTGGTACTCTGGAAGCATCTTCTTCTATCCATGGCTTCACATGGCTTTTGACTGAACCAGGGCTGCATCCCGTGATTGACATCTACATCAAGTGTTTTAAGCAGAATCTAATATTTGGACATGGACAAGATTGTCCAATGACTCATTCCAGATCATGTCCCACCAGTAAGGGACATTTGACTGAGTTTCATAATTCAGCTAACTGCATTCACTTGGGGCCTGGTCGTTGTCCCTACTGATGTCCCTTCTCTTTGCATTGTATTGAAGTCACCACCATCTTGTACTTGTCTCTCAATCTAGTCAGGCTTCCTAATGACGCTTCGAGGTGCCTACTCTGTTCCGGGGGAGATTAATCTCGATCCAGCCTGCTGAAGCAGCCTGAAACATACTCATTGTCAGCGTGAGAACTTAACGTTTCATTGCAGCTGTAGGAAACTGTAGGTCTGGGAAATAGGGCATCACATCTTTTTTTTTTCTACCTCGTCCTCCTGACTCAGCCAAGAATTGCTCAGGCTGGTCCTGGCTCTGCTTTTTTCCTCACGGATCACCACCATGGGGCTGGGCACTGGCTTCCATCTTGCCTGCTACAGAATATTGAGCACAGCTGGGCTCTCGGAACACCCTGCCCACTACTTGGGGCTTTGAGCTCTTTTCTAACTCAGGAAAATGGTTGTCTAGGATCCTGAGCCCACCTGCAAATTACCTGTGCGGTCATCTCCCCACCACTATTGGGTAACTGGAACACAGGGATGATAATCAACATGGAGTTATCAAATCCCCTTGACCAAAAATCTATGCTTGGCAGGAACAGTGATTGACAGAGGAAACTTCACTAAGATCTGAGAATAATGCAAAGTCTCAGGGCTTAGTGTTAAGTTTTGTGTGTGTGTGCTCACAGGTTCACACACATACACACACTTGCTTGTGGGTGTGTATGTATTTTTGTACATGGATTTAAAGTGAAAAGGCCAGAGGTCAACTCTTGCACTACTGCTCAAGTGCCGATCATCTATCTTTCCCTTCCCTTTCCTTCCCTTGCTCTCCTCCCCCTTGAGAAAGGTCTTCATGGGCCTGGGACTCACCAATTACACTAGTATCTGCCCATCTACACCTCCTCAGTGCTGATCACCAGTGCATTCCGTCATGCTCAGGTTGAAAACACAGGTCTTCATGTTTACACAACTAACATTTAGCAAGTGTGTAACATCATCCAGCCTTTATGCAACATCTTGGTCTGGAGATATAGCTCAGCTGGTAAAATGTTTGCCTAGCATGCACAAGTGCCTAGATTTGATCCCCGACATCTCATAAAGCAGGAGGACATGGTACTGAAGGCCTTTAATCCTGATACTTAGGAAGAAGAGGCAGAAGAATCTGGAGTTCAAAGTCATCCCCAGCTACCCTGATACCCCAGTCTGATGCCATCCTAAGCTATATGAGACACTACCTTTAAGAAAAGATAGGAAATAGGAAGAGTCATAGTTTTGAAGAAGAGGGGAGATGTTCTGGAAGAGGATGGGGATAGGAAACAGAAAACACAACCAAAACACATTATATACATGTACAAAACTGTCAAAGAATTAAAAACCTGAGAGATTTTTAAAAAGATGTTTTGGGAACTGGAGGACACAGGAGATGCCATTAATAAAGGAAGAGGAAGGAATGCTAGATTCAGGAGTCCCCAAACGCATCTTCAACTGCAGAAAAATCTCCAAAGGAGACTACTGAAAATAAGCCAAAACACAGGCATCCCACATCTGCGCTGTCTAAACTCTAGACACTAAAGCATCAGGCAAATACCTCATGCTTAAGCTCAGATTCTCCTGGAAATATTATGACAAAACTCTCTTGTGTGTATTTATTGAGGGATTTGTTTGTCTTTTAATAGGTTAGGGATTTGGGTTAGGCCATACGAGAGTTATAAACTCAAGGACTTGGCTTATCAAAATTATGTCTTGTAGCTATTTTGGTAAAGTCAGTGGCCAAGATGCCTCCAGGACAGAGTCTCAGCAGAATCTGTTTCTAAAGGAGTTGGGAACAGTCTTTCTCACGGGAAGTTGATATTCCAGCACATTTAAAAAATGTATATCTTATGAAAAAATCAGAATGTGAAAAGGTCAAGTGGCCAAATAGACTGAGATGATGTTGAGGAGCTGTGGGGGCAGGAGCTGTGGTGGCAGGAGCTGTGGGAGCAGGAGCTGTGGGGGCAGATGCTGTGGGGGAAGATGCTGTGGGGGCCAGGAGCTATTGGAGGAGAGGGGGCAAGCAACAGAATGACTTGGACAATTTATCTTCTTAAATTTTCCATGGTAAAAGAGAGTCTGGCTTTGTATCCACTGAGAACCAAAGTATATTATTTTTAACCTGAGTTCCTAGAACTACCCTGTGTCTTGGGTTTGTGCCTTTGGCTTTGGCTGTCCACAGATTCCATTCGAACTGCCCCTGATACTTCTAGAATGCCAACATTCAGAGCACTATTGTCCTCAGTTTCTCCCTATGGTTCCCCCAAGCAGAGGGAACATCTATTAGGAAACAAATAATCCAAAGGGCCAAGGTACAGTTTAATTGGCCATGTATGGGAGACACTTATGTTTGAGCCCAGAATTGCAAGATTAATTGTGATTAGTGAAACCTGCATAACTTTACAGGAAGCCAAGATAAGTCTGTGTATGCACATGGAGGCTGGAAGAGTGCCCGGGCACCCTCCTCTGTTACACTCCATCTATTCCTGTGAGGCAGGCTCTCTCCCTGCATCTCAAGTTTCCTTGGCTCAGCTGGAAAGCATCAAGCCCCAGTAATCTCTATGCCTCTCAATTGAGCTGGGGTTACAGGAGGGGACTGGGGTCCAAACTCTATTTTTCTCACGATTGGACATCCAGCTCTCCTAACCACTGAGCTCTCTCCAGCCTCACTACAAGAGTTTTGTAAAGAGGTTCACACTGATGCTTTTGAAGGCCTAGGACACCAATGGCCTTTGTCATTGTCACCTGAAAGGAACAAAAGCTTGGGGCTATAAACATTTTCTGTTTGTTAGTCATAGTGAAATGTTTTAAAACTAAAATGCGTACATACATTTGTCAGTTTGACAAAAACTAATGTCACTTGCGAAGAGGGAACCTCAACTGAAGGATAGCCTCTGTTGGATTGCTTTGTTGGATATACCTGTGGAGTGTTTCCTTGATTAGTGATTGAGGTAAAAGGTCCGTCCCATTGTCCTTTGAGAAGGTGGCCTTAGGTTATATAAGAATAAGAAAGCAAGGTAGAAAAGCCACGAATGGAAAACCAATAAGCCGTGTTCCTCCATTTGTCCATGCATCACTTCTTACCCTCAGGTTCCTGCCTTGGGTTTTTGCCTTGGCATCCCTTGATGGTGGAATGGGACTAGGGGGCGGATGGAGTTTTCTTATCCAAGTTGGTTACTATCAGTGGTTACAGTGATAGAAGTCAAACTAGGACTCATGGTTATGACATACTGTTGGACTAACTCAGTAAATTCTGTCACGATCTATCAGGGTAGTTAGTATGGCTGTCACCTCAGAAAATTGTCGTTGGGTGGCAGTGGTGGTGGTGGGTAAGAACATTCAAATTCTTTTCTGCTAGCTGTTTATGCGGTGCGCCATGGAAACCCCATCCGCTTCTGTGTCCTGGTACACTGGGACTTATCTTTGTTTTAGCCAGCATTGGTGGAATGGGACTAGGAGGTGGATGGAGTTTTTCTTCCCCAAGGTGGTTACTGTCAGTGTTTGATTACGGTAAGAGAAATCAAGCTTGTCTCTCGGCCCCTTTCTCCTCCTTCTAGTATGCGCTAATCACTGTTAGCTTTTCTCTATCTATGGCTTCGTAAACAGATGAGATCTCCCACATTTTTCTCTTGTTCCTAGGTTACTTCGCTTAGCAGCTTCTGGATATGTCCATTTTGTCATAAATGACATGACTCCATATCTTATTTTTAATGGATAGCTAATACCTAAGCATATTACTTACTACCACTCATGGGGACTACCTGAGGTTGATTTCACATCTGCAGTATGCACAAATGTGCTTGCTGCAGTTGACATGGGCTTGCAGATGCCTCTTCAGTATATTGATTTCACTGTCTTTGTATACACAGGCAGGCAGTAGTGGGGTTGTTGGATCCTGTGGCAGCTCCATTTTTAGTTTTTTAATAACCTCTACATAGTTTTCCACAGCTGTAGTAATTTACACTGCCATTTGCCATCAAAAGCATGTAAGGGGCCCAATTTTTCCCTTTATTCTCTGGCCAACATGTCTGTGCTTTTGATGACAGCGATTATAACAAGAGTGAGGTGGTATCTCATGGTTTTGATGTGAATGTCTCTGACGGTCGGCCATGTTGACCATTTCGCTCACAGACACGTTGGCCGTTTGTATGTGTGTTTTCACAAATGTCTGTCTAGTCATGTATTTTGCCTCACTTCAAAATCGGGTTCTTTGGAGGATGTCTCGCCCTGCAGCTCCTTGGGCTCCTTGTATATTTTAGATGTTGGCCCCTTGACAGTTGTATAGTTTGCCAGTGTTTCCTCCCTTTCCGCGTGTTGTCAAAAACTCTGTAAACAGCCATCTCCAAACAATCTTTATAAAAGAGAAGAAAACCAGATGTGGTGTGTGTGTGGGGGGGGTTGTAACCCTCTTTCTGAAGGTGTCGTACCATGGAGAGTGCTGTGGGTTCAGGTGGTCCACATCACCTCCTGCTTCAACAAGCCATCCTAAGCAAAACAGAAACTATATACACAGGAGGGTGAATGAAGGCGAGGACTACACTCCTATCTGAATAGAGAAGGTGTAGTCACATCAGTGTAGTTTCTTTCCACACAGCATCTCTGGGACAGCTTACAGCTCCCAGTGAGCATTTTAGACCCACACGTTTCCCAGCCAAAGCGGAGTGGCTTGAGGAGAGTGGACCACTGATTGTACCTTTCTCTTGTTACGTGGTCTTTGGGTGCTGGCAAGGACAGAGGAAATGTCACTGCGGATGGTTCAGGGAGACAGGGCCCTGGGTCCTGCATGCAGCTCATATACAGAGCCTGGTTCATAATAGACACTAATCGTTTCGTTATTTCTACAAGACTCCTCATGTTTCTCTTGTACCATCTGGAATGGTTTGGGAGATTATCAGGGAGGGCAAGAGAAAGATCACACACACACACACACACACACACACATGGGGGGGGAGATAATTCTTAAAGGGTGGGTTTTGCCACTTATTTATTTAGTGTTCTTAAATCAATAAACTAAATATAAGCTAAACAGACTTATGAATCATGGTGTGCTGGACCTTATGCCTGATGTCATATGCCTAAATCAAGCCAATCAACCTGTCTATTCCTAAAGAAAATTATCACCTATCATGTTTTGCTTCAAAAATGACCTGGGAGATTGTAGCCCTCCCTCAGTCCAAAACTTCAGATGTCAATTGTATTTCTGAATTCAGACTTTTTTTTTTTTCAATTTGGTAAGGCAACGCAAAAGCACTTACTACGCAAAAGTGGATTATCTTCAGCATAGTCTGAGTGCATTTGTACAAACAATAACATTAAAATTCCTGTAGGGAAAAAAAAAACATGTTAGTTCACTCTGAATGAAATGAAGATTTTAATTAGTATTCAAATTGGGTTGGGACACTAAATGGATTTTTAGCTTAACTCAAACAGAAACAGGATTTTCCACATTTTTTAAATTGCACACAAGGGCTTGTTGGTCTTAGATAAATCACACTAAGGAGTATTTACTGGGTTGTCCAAGGAACCTGGTCTGTTTCAAATAAGCAACAAAGCAAATATTCAGACCACTACCTATTAGTCATTTGGAGTTGAGGTACAGCAAGAAAAGTAACTGAGACTTAAAGGTTTTGAACCCTCAGTAAAGGTCATATAACAGTATCTGTGTTGGGCACGAAAGACATTTCCTAGACAATGGTTTCAGCTACATCATGCCAAGACCACAGGCTTAAGGATGTGCTTTCTCTTTTTCTCCTTATTTCTCTGTTAATTCTTCTGTTTCTTTTTCCTCAAAAATAGTCAGTTTGCCCTAGATTTTGTGCTGATGACACTCAGTCTGCGTGGCTGTCACGTCTTAATCAGGACAAGCTGATGAAGTGTGGAGGCCACGGTGATTTTAGTTTTATGGGAGCCATGCTTTTTTTAAAAAAGCATATCTATATTCAAATATATAATACATTTTAAATTTATTATATATTATTTTAATTCATGGAGCAATATGTCTTTTAGATCATGTGATAGAATTAAGAATAATAGGGATAAAGATCCCT
Source organism: Micromys minutus (assembly GCF_963924665.1). Lineage (NCBI taxonomy): Eukaryota > Metazoa > Chordata > Mammalia > Rodentia > Muridae > Micromys > Micromys minutus. The sequence continues at coordinate 7,417,338 of NC_137965.1, forward strand.
GGTGGACCAGTGGATGCTACAGGGAAGTGGGACCCTGGATCCCAAGTGCAGCTTGTAAGCAGTGCCTTGCTTATTAGAGCACCCAATGATGGCTTTGTTATTTCTAGAAGTTTCCCTATGCTGCCTCTGCTTTTTTCTTGCATCCTCTGGAATGGTTTGGGAGATTGGCAGGTCAGAGCGGTTGGAAAGTGAAGGCAGAATTACCCAGAAACATGGCTCTCCCTGGAACGAACTATTTCAGAGTTAACGGTGATATATGTCGGAACATTACTTGGCTTATTCTGTGAGAGAACCTGAGATCTACAGAGATGTCTGAGCCTACAGTAGAAACACAGTGATTTAACCCAGTTGTAACAGAAGACTAAAGTATTTGTAAGTGGTTTGTCATTAGGAGTTCCAGTGAAATAAATGCTTAATAAACCTATGACTCAACAACCATTGGAGACAATAAAACCGTTGATTTTTGTTGTTTTCTTGCTGTGTACCTTGGTGGTGACACTGAACTTTGACACTTTTGTCTGCTTCCCATGCCCTGGGGTTACAGGTGTCCATCCCAGAGCTTGGTTTTATGGTGACCTGGGGGTGAACCCAGGACTCCAAGCATGCTAAACAAGGACTCTAATAGCTGAGCTACATCACCAGCCCCTGGACTTTAAAATTTTTTCTTTTTAACCTTTCAGAACAAAAATCCCACGGAGCCTCGTTACACTGTGTATTTATTATACCGTAGGTCAGGTGAGGTCATTGTAAATCTTTTTTTTCCCCCTACACCTGACAAAACGCAGAAAGCGGAGTTATTGGGCTCCAGGATCTTTTAGGGTCGGAGCCACATGGTCTGGTACGTGGTGATTTCTCCTGCACTCTGCAGGTCCTTATAGTCTCAGATTGTCAGCAGTTCTGAGGGACGCAGGGGGTCTTGTTTATACAGCCAAAATGTGGGAAATTGCTGTGATGGGGGTCTGAGGTTTTCATCTCCCTTTTGACCCTAAGGTGTTCACAGCTCAGATGGCTACAGAGAGATTGACACAGCAGAATCTTACCCCTGATCTCTTGTGACAACTGTTTCCTATCTTTAGTGGCATTAATGGAATTCCTTTATGTTTTACTGTGAGGACAGGTGGATAAAAATTCCAAACAGGGATATGGAAATTAATTATAATAATAAAAAAAAAACCATCAAAGTTAAAGCAGCAATCATTCCAGCATTCAATCTGCCTCTCCCTGCCCCCCAACGAAAACAAAAACACTTTATTCGCTTAAATGGAAATGTCTCCAGTCTTTCTGTGATGTTACTGATAAGAGTTGAAGCTCGTTTATCCTAAGCCCCAAGAAAGGATCCTTTATTGTAGTATTTGTGGAGATTCATTGTTACCTTTCAATTATTCGTGCCTCTTCCTGTTCCTGTTGGCTCTGGAATCTTTTTGGAGAGCAGTGTGTTTTTGCATAGCATGTGCACTCCCCCCCCCCCAAACGTGCAGCACATTCAATATTGCAAGTATTTTCTTTCTTTCTCTCTTTTCCTCTTTTGCTTAGAACAGAGGTGGAAACCCCGGGGGACACAAGTACCCACTTGATAGGCTCACTCCCTTAATCAGCCTGTAATGGGGCTAATGGCTCTTTGTCATCCTTGGAGATATAAATTTCCTGGCGGTGGCTCCTGCAGACAGTGCGTGAAGTGTGTTCTGTGTACCAGCAAGGGCTGATAATCAGCAGAAGGGCAGGGGTGCTCCGTCAGCCAGAAGAGCCTGGGCTTCCGGGCTGCCAGCTGCCGGACTCTCGCCACTTCTGAGACATGGACAAAGCCGGTAGGTCAAAGTAGCCTGAATTCTTCCTGGCTGCTGGCTTCCTCTGCGGTCCACTTCCTCTGCGGCATGCAGTCCTTTCCTATTTGTGGCTCTCGTTCTGGACTTCAGCGTTCCAGACTGGGAAGCATGTAGTGTAGTAACCCAGTTGATGCATTGGCTACAAAAAAAAAAAAAAAAAAAAAAAAAAACAGTGTTTTTCTTTGAAGTTTAGGATTTGGGGAGGGGGGCACAGATTAGCACACCAGGGTCACCGTTTTGAAGACTGCATTGGTATTTTATTTAGGCTGCAGGAAATGTGGTGTTTGATTTTTTTTGTGCTCAGCACAGTGGCTGCAAAAATGCATAGAGTTGGTGACAGAACTATTATTATGGGATGGCAAAAGGTAAATGGAGCTAATAATATTAAAAAGCTGGATGGGTTTTCAAAACTCTTACAATATGCACTGTGTAGTAATATAAGAATTATTTGGTCTGATGCTTTTATTCTATTAGAATGCATGGTCAAAAAATGCTACTGTATGCTCTGATAACTAATGTCTATAATCTCATATTAAGATATCAGTCTGTCATACATCTTTTAAGACAATATATGTTTATACTGTCCTTACATGACAACTGTACAAAGCTGAAGAAGTGTTTTAGTTAATTGGTTTAATTAATTAATTAATTATGCTAATTAATTAATTAGCATAATTAATTAGTTACAACTTCTCAGGAAGAAGTTTTTGTTCTTTCTTTGCTGTAGTGAACTTTTAGACGCTACACCCCGTGCTACTGTTCCCATTTTTTGAGCCCCACCCCCAGCTGCACTCTGGATTAGTTTCCGTCTGAAACTCAGTAGGTCAATGCACTAGGCTGTTCTGAGCCCGACGGTAGTGTCTACCGTAGGACCCTGGTAGCTCTCCTGAGGGGATTTCCTGTTCAGGATCCATGCTACACGCCAAGACCACCGGCAAGCAAGTGTGTTAGGAAATTGACTGGTTTCCGTGAGCTGTGTCAGCTTAGAAGGCAGTATAGCCCATGTTCTTTGATAAGTAGTTTGCCAAGCACATAGCACTCATTGCAATCAGACTGATTTGGACACTCAAGAAGCTGAAATAAATCACAACAGTCTGGTACTAGTAATGAAAACCCGGGGGAAGTGGAAGGAATTAAAGAGAAGCATAAGAGAAAGTGAGCGTGTATGCAGGCAGGTGTGCATGTGTGCGTGAACAGTAGGGGGAGGTGGTCTGGATCCACACATATGCCCACATCCTCTCTTTGGTTATGACACTGTGTTGTAAAGCTTGGCACGAAATCCCCGAGTGATGCTAGTCTATGACAAGGAACGGTTTGAAGACCAGTCAGAAGGTTCTCTGACTACAGTGGAAAATCGAGCAATAAACAAACACATAAACTAGCATTTCCAGTTTACCCTCTTTTAAAACTCCAACCACCTATAATTAATTATACTGGTGTCCTGGCAGAACTATCACTTTAATCCAGCAAATGCCGTTCTTAACTGACTCATATATTTATTTAAAGGCCATTTAAGAAAAAGACAAGAAACAGCATACTGGAACAGCCTTCTTATAGGACTCACAATGGTGAAGGGTGATTAATCCCTTTTTTTTTTTTTTTTTTTTTTGCTAACTATAGCTTTGGAGGAATAAGCAAATACAGTGTAGCTATATTTGATTGTGTAACTAAATGTCACTAACAAAACACCTATGCTCTCAACAAGTTTCAAGCATTCTAATGTGCTCCAGAAGGTGGCTCTTAAAGTAGCTATTTCTATGTTATTTTCGGTTGTAGATGCAATTCTCAATATAGGCTTGCACTCCTTCCAACAGAATGACAGGCTTTCTGTAATATTAGTTGAAAAGTTCTTAAATACTGTTTTTTTATGGTGCTGCATAATTGCCCACCAATGATCATGCTGCAGAGTCATTTCTTGGATAACGTAAGAAAGAGCCAGTCATGCAGATGGGAAATGTTAAGCATCAGTTACCCACATAGATTCTGATGAACTGTATTTCACTGTAAGAAAGGCATTTGAAATGTATTGGTAACTGGCCAAAAACAAACCCCCAAATTCTCAAGACCTGACTTATCTTGAAGATAGTGCCAAGTGGCCCAGTTCACTTTGGAGCATTGCAGCTTCTTCAGTTTCATTCAAATAAAACAATGTTGCTGAATATTTGTGTCAGCCTGTAGTCAGAAGTGGGCTTTGGTGGCTGCGATCTGAGCCTGGCAGTTTGAAGGTGAACTCCTTCATGACAGTTTTGGATTGTCAGTTTCTTCCTGAAGGAGCCACGCCCCCTTCCAGCAAGTCCCTTCTCCCTATGGAGACTTGCATAAATAACCCTTAGTCAGAAACACAGCAGCGAGGCCTGCAGAAGCTAAATGCCTTCGATCTACTCAGATCAGTCAGAGTACCACATCAGAGATATTTTCATGTGGTTTCTGTTGTTAAACAAGATGCCACTGAGGATTCCAGCTCTCTGGGTGAGACAAGATCTCAGAGACTTCGGCTGTGAGCTCCAGTTTCCCCTTCAGGGCAGAGCTGACACCACCACCATCCCAGAGAAGGAGACACCCCTTCCCCGTTATTGCTGGCTTAGGTCTTCCTCTAAAAGCTTTTCCTGGAATAACAATAAAATATTTATCAAACTATGTATATAGACTATGTCAGGACAATCTCAGTAACTCGAGATCTGTTATTAAAATTTCGGCTCCTATTTCTTCTTAGAAGTCACACGGTGCCTCAGAGAGATAACCCTTTATACTTAGTAACCCATGGCTACATCTGTAGTCCAAGTTTCTCTGCCATTTCTCAGTTCATGTTTCTCAAGAGGCTCTCATGGATGAGACTTGAAAAGAGCTTGAGATATAGTAAATGGTGATTATCCAAAACAATACTTGGGGCATGTCAATCTGTAATCTACAGGAAAGAGTATCGAAAACTGCTCTTTCCCATTTACTGAATACCTTTTTCTTGCTTGAAATCAATAGATTTCATTCGCATTTTATGGATCTTAAAAGATGTTATGATTTAGAGACGAAGCAACAGTTGCCGAGAGCCCTTGGGCTTTTATCAGAGTGGCTCACAAGCTTTTGACCCTTGATGTGCAAATCCCAGAATCACATATACTGGCTCTGATTCCCTTCTGGAGAACAGAGATGATTCGTTTGAAGTGGACTGAAGAAGGTTTCCAATGCCATCAAGGGCGCCTAGTCATCACACATGCATGATAAATTATTCCTCGGCGACAGTAAACACATGACAAGAACTTCATAGGCTTCGATTTCCCATCTCTAAGTGATGGCCGTCACTCTACCCATTCCTTCAGATTGGAGTGAAGAGAAAAGAAGTTGACTCACGGAAAGCTTTTGCTACAATGGCTGGCGTGCTATTTAAGGGTCATTGGGATACAGAAGCACGTTGCCTTGTGAACAAATAAATGTTCTGGCAGGGTGGCTTTAGAAGAAATGCAAGCGACAGTGTGCAGAAGTAAGCAATGAAAGCAGTCAGGTGGCTGGCCCAAGAGTATAATAGGAAATTGATGTGGGCGGCTCAGTGGGGATGGGGTGGAGGGTGCATTGGATGTGCACCATAGAGCATGCTGAGTGTGTATGTAGGCAGAGCTTGCCTAGTCAAAGGAGACCTCTGGGGTTTCTAGTTTGAGAATCTAATAGTCTGACACCATGGAACACAAAATGAATTTTAAGGGAAAGGTGGCAAGTCCCATTTTTGAATCTGTTGATTTAAAAATTAGCACTTCCGTGTTAGTCATTGAGGTTCAAAGTAAATGGAAGGTTTATACGCAAACACACACACACACACAAAAGTGAACATGACAGACAGAGAAAATTTACTCATCATGGAGATAAAGCAGGGTTGTTGGTTTCTTTGGCTTTCCCCCCTATTTAAGTATATGTTTAAATTTATATGTATATATAATATAGAATCATATATTAAAATTATGTATAAACATATAAATTTAAATATATTTAAATGAAATATATATTTATATTTTAAACAAATATATATTTAGATGTGTATATCTTCAGTCCAGCAAACCCAAGAATACTTAAAGCTTCCCATCAGCCTGTGGCAGATCCCATAGGAGGCTATAGAGTAAAGAAGCTTCTCAATGCTTCATCTTTTCAGCACAGAGGGAAATAAGAGCAGACCCAGGAGGGAAAGATGCCCTGAAACACTAAAATAATTTGGATAAAGGCCAGACCATCCATAGAATGAGGTAAACACAGACATTTTATTTTAAGCAGGGTTAAAACTTAAAACTGTAAACAGGAGATTTTCCTTTAGAATGCCCCCATACCAAAGTGTCTGACAAATGGAAGGCACTGTTGCAGGAGAAGGGTGAGAGGCAGCCCAGACTCCCTTTGAGAGCTCATGTATTTTGACAGAGAATAATTCCTAGCACAGACCTCTCATTTTGTTTGCCAACAGTATTTGGTATAATGTTTATCTTCTCCCTCTAATCTAGCGTGGTAGTATTGTCCTGTTGTTTTCTATAATTTTGCTAGCCATGATACTTTGTAGGCTACAAAGTATGTAGAGGACATACATACATACATATATGTATGCATATACGCAAGGAACACATACACACATATATATAACACATGTGTATAGTACACACATATATGTACATACTTTCCATATGTACTTAAGTGGTACTCTTGGTTGGGAAGGTTATCAGTCTTGGTATAAAGAACTGTAATATACACGGTTATCCTAATACACAAAACCAACTTAAGACAAATTTTCTTTGAAATTAGAGAAAGAAATGCATTTTTAGTCTCCGAAAGACTCTATACTTATTACAGAGCATCTCTTTCTCTGTAGTGTTTTGTGTCTCCGCTGTGAGGACCACACTCCTGGGCACCTGTGCTTGCTAGTCAAGCACTCCCCCACTGAGCCAAAGCCTTGATACCCTAATGTACATTGTATTCACAGTGAATCAGATGGTTACCAGTATATCTCATCCTAAAGACCATTGGGTTATCTCAGCATTTTAGACCTTTCTAAGCAAAAAAGAATGAGTACCTGATAAATTTCCTTTTGGGGACATTTGTTTGCAAGATGGTTTTATACTATTGTAGAAATCTCTGCCCTATAAAAGAAAACTTCAGAAAGTGTAAAGGAGCTTATGTCGGAATGCCAACTTCTCTGAGGTGGATGCTGAGTGTTCTTCCTGGTTTTTGTTTTTGTCATAGAGCCCAGTGGAGCTCCAGAAAATGGAGGAGCTTGGCCAGGCATGTGCTGCAGCAAAGAGCTTCTTGCTTTTGTTTTCAGACCATTGGAATTTGTTTGGTTTCCCTTTTGCAAACTCTCATCTTTACAACAGCAAACAAACTCTGAATTTTCTATATCTACAAGACCAAAACAGGAAGGCTTCTCAAATGGTGCCAGTCAAAAGGAACAACTTGGGGGAAAAAAGTTATAGAAAGAAAACCAACAAGTACACATTTGGGTGGCAAAGAAGGAAAGCAAGTATGGATGATACACCATTTTATGCTAATTCTATGAGCTGCTTATTACCTCAGACATACACACTGAGATTTTGATGTTCGGGCAAGTTGGGAAACTTGCCTTAAACAGCATTACACATGGCTCCTAGCATGCTCCCAGGATTAGGATACAATTGGTCAATTCCAGCACTAATTGACCTTTGTTGGCAATTCCTAAGCTGGACTTCAAAGCCTAGTGTTTCTCAACCATATCGACTACAGAGTCTTTCCACAGAATGCCTTGCTCTGTGAGTTAGGTGTGGAGATTTTGGAGAACACTGTTCAAGTTCTCATCAGGTTTGCTTTCTGTTTTCGGTCCATGCTTTATCTCTGGAATTCTTTTTGACTCTTCCTATTCAAAAATATGAAGTCATCTTTGGTACCTAGCAAACCATTTATGTTTGTAAGTACTAATGCCTGATTAGTGAGAAACTGAACGACCGTGTCACCTCTGTTCAGAGCTTTGCTTCTTCTTCAGTGTTGGCTTTTGGGGCACACCGTTGATGCTTAGACTCACTTTAGGATGACGTAAGGTGGGAGAGGCAGCCAGGACTCCAACCTGCTTTGGACCGGAGTGGGATTTAATTGCAAACATAAAGCTGAGAGTGAAGCACATCTTTTATTTATCCAAACTTAACATTTAAAACGAAGCATTAAAAATTGATGATAGGAGACTTTGTATGTCAAAGGTAATTTCAGAGTCCTATTTTTATACTTCAGGTACCAAGCGCACAGCAAAAAACAAAGGGCAAACATATTAAGCTAAATGTTACATGTCTGGAGAGGAAGAAAACATAATTTTTGTGAATGCCTCTTCTGTTCTACACACCCAGTTAAGTACTTTATGCATTACATCATTAATCCTTACAGTCAACCTATTAGTAAGCATTATTTGCCAGTGAGTTATATCTGATTAGGTTGGGATAAGAGCTCACCTACTGTCAATGACATCTAAGCAAACCCAACTCTTTTTAACCACAGTCAAGTCCAGCCCAGTATTTCCTGTTGTCAAGCAACTTTAAGAATGACGATTCTGGGGCTGGAGAGATGGATCAGGGTCTCACAGTACTGACTGCTCTTCTAGAGGTCCCAGCACCCACATGTTAGCTCACCGCTGTTTGTAACTCCATTTCCAGAGGATCCGACCGATACACATATAGGCAAAACACCAATGCATGTGAAATTTAAAAAGAAAAAGATGGTTCTGGGTCTTTGTATCTTCCATAGCACCAAGTGCAGGACCTAGACTAGTTAAGAGTAGAATAAACGCCATTTTAAAAATGTAAGTCTCATATGTCATTTAGTGAATTTGGAACATTTTTTTTCCAAAGGGAACATAATTTTGAAAAAGTATGATGCAGACATCAGTTCATGGATATAAAACATAACCTGAGATAAAGGTTATGAGTTTGAAGGTAGAACAGTCTACGTGACTAAGTGTTGTCTCCACAAACCAATGTATGTATGGCTATCCAATTCTTCCATGAGCATTCAGTGTTCATGACAATCTATGATATAGAATGCATGGAGTAGAGCTCACTGATGAGATTTCTTTAACAGAAATAATTTTATGAAGGTACATGAACAGTTTTAATGATATTTAAATAGAAGGTAGGCCCACCCTTTTGTGAAATGATTCTCTCGTCTTCTAGAGAAGATGACATGAGGTGACAAGGTCTCAATGACCTTTTCTGATTAGATGAGACTCAGACGAAGGCAGGTTTTCCTGTTGCCTCACAGAAGCTTCTGCAAGACTGTGTTTATACACGGCTCTCTTCCCATTTTTAAAACAGCCATTTCCACTGTACCAAGCTGCCTAACAGCCCAAAATCACATCCTTAAGTTTTCTCACATAAACCACTTCTGTTCAAAATATTTAACTTTCTAATTATGTCTAGGGACTAAAATGATGTCTCATGACTGGACTCTAGAGTCATGACTTCCATTCTTAGATCCGAAGCATTCAGTCCCGGCAGTTTTTACACCTAGATAGGTGTGAAGTTCAAATCCTGTCATCCGTTGCTATTAGTAACTGACTACACTGGGGTTTATCCCTGCTCTTGTGCCTCCCACTTCACAGTATGTACATATTAAAGACATGTGTGTGCTCCTGATTCTGGTTCTCATGTTCTTCCCATGTTGTCTGTCATCCCTGTATCTGTACATCTATAAAGTATCTCCTGCTTACCCACATCAGTGTGGACACAAGAAATGACACAGAGCTCTGTTCTTCCTGAATATTCTTTCTGGGAGAGAAATGAGGAGTAATGATAGAGTTCTCAGGGAGCTCCATGTTATGGAGTTGACTATCTCATACAGATTTGGGCATCTTTACTTCAGATGCTCAGAGTCAGAAGTATTTACAGTTTTGGATTAATTTTTCTTTCGATTCTGTAACATTGGCATTTACATAATGTGTGATCTAGGGAAAGAGCCCAGATCTTAACATAACACCTTCTTATGTTCTTTTTGTCTCAGGCACTGCTGGATCTGAATCTTAAAAGCCATGTTTTGAAGGCTTGATGCTTAGGGAAACTTTGTTGGGAAGTAGTGAAAGCCTTCTGAAGGTGGATCCCAGCAGGAGATCTTGATGTGATTAGAGCCATGCCTTTGAAGAGGAAAATATGGGATTCTTGACTCTTCCTTTTTCTTTTGTGCACCTTGGCCATAAGGTGAACATTTTAACTCTTCCAGAAGTTTCTGCCATGATACAGTGTGCTGACACAGGTCTGAAGTCACAGGGTCTACTGATCACAGACTGAAACCTCACAAACTTTTCTCTAAGTTGATTACCTAGAGTGTTTATTATAGAGACTGGAAGCTGGTAAATACACATAGTTTGAAGACAACTTTATATGATATTTTAGCAAACTTGCATTTTGATTGCAGCTTATGCACTTGATATGAGGTCAAGCATAGCATTTCTATTTCCAACATATTGGTGTTCAAAAAAGTTTTGGACTCTGACTCTCTTTGATTTCCAGTTTTCTAGTTAAGGAGCTCAATATATATTTAGTGGATGGTTTCAGTTGATTATTATCCTGTATAGGGCCACCAGGGAATGCACCAGAGAGGTTCTCATGTGGGCTAGGATTCCCCAGAAGCAAACCACCCATGGTGTTTGTACAACAAAAGTCCAGGACAATGTTGTTGGGGATAGACAAGAGCCATGAGGAAGGTACTCAGTTGAAGCTGAGAGGCTTCAGGGTGGTTACAGAGTGCCTGGAAGTTGGGTCTCTGTTCCACCAACTTTTGGGAGCCTTTGAAAAGTTTTAGGTGGACATGTGATGTGATTGTACCTCATGAGTTCAAGACATGTCAGTACTCAGAAGAGCGGGAAGGGAAGCTCCTGAGATGAAATCTACACAGCCGGATCTTCAGAGGGGGGGGGGGTTTAGGAAGAGAAAAAGGGAGAGAGAGAGGAAAAGGAGATTTACTATCGGTTCAATCAAATAGTCCTTTATTAAACATCTTTTCCCCAACCCCAGCCTCCAAGCCCTGATATTTCTTAAAGTATGTGTGGAGTTTGACAGCGCAGAATACTCGGAGCCTTCTTCCAAACCAGACTGCAAAGTCTTATGGGTAGATGTCATTTCTTAGACAGATTTTGCATCTTTCAGAGTCAGGGAGTTTGTCCTAAGCTCTAGACATCTGTGGCAAACACCTGTATGTGTTTTTGGAAACACCAACATCTGTGTTCCACACTGAACAAATGCTATCAGATTCTGGGGTCAGGGTTCAAAATGTTGGGGTTTGTAGATAAAGCTACTCATGTTACTGTGATAACCAGCAACCAGTATGAGAACTGTCACAGGAGTACCTGCTCTGTCCCTCTCTCCCCTCTCCCTCTCTCTCCTTTCCCCTCTCCTGCCTCCCTCCTCGAAGCCCCCTTTCTCCATCCCTCTTTCCCTCCCTTTCTTCCTCTCTCTTTCTCCTGACTCCCCTCTTTCCCAGCTTGTTTTCTGTGTGTTTCTCTCCCCACCAACAAAAAAACAGCCTGCCTGAGAATTTGTGCTTAGGACTTAACCTACTTCCTCATGAAACACGAGGCTGGGAATAAAAGAGACCTTAAAGGAAATAGCTAGGGTAGAAGTATTGTTTTTTGGTGACATAACAGACCTGAGGAAAGAGGGGTGATAAGAGCCTATGTCACCAGCTTCCTATATGTCTTCCACTTTGTGTCTCTCAGGCAGTCTTAAATGCTAAGCATAAAGGCTATAGTAGAAACTATTGCCAGGGAGTCTTCTGGTGGGCATTTTAACTAAAAGGAAATGCTGAACACCATGTACCAAGTGGTGTGCTATAAAAAAGGTACATTATCAGACTCCCCCATCCCCAGAAATACTTCTACGATTGACTGTCATTACTGAGTAAACTGACTGGGTAAGTTGGAGCCCATTCAACACTGATGTTTCCTGTATCTATGTGATTTAGCACAGATGCCCTGTTTCTTATTGACAAAGGCATAAGACCTGTCCTTCCTTACATATCTGCTTCTGACACACCCAGCACATGCCACTCATATGCACACAGACTCCAGAATAAATTTCAGATCACTTTGAATCAATATTATAATATAGGATCATTTGATAACTTAGCTTTCTGGTGTATTGATTGATAAATGATGCTTTTACTACAAACTTAATGCACATCCTCCAACGAGAACAATACAATCAAATAAAACCATCTTTTAGAATGTGACTTAACAATCCCAGACAGTTGAGAACATGAAAATGGAGAGGGTTTTTGACTCTAAGTGTTTGGAGGAATGAAGCATCCTGCCTTGAGAAGAGCCCCGGGGATGTGCAGGGGAGGCTAAACCCTGATCTTGCTTTCATCTTCTAAGTTACACAGACACAGATGGACCTTGCATTCCAAACTCTGGATGCTACAGTCTTAGGTCTCATTCATACCTCTGTTGCTTTCTGGAAAAGCCTTCTTTGTCACACCCAGACCTAGTGTGTTTTCTTCCTCTAAACAGTGTGGTTCACCTGGCATGTCATTCTTGGTGGCACACACAAGTAACCTCAGAAACCCCAGCAACTTGGCAGATTGAAGTAGGAAGATTCGGAGTTTGATGCCCGTCTGGACTACATAGTAAGACCATGTTTCAAAGTAAGCAAATGGCTCACTTTGTAGATGAGTTGGTTCATACCCTTAGCGAGAAACATAAAACAGACCCTCTCCGAGAACATAGGTATCTCCTGGTTTTCTGTGCTAGGACACTTGATCATTATTGATGTGAAAGCACACTGATACCCCAAAACCATAAAGTTCTGCTGTGTGCAAAATACTCTGCTGGGTCCCCTCAGAGGTCCGCATGAAACTGTAAACATGAAGCAAGTCCCACAAAACTGCTGCAGTGGAGTAAAACAAGAATTCACCACAAGAGTCCTCATTCCCTTGATCCACTTCCTATGGAAACACACTCTCTAGGTTCTCTCTCTCTTGCTTGCCCAGGCTTGTGTGAAACTCTATTCACTCAACTTGCCTTTAATTTATCACCTGCAATGTACTGATCTGCATTTCACAGACTTGGTGTTATTTTCTTAGTAATGGAAATTTGGCAGACATCCATGTCTAAAAGCAGCTTAACGCGGGGGCATTTTTAATAAAGGGATAAAACGGACGTTACTAATGTCAACCTTTGAGAATGGTCGGCGTGGCATGCAGAATGAAAACATCTTGAGTTTCCTGTGTGGACTTCAGCCTTCCGACCATCTGACCATCCGTCTTGTTTACTTTCATGGTCCTCAGAACAGACATCAAGAGTTGGATGAACAGTTCATTTGCTTAAACAATAAGCATCTTATGGCACTCATTAACCTGTGGGTCACTTTTTTAAAATCAAGGAAGTTCAAAGGCATGTGTTTAAATAGCCTCAACTGTCACAATGCTTGAAAGAAGCCAGATAGTTGAAAATTAGAGCCAACTTTGTCTTTAAAATGCAGACTCTGTAGAAAACCGGGATTCCTGGAGTGTACGTTTAGCATGAAACATCACCTCTAGCCTCTAAATTTCCTGGCTTATGTCAGTTTTTGTCATTAGCTCTAACACTCTGTAAACAAAAATGTCCCTTACACTAACAGATGTGGGCTTTCTTTTTCCCAGTCTCAGGAAAGGATTCCAGGGAACATCAAAACTATAAAATCTCCTAATGTACTTTTGTGTGCCTGGGTTATTTTAAAACAAAACTGAGCCCCCAACTTCATGTTTTAATGGAAAGTGGGAAATAAATGAAGTTTTTTTTTTTTTTCTTAAATGCTCTACATGCTTCAGTAAATATCCCTTTCATCTTTGAAAGTGATTACAATATAGCTTCCTTCTCACGGTTCTATAGAAAATTATGTAAATACCTCAAAGCTTTGGTTCTGCTCAAACAGATATGAAATTAAGGCAGAGAACTCCTTTCCCCCTGGCCCCCAGAGAGCAGCCTTATGCTCAGCTAACTACACATGGAAAATGTTGCAATGACATGTAAAATCCATGTTCAGTCCAGTATATACTTGGCTGTCTGCCAACCCACAAGGCCTAGCCTTGCCAAACCAGATTCCCACCAACTTTCATAAGAGGGAAAACCAAATATAATTTACCCTTTGGGTTGTAGGCAATATGTTTTTCTTTTAGGGAGATGAGCTTACATTTGTCCTAGCCACAAAGGCTGTTCCTGAAGTGGACAGGCCGATGGGTTTGGTCATAGCATCTATAAAATATATCCATTTCAGTCTATGATCTTGACTTGTAAAGAATGGTATGCAATCAGGTAACCAGGGACTGGAGATATTCTGTCTGTGGTTTATTAATTGCGGGACCACACATGTGAAGAGCGGGTATTTATATTGCAGGTAGGTGGCTGATGAGGAAACAGTATCGATACAGGGAAAGGTCAGGAGTTGAACGAGCAGAGAAAGCCTTGTAGTACTGTATGGGAACTGAGCGTAGAGATCCAGTTACAGCAGCAGCAGTGGAGGGCTGGGCAGAGAATGGGCAGACTCTGGGGTGAGGTCAAGTCCAATGCCACGTTTATGACGAG